>NW_012148064.1:1755568-1757250 GCF_000956105.1 Propithecus coquereli
TAAGAAATGAACAGAGAATTTTCCCACCTGAAGATGCATGACTTCTTTGCTCCTTTTTGGCTTAAGGCAAGGGCAACTGATGGACTAGTTTTTCTTGATAACTCATTGATGAGTAGTGGCTGACTAAGACACAATAATGAAAAGGATTCTGAAGTTGAGGCAGGGCTTTCCAGGAGCCAGCTAACTGGGGACATCTGTGCTCCTTATAGCGGCAGATTAAATGTATGTGTACTCATTGCCTCTGACTAAGATCCTACAAATAAAACGCAGAATCTGCTTCGTATGCTTAATTCCATAATGTTAGGTCCAATGAGCAGAATATACTTTATACCCTTTGCAAACAATATAAGAATGTTTTCACAAATATACAATTCAGTGTTACTGTTTCTTCATGTGCCCACTCTTATCTATGTAAGTAATAGTTTACTACAACTTTTCAAAGATATTCTTTAAAAATGGATATAGTGTGATAAATAAGAAGAGGCAAATATGAAAAAGTATTAAATGGGAAATGACAGAGTTAAAATTAAAAATCAATATTTAATCAACTTAATATACTACCGGGAGGTGAGACTGAGTTTACTATTTCTGCATGCTTTCAGTATGAATAAAATGAGGCTGATAATTGAGTAAGATTCATGATTCACCGTAGGTCACAAGAATTCATAACTCCTTCCAGCCTTCGTAGTCCCATTAATATGAGCACTTGTGAAATACCTGATAATTTCTAGCAATATAACTTAAGTTATATGGATATGAGAACTTAGTAGTTCACATCCCCAAAATATAAGTTTAAGTAGGAAGCTGTAGAAAGCCAAAGAACAATAGATCTCTAACATAAAATCATCACGTCCACTGCCTTTCATGCTGAAAGAAATTAGAATAAAGTTCAAACATCTCACCATGGCCTTCAAAGTCCTATATGACCCAGTCCTGCCTATGTCTCTGATCTAAGCACAAATTACTCTTTCCTTTTCCACTTTGTTCCAGAAACTTTGAAGTAATCTAACATCTCATGAATCAGTGAAGCTTGTTCCAACCTCAAGACCTGTGCGTTTCTTGTTTCCTCTGCCTGGATGGCTTTTTCCTCAAATTTTCATGACACTGACATATCTTGTCATCTAAGTGTCGGTTCAAATCACACATTCTCAGAGAATCCTGACCTGATCTCCTCCTGCCTCCAAACATTTTCAATCTCAATATATCGTTAATATTAACTACCATCTTTTTTTAAATTTAATTTTTTAATTGCTTATGGCTGTTGTCTGTCTTCCTCATAATAAAGTGAGCTCAAAGAAGGCATGACTTTTGTCAATATTATTTATTCCTGTATCATTGGATATGAGACTGGTGCCTAGCCCATGGTATGCACTCAGAAATATTATTGAAGGATTGAGTGACTAAATAAAAGAAAAAGAATGACTGAATATGAATGCTTTCACTATTTTATTCTATCACAAGATTGTCATGTATTCTGAAAAAGTAATACAAAAGCAAGACAAGACAAAAGCAAAACCAAACTGTGCAAAGGTTGGCTTTTAAATAATTTTATTAGTTCATTTTCCTCTCTTATTTAGCATCTCAGCTCTGTATCATTGATAGCTCTTGTTGGAAGGCAATTCTTACACTGTCTTCCCTCTTGAGTTGGTTTGTGCTGACTTCCAGAATTTTCTTTTTGTACT
>NW_012148064.1:1758510-1762030 GCF_000956105.1 Propithecus coquereli
TGTAGATGACAGAGTACTTGAGACAAACCACATGGGTAGGTGGGATTCACAGAGCTAGAAAGGAAAGAGAATTCCAAGCAGAGTGTATTAATCTATTGTGACCAAGATCAACAACATCAACCTCCACAAGGTTTGAATCCTTTGTAATTTCATTTTAAATGGATTTAAAGCAGGGGGAAGACTGAAGCTTATTGAACCAAGGTGTAAACATCATCTAATGATTTACTTACTAACACAATTATTCTATTGCTGACCATTTTCTGAGTTGCTTTCTAGGGAAAAAATAAATTATTAAGTGTAGGTTTTCTAGAATCCAATTAAGTGAATTCCTTAGGTAGCACCTTGGATAGAAAACCAACACCCTTCTACTTCTTCAAATAGTAAATCACTCTTACTTTCCTAATAGTAATTTCAATGTCACAAAATTACCCCCAGAAATTGTAAAAATATCCACCAATAGTAAAGCAGTGAGCAAAAGTATGGCCATTTTACCTGTTTTGCAACCAGTGTTTTTGATGTTATACACACACACATAGAGGCATACACACATACACACACACACACACACACACACACACACACAGACATATATATATGCCCAATCTTTTCTTCAAAACATGAAGAACTTTGGGCATACCTTCAATTGCTGTAATTAATTTATTCTCACCCGAAGCACTAAGAAGTTCAGTTGAGCATGAATTCTTCATTTTCCCACCATTGGAAATCACTTGGAAAGTTCCCCCATTAGAAAGCCTAATTTAAAATTAATATGTATGCATTTTCTTTCATCTTTTAAATATGCAAAAATAAGCTGTTTCTCAGTGATGAAGAACTGAACAGTGGTTTGAAATGCCACTTATTTGAATTTCATAAGTCATTCTTTCCCTATATCATTTTTTTCTTCCTTTAGCTGTCACTCAGAAAATTGCGAACAGTTGAGAACTAAGCAACTTGTTCTCCACAAGATCTGAGTCTTACAGAGCTAGCGCTTTTACCACTTTCAGTCATACAGTTTACTCAATTTATGTAATGTAATTACTATTCATTAATTTTTTAAGTACTTCATATTCTCTGTCTCATTTAATCTTCACCAGAACTCAATGAGTTGGACACTATTGTTGTACCCATTTCATAGCCCAGAAAACTAAGGCATGGAGTGAGGAAGCACCGTGGCCAATGTCATACAGCTGCCAAATAGTAGAGACAGGATTACAACTCATCCTGTCTACATCTACACACTGCACACCTAATTCCTGAATTATTCTGCCTCTCTTCTCACGCTTATAGAACCCTGTTTAGGCCAGTGGGTGGAGAAAAATTCTTGCTTTTTTAGTTGAAAATTATATTGTAAACTTTATTTCTACAATAATAACTACACCTGTGGCTCCATTTCTCAATTCTACAAATGATCGACTGGAAGCATTATATAATACGTAGAAAACATGCTGGTGAGTGACATTTATGCCCTAGAAGTCAGCAATATTCAGAGGAAATGACACAGTAACATGCTTGATTCTGCCACAAAAGAATCTTCCCCAATGCCTACGTGACGGTTTGAGACATAATGTGCTCTTTTTAAAGACAGAAGAGGAAAAACACTGTGCATGGAAAACTACTGGCCACTTGATGTGTGTTTGTAGCCAGGATCTTTACAAGATAAATGCTCCATCTGATGAAAAGCTATGAGAACGACACGAGCACCCAGCAGAGTACATGCATAGCTTCTTAATAATCCCTTGTCATTTTAGCAAACACACATCATAATAGCCCATTTTGACAGTCAAATAATGCTACCACCAACTTGGCATGATAAAAAATAAACCTGACTGAATGCAAATGGGAAAACCTGTTTAAAATATGTTACAGGAATAAACATGTACCAGTCTAATCAAGATGGTGAACAGATTTTCAGTCAGTTCAAATCCTTTAAGGAAAGAGGACATGAAGGCAAATTAAGGGAAAACATACATATTTTTTCGTTATGAGAAAAAACATTGAGTGTGCGTGCAAACATATGTACCCTGTTTAGATCAACGAACACACTGACTTTATCATCCAACTCCCAATCCTATGTGATTCTTCCATTTATCCAAGTAAACGGTGTAAGATTTATTATAAAAGGGGGCTGATGGGTATGTTCTGAAAGATTGAATATTGTAGAGTGAATAGAGTCCACTTGCATATGCTTCATTCATGCCAAACCCTCTAGAAAATAAAGACTGTGACTGCCTCAAAGAGCAAGGGATCTGGGAAGGATTTTAAAATTGCCTGTGCAAATCTTTTTCAAATAGGTACTCAAGACTACTTTTGAAACATAACATGAATGTACCATAAAACTTATCTCACCTCCGACTCCCTACTCCCTGCTTGGACTGTTTCAATGGCTTCCCATTGCTCTCAGGATGCAAACAATGCTACAGGTCCCTGTATATTCCTTCTGCTGCTACCAAGCACTAGGTTCCAGTTCATAACTCCCCTCCCCCACCACATGCGCCAAGACTATTGACCTTTCATTTGCAAAAACACCCATGGGTCTTCTGTCTCAGGGCCACGCCATAAGTCTCGCTGTGTCTGTTTCCCTAGCACCCATAAATAGTGTCGAATACATGAATCACTGAATGCATGCCACGCCCTTTCCATGGTATGTTCTCTCCCCTCCCATTCTGAACTTGGTTTACTTCTATGTACTTTTCATATTTCAGCTTAAATATTACATCATCAGGGAAGCTTTCTCTTAGCCTAACACACAACTTAAATGGTACCACATTTCTCTCACCATCACACTTATAGTTGTATTTCTACATTTATTTCTTTGATAACTTGATTAGTACCGACTTCCTTGCCTAAACTCTCAGCTCCATGAGAAGAGGAGTCAAACCTCTTTTTGCTTGCTACTTACTGTTCCCAAGTGGCTAGGAGAGCAGTAGCTCACACGTGTTTAGCAGCCCATAAACATTTGTTGAACATATGGGTGAGTGAGTGAGTGAAGGAATGAATGAGAGAACAAATGACAAAAGAAAGACACCAGAAAGAGTAAAGTCCTCACCATTTTTGTAAAGTAATCCAAGTATCACATGTCCTTTCTCAAATACAGGAAGCAGATGAGTAGAACTTTCACTCACTGGCTAAATCTAGAATTTGGAAATATGCTACTCTAAAACTACTAGGAAATTTTTAAAAATTTAAATATTACCTTCTGAGTTGTTTTAAGTGAAGTGTATGCTTGCCACATATTTCACTAATGGTTTTATTTCTGTTATTTCGAATCTGGGCTAAGGAAAAAATCCCATCCATTTCCAGGGTAGCTTTATAGCCTCTAGGTCAAAAGGAATGAGTTCAAATGTATTGTGATTCTACCAAAACACACAGAAGTAATTGTTCTATTTTATTGCATCCTAGAAATATATAGGTTAGTCTGTGAAATGATGATTAAATTCCAACCATTGTTTTAAAAATAGTGTCCTCTTGAAGAGCTTTCAATAGTAGTAGCTAAATTAATTGCTTTATAAAATCAATGAAG
>NW_012148064.1:1771543-1773121 GCF_000956105.1 Propithecus coquereli
CTGTTTCAATCCCAGAAGTTCCAGGGCTCCACCCACCACTTGGGGCATTAGAGTGCTTCTCCCGAGGAACTAGAGCTGGTCACAAGACCCCAAAACAACATTGCAGCTTGTTCCTTCCAACAAGTGCCATCTACCGACAGGGAGATCAATTTGCACCCCCTTTTACTGCATTTACTATCTCATCATACAGGGTATGGTCATTTATCACCCACAAGCACCACCTACTGGATCAGAGCTTCAACTGGGTGTGTCATTATCTAAACAAAATAAAATCCAGAGGTAAGAAGCAACAACTGCTCCAGATGAGAAGGAATTAGTGAAAGAACTCGGAAGTTGAAGATTCAAAGCGAAAGGACATCCCCAAAAGGGAACATCAGCTCTCTAGCAAGGGATACCAACCAAAATCAGAATATTGAAATGATAGATAAGGAATATGAACATGGATTGTAAGGAAGCTCAGTGAAATGTAAGATAAAATGGAAACCCAACACAAAGAGACCACAAAAAGGATGCAGGAAATGAATGAAAAATTCACTAAAGAAATTGAAATATTAAAGAAAAATCAAACAGAACTTCTGGAAATGAAAAATTCATTTGAGGAATTACAAAACACAGTGGAAAGCCTTAAGAATAGGTTAGGTCAAGCAGAAGAAAGAATCTTTTTCACAATTCCTAAGCCATGTCCTTGAAAGAAACAAATTTACCAATCAGACTACAGCCTTTAAGAACAACTCATTTCATTTTGTAGTTAGCCTTCAAGTATCCAGTCAAAACACTGCCTTCAAAAGTTACTTACGTCAGGCTAGGCATGGTGACTCATGCCTGTAGTCCCAGCACTTTGGGGAGCTGAGATGGGAGGACTGCTTGAGGCCAGGAGTTCAAGACCAGCCTGGGCAACATAACCAGACCCCATCTCTACAAAAATTTTTTTTAAAAATTAGCCAGGTGTGATGGTGCACACTTCTAGTCCCAGCTACTCAGGAGTATAACTGGAGCCCAGGACTTTGAAGTTGCAGTTAGCTATGATGACACCATAGCCTCTAGCCTGGGTGACAGAGTGAGACCGTGTTTCAGAAAAAAAATAAAAAGTTACTTAAGTCACCCCCTTTTCTTCCCCACCCCCTTCAGTGTGGTTATGTTATATATTTCTAATACAGTTAGATTGTTTTATCACAGTTTGCATTCCATCTTGGGCTCCTCAGACATCTGGTTGATTTTGTTTTTTTAAAGATTAACATAGAGAAAAATTAGCTCTTAATTGGTTTATGGTTCTATAGGTTTGACAACACCCTTCGTAGCACGGTAGCACATAAATAGTTCTGTCACTCCCAACTTCCTATCACACTGTGCCTTTCTAACCAACCCTTCCCTAAATTTGAAATTCTAAAAGTTGAATCTTTTGCTGTATTAATTAATTATGAGTTAACATTGCAAAGGATTTGATGGTTTCCGGGTATATATGTGTGTGTGTGTGTGTGTGTGTGTGTGTGTGTGTGTGTGTGTATACGGGTTTTAGGAGAAGCTAATATTGCGTGTTCTTAGATCAATCTTCTAAACTTGACTCTTTTTATTCTCAGT
>NW_012148064.1:1773171-1774740 GCF_000956105.1 Propithecus coquereli
TTCAACCAAACATGTATTTATATCAGTATGGACTAGTGAATATTCATATTATTCTTTGGGCTATAATCTTATACTGCAATTATTTTTTAATTGGTTGCCCAAATTACTTAAGCTTTGGCCGTGAAAAAGTGTTTAAGTTGGTACCTATGGCTTTTTAATATGCCCCTTCTCCTCCTTTCCCTCCTTCTCCTCTTCTCCCTCCTCCTCCTGTCCTCCTCCTTCTCTTTTTTCTCCATCTTCTCTCCATCTTCTTCCTCTCCTTTAGGACTTTCTTATTTTCCGGCATCATAAGATGCATCAAGCTCAGCTGATATTTTCCCTGCTCCATCCCTGAAATCAACCATTTCTGCAAGGAGCCCTGGTTCCTCCTATTGTAGGATCATTTTCAGAAACCAACATCTGTGTGTGTTCATTGTTACTGGGGTGTTTCTACTGTGGAAATAAATGAAAGACCAACCAAATGAGAAAAAGCAAAGGATATTTATTCAGAGCCTACTATAACAAGGGAGTGAGCCACCATCCCTCCTGTTTTTTGTTTGTTTGTTTGTTTGTTTTTGGTTTTTTTAGAGTCTCAAAGGCAGACAGAGGAACAGGAAAGTTTTCCAGTGGAAGAAAGGGAAGGCTTCAGGTATTACCTCATTGGAGGCCATTGGCATGGGCAAGCTGGAGATGGGGTGGGTAGCTAGAAACAGAGTGCCCTATGCGATTGGTTATGGGCAAATATTTGGTGTTCTCTGATTGGTCCTAAATTGGAAGCAGGGACACAAATTAGGGAAGCTACCAGTTATCAATCAAGTCCAGGCCATTTGAGGCTGATTATTATAGGGTTTATTGTTGGGCTTCCTGGACCATTTGCTAGAGGATAGCAGTCTGACCTCCTACAAGTGTGATTTATAGGTAATAGGCTGGCTTTCTGGGGTAGTTACTGTAGATGATGGGTTGGTTTCCTCAGCTGGCTGCTGCAGATTGTGGATCAGGTCAGTTTTATTTTATATGCATGATCTGACCATTGCCAGTTGCATATTCATTCTCCCACTGTGTCTAAGCTCTCTACAAGGACAGTTAGGAAATGTATGTATATAACTGACTCATGCATATACATATATTTATATTTATTTCTGTATGTTTCTATATGTAGATAAAATAAACATAAGTTCACACTGATACTCTCAGGTCCAATCCAGCACCAAAATGTTTATTCTAGTATCCTCCCTTTGCTTATTTTGCAACTACTCTCTCCAATAGTAAGAATCCCGGCTCTCATTTATTCTGTATATTGTGTATCTGTTCAGTAGATCCTAGTTTACATGTAAAGTTGTTTCACAATTCTTTTTCTTTTTGAATTTCATAGTATTATGGGGGTAGAAATGCTTTGGTTACAAAAATTGCCTTTGCGCTGCCGGACAAGTGTGCCCATCCCCCAGATAGCATGTACAGCATCCATTAGGTGTGGATTTACCCATCCCCTCCTGCTCCCTCCCACCTGCCCCACACCCGGTGAATGTTACAACTATATGTGCACATTAGTGTTGATTGATTAGTACCAATTTAAAGGTGAGAACATGTGAT
>NW_012148064.1:1774790-1775808 GCF_000956105.1 Propithecus coquereli
CTCCTGGTTCCACAGTCTTTTAAAAATTCCATTCATTTTAACTTTCAACTCATAACGTTTTACTCAAATTTTCTCTGAAAATATACTACCTTGAGAGTTTTCCTCTCAGTAAGAGAAAGGATCTTTAAAAGAAAAGATTCTGAACTTCATAGGCTTTCAACCAGTGAGGTTTTATATTTATTTATTTGTTTAGCTAGTGCTAATATTTGTTGAGCTGTGCAAAGAAGGAAAGAATGTTGTTCCTCTACAGAGCTTCCCTCTGAATCTCATTTGAAAAATGGAAAGTAGGTCAAAAGTCACCACCCTGCAGCTGGCTCAAATAACTCCCGACATGTAATACGGGGACGAGCATTAATCTGGTATGATTTTTGCACTTAAGGCTTTAATATTTTGTCTGGAATAAATGTTCAGCAATAAGGGCAGCCTCTGATAATCAGTAATTTCTGTGTTGTCATGCAGAGTCAGGAAATGGATTATCCTGTTGTACAAGCATTTGGTTTAATTAAACGATCAATTTTTCATTAAGTCCCTACATCAGTTCAGCACTGTGCTAGGTGCTTTGGGGAAAAGCAAGTATGAGAAAGTGACAGTGCATACGTCTAATACTTACCACTAAGGCACCCGTACTAACTAAGCGAGGGGAAAAGACGGGATATAGAAGTTCAACTAAGAGTGAGGGTCACAGTCGTTACACGACTCTAGAGAGAAAGGAGCTTAAATATGATGGGGGTAGGGGAGAGTGAAGGGGAAATAATATTGGGGGAAATAATATTGGGGGAAAAGGGGAAGGAGAACAATGTGAGGGTTAGTAGAAACCTAGGTTCTGCAATGATACCATGATACGATGAGAATACAGTGAAAGTACGCTTACAGTTAAAACGATACAGAAAAACATTAAAGCTTGTCAGATAATTTAATAGTCTGCTACATCCTTACATGTGTAAATGAAAGTCAGCAGCTTTGAAGTATTAATTTCTTCATATCTGTTAGAAGAATTATTTTCTTCTTCATAATTTTA
>NW_012148064.1:1777014-1777928 GCF_000956105.1 Propithecus coquereli
AAGTGAGAAGGTTAAGTTACTTGCTGAAAACCATTATTAGGTAGAGCCTGGATTTGAGTCTAAGCAGTCCAGATCCAGAACCCACCTGCAATTTGTGCTGGTGTATAGGGACCCACATATAAAAGAGTGCTACATTTAGGTTAATGCTGCTGTCACTGTCTTGAACTTATTAATAAGGGGCCTTGCATTTTCATTTTTCACCTGGCTCCACAAATTATGTAGCCAGTCCTGCCCAAATACTTCATCTTTATGATACCTTGACCACCTCTTGATTCAGAGAAACATCAGCAAGCCTCACACTCTCCTTAACCACTTCTGAGTTCTTACTTGTCCCTACTGGTGCTGAAATCTGGCTCTCACTAGAAGACACCACTCCTCTGCAGCCCTGTCAAGTGAAATCAGCATCTTGTTCATCTGCCACCCATCATGGACCTAAGATACTGGAAGGGCTATTGGTGTATCCCACGCTTCTCATTGCCACTTCCAGACCACTTCTTCCAGCCTCTTATAAAATAATTCCTGCTTTCTTGATTACCAAATCATTTCACTAGGCTAGTCCCCTACCACCACCCTAATTGCTGTTGTTGTTGAACCTCCTGTCTATTCTGCATTCATTTATCTGAATCTTTCGAACCAGGCCAAAGCCTCATCAATATCCCATTGCTTGCTCTCTGAATTCCTTGACCTCTCAGCCCTGAGATTGTTACAGCCATACACTGCAAAAGCTATACCTGGGACCTTGTCATTACCAGAAACTGAGCCACCTGTTAAATAATAAATTCATATATGTTACATTTTTGCTATTGCCCTCCCTCCTTCCTGATTTATTCTTTCTTCCTTAATCCTTGGCCATGTTGGGGCTACTCATCCTCTCACCCTCTGACTTTCCCTTCTGCCCAGCCTCTTTTTTTCTT
>NW_012148064.1:1777978-1780077 GCF_000956105.1 Propithecus coquereli
TTTCTCAAAAAAGGAGGCAACTGGATATAATGGGAAACATGTAGGTTTTCAAATTAGAAAGAAATGTATTTAAATCCAAACCTCATTTATTAATAGCTACTTCTCTGAATCTTAGTTTCTCCATCACTGACGTGGGATTAACAAAATTTCTCTTTCAGAGTTGACAATAACAGATAGTTTATATGAAGAGTATCATGTGGCATTTGTCCCTAAAATTCCCTCAGTACATGCTTATGGTGACTATGCAGACAACATGTTCTATTTTTACAGGCATCCCTATCCAAATGTAGGTAGAGACTTTGCCATGTAGCCATCATTCATTCATTAACACTACTCATTCAGCATGATGTGCTAGGTAGTGGGGCAATCAAGTGAGGGAGATTAATGCAAAAAACTACAATGCAAAGCAAGAGAACAATTACTGAAACAGGGACAATTGGCCAGTTGGGAGAGAAGGAAATGGTATTAGGAAAAGTATCACAGAGGTGGTGCAATTTAAGATCAATCACGGAAGAGGAACGTGGTTCCAAATTTGAGAAGATTGTAAAGAGGTTTAAGACTGCCAAAACAACAAGAGTAAGTTCAAGAAGTCACATGTAACCTGAATTAATTTCTGAACCTCATGTGACCCAGTCTTCAAACAAACAGGCTCCAGTAACAATAAGAAAGTAATTCCAATTTCTGGTCCTGTCTCTCAAAGAACATCAAAGGGTACACAATTTAAAACCTACGTCCGCCATTCCTTTCATTCTGTATTTCTTATCCCCTCCTGCTTCCCCTGAAGCATCTCTTCATGTTCTCCTTCTCCACATAGCATCAAAATACCCTTCATCCCAAGGGGTCTTTCCTTTTCCATTTTCTTTACTCTATTTCTCTTTACTTTGATCCCTTGTAGGAATTTCTTTTGACACAATTCAAATTCCCTACTAGGGTTTTCCCTCCACTGATTAGCATGATCTGCATAATAAGGCCCAAGAACTAGGGCAGGGGTTCTTATCCACAAGGTTCAGGATAGGACTGTATTTCAGTATGATTGGTTTCTCTTATAATCCCATGCATTTTATTTTATGCTTGTAGAAACACTATTCTGAGAAACGATCCATAGATTTCTCTAGATCTCCAAAGAGGCCCATGGCACTAAACACATTTAAGAACCCTTGAAATTAGGGAGAAGCTGGGGGCGGGGCAGGGGGACAATTGAAAATAGCAGCTAATATGTATTCATTCAATTTTTAGTCCCCTTTTCACTTGAAAGTACCTACAGGTGTGTGGGGACCAGTGGACAACTTACGTGGCCAAAACTTAGCATGAGGACAAAAATTGATCAGAAATGAGACATTGATTTCTATGCAAACAGAAACAAAAATGACACCCTGAACAGCCACTATTCTGTGCATACGTAGTAGCATCCTCTTCATAAAAACACAAAGGCCTCAATCCTTCTATTTTTCTTCCTATCCTCTCTTAGGTTATTCTTCTACTCTTTTCATTAGTTTTCCCAAAATTATCTATAGCCCAAGCCTAGTGAAGAAATATTCAAACTTACTAAAACTTCTGATTTCAAAGCAGATTAGTTCCAAACCCAAATGAAACAGAAATCAGCTGTCATGGTTCAAATATTTCACGGCAGTTACTCAGCTCCTTAATTCCTTTCCTGTCTCCCTTTCTCCCCTCCCCACCTCTTCTAATACCTTAACTAGAAATCTTCAAGGGAATAGATTTCTGAAAGACATTCCTGCCAGCTTTTCATGTTGCTGAAAAATCAACCCACCTGCCACCAGCTGTGTGACAGTTTATAAAGTGTTGCCAGGCCCATAATGGTTCAGAGTATTGTGAATATCTTATTTTTGGCAGGTTCCTCTCCCAATTAAGGACCACACAAAACTCCATTTGCAGTCAAAATTCCTAGCATTGTTATCCCTTGAGGAGCTAAGGACTTTTAAATCTAGGAAAGAGAAAAGTCTGTAGGTTTTCGGGGGATCTGGGAAGGGGTATAAATCAGCCTGCAGCTCATTCGTTGACATTAGTGGGTCAGTCTTCAGGGCCAGCACAGAGTACCAATTTGCTGAATGCTAAGTCACCTTCTGCCATCAGCTCCC
>NW_012148064.1:1784837-1786204 GCF_000956105.1 Propithecus coquereli
GAACTTAAAGAAATGAAAGAGTCATACAGGGATTTTCAAAACACAGCAGAAAGTTTTAGCAACAGATTCAACCAAGGAGAAGAAAGAATCTCAGAGCTTGAAGACAAGGCTCTTGAGCTAACTCAATCATTTAAAGAGGCAGAGAAGAGAAAAACAAAGGCAGAGCAGTCACTTAAAGACATATGGGACTATGTGAAGTGAACAAACACATGAATTATAGGTACCCCTGAGGGAGAAGAAGAAAATGCTAAAAGCATGGAAAAGCTATTTGAGAGAATTATTGAGGAAAATTTCTCTAGCATCGCCAGAGATCCAGATGTTGAGATCCAAGATGGTCATTGAAGTCCAGGAAGAGTCATAGCAAATAGGACATCTCCAAGAGACATAGTAATCAACTTTGTCAAAGTCAAAATCAAAGAGAAAAACAAGCAACTAGATGTAAGCAACAACTGACTTACCAGGGAAAACCTATCAGGATAACAGCAGACTTCTCAGCAGAAACCTTATAAGCCCAAAAGGAGTGGGCCCCCATCTTCAATCTTCTTAAATAGAACAAGCACCAGCCTAGAATTTTGTATCCTTCAAAACTAAGTTTCACATGTGATGGAGAAATTAAGTCTTTATCAGAAAATCAAACATTGAGGAAATTTGTTATAACTAAACCTGCCCTGCAGAAAGTATTCAGATCTGCATTATACATGGATCAACACAATAGACACTCACCAGTGTAAAATCACCCAAAAGCTAAAAGTCAAAGCCCAGAGGTAAAACAAAGCAATAAAGTTCTATGCAACAGGATGAATGGAAATCCACCCCACTTATCAATTCTTTCAGTACATGTGAATGGCTTGAACTCCACACTGAAGAGACATAGGGTGGCTGAATGAATAAAAAAATAAAAACTAAGTATCTGCTGTCTCCAGGAAACACAGCAAACCCACAAGGACTCATTCAGACTCAAGATGAAGGGATGGAAAACAATATTCCTTGCAAATGGAAACCAAAAGAGCTGGTGTAGCCATTCTTATATCAGATAATATAGACTTCAAATCAATAAAAGTAAAGAAAGACAAAAATGGTCATTATATAATGGTGAAGGGAACAATTCAACAAAAAGACATGACAATACAAATATTTAAGCACCTAACACAGTTGCGCCCAGATTCATTAAAGCAAACCCTACTTCATCTAAACAAAATGATAAACAGCAGCATCGTAATAGCCAGGGGCTTCAACACCCCCACTGACAGAATGGGACAGATCCTCCAAGCAGAAAAAATAAACAAAGAAATAATGGACTTAAACAGGACTCTAGAACAAATGAGTCTCACAGACATTTACCAAACATCCTATCCCCAAACTACTAA
>NW_012148064.1:1786254-1789115 GCF_000956105.1 Propithecus coquereli
ATATGTATACCATGGAGTACTATTCAGCTTTAAGAAACAATGGTGATATAGCACCTCTTGTATACTCCTGGATAGAGCTGATTTATTCTTTCTTCCTTAATCCTTGGCCATGTTGGGGCTACTCATCCTCTCACCCTCTGACTTTCCCTTCTGCCCAGCCTCTTTTTTTCTTGACATCTTTCCTTACTCATTTTAGATAATCCAATAGTTATGTCAACACCCATATTCCATTGCATTTTTATCTTTTCATCCTATCCCTCTGTCAAAACCTCACCCAAAATGAATCGTAACCGATGCCTTCACTGGGCCTGCATTTTAAAAGCCAAGCAATACTGGACATAGACCCATACTAGACAGTTTTGAATCACCATACACTCATGATCATCAACAAGTTTCCAATAGGTTATCAGTCCTGCCAGCCAATTCTCCAAGATTTTTCCAGTATGTTTGCTCTTAGATGGAGTTCCCTGGCAACATTACCTGGGACAAGGACTCTGAGTGAGTATTTATAAAGGAGTGATGGAATCATGATAGAATAGGGGCAAAAGCAAGGCAAAGGCCAGGGTTTCATTGAGTTCCAGCATCAAACTCAATCCACAGGCATCTGTCTGGAACATGAATGGCGCCACAGAATTGAACCACATGGGGCAAGAGCAAGAAATCCCCGGGCCCCCTCATCCATCAGCTGTCTGTCTCCTAGGGGCAGGGAGGGAGTAACCTCCTAGCCATTACTGGGCAAGGAGGCTACCTTCAGCCCAGGGTAATTCTTAGAGGACTGGAGCTGTGGTTTGCTTGTGGCCAGCCCTCAGAGCAGCTGGGTGATGGGACCTGGGTGGGGCAAACATCATCCGTTAGATTTGTCTTCTTAATGTTTGCTGTGATTATTTAAAAACTTTTCCATTTTTTTCTCATCTATTAATTCTAACCTTCCACCCCCACACTCAAAATCCCTGCTACTATCTAAGCCGTTTTTTTTTTTGTTATATGTTCTCCCCCCAAAATGGTGTTACTCAACCTCAGAGATCTTATTTCACTTTTTTTGTGTGTATAAAATATTTTTCTCCTCAACCAAAATACAAACTCCATGAGAGAAAAGACAAAATCCTTTTGACTATTAATATTATATCTCTTGGGTTTAGAACAGTGGTACATATAAATCACTTTAAGAATTAATGGGGCTCAGAAAAAAATGGCAGGCTAGAAGCAGCCTTGGGAGCTAGCATGCCGCTGCTGAGGAAAGAAATGAAAGGTGCAGGCAGCAGCCTACATATGGATCACTTTTCTCAGAAGCAGCATTGTGAAATCACAGAGAAGCAATACGGGACATTCAGAGCAGGGGAAAAAATGGTGATGGGGTGATACATATAACAAGACAAGGGAACAAGGGGGAAGCAACAGGAGGATAGATCGCTGGGGCACTGCACTCCTTCTGCTGGCACAGGGTGAACTAAACTGCAAGATAGCTTGCGCCTCTCCCACAGATCTCTGCCTGATTGGACCAGGGATCTGCCTAGAGTTTGTGCAGAGCCATTGCTCTAGATGACAGCCACGGTGGGAATTGGGCAGCAGCTAAAGCCATCCTGAGCTCTTGAATGCACCATGCCAAATGTGTACCAGGCTGGGGAGGGAGTGGACTGCCTTGTGGCTTCCCTGAGCCATAACCAGTGACTTGAAGGCAAGCACTTCTCCCCTAGAGCACAATGGGATCTGAGCATGGAAATTGATCAGGGAGCAGCCAGCTCTGCCCTGAGAGGCCTTGGGTGACCACTTCGGCAGGTCCTGGGTGGGGAGTAGAGAACTCCACAGACCCTGGGCAACAGGAACCGACATACACCCATCTGACTTGGCATCTGTGGGGCCCCTGAGCCTGCAGAACAGCCTACCACTTGCTTGGCCCTGACTCCACTCTTCAGAACCCAAATGCCTCCTGCCTCATTTGCTCTGATCCTGCCCTCCAGGTTGTGTCAGCCCCACTGACCACATGGTCCTACTTGTGGTTCCTTGGCCTTGCTCAGAAGCTCTCCTTCTGGCTCCTCCCCAGTCCTGGCTCTGAGGCTCTCACACTGGAGACCAAGGCTATGCCTCTGTGCCTTCAGAACCCCCACCAGGCCCCAAGATACCATCCCCAAGTCTCCAGTACTGTACCTGGATTCCAAGATCCTAGCCCAGAGCCTCCATCACTGCAGCAGGGCCAGAAGAACTGCTCCAAAGGGAATTGGCCCTGCCAGGCACCCTCCAGCCTCAAGCCACCAGTACACTGCAACCTGGTTTGAGCAAATACACAAAGCCCAGGAACCCATAACAACCACATCCAGCTGCTGCTATTACTTCTGCGGGAAGACTGTGGGTAGAGCAATCCCCACAACACCAGCCTCAGTGAAGAGGGTTTTGCCCAGCTCGCAACTCAAACATCCTACAATGACCTAGTAAACAACCCAACACCCAAGCCAAACAGCATTAAACACAGGCTTGGGAAAAGGCAATCACAGGTGAGCAGAACAAACTAGACTAGCTGTGTTAATAGGCTTCTAGTGCACAGACCCTTCTCTGTCATGCCAACATTCCAGAGTAGGGGCTGGGAAAGAGGGCTATCTAATGACCTCCCCTTAATCTAATCAGGCAAAAGAGTTTCCTGCAAGGAACAGGAGCCCTGTAAACTTATTAGCCTTGAGTTGAGAAAAGAGGTCTCAGATGAGAAGAAACCAGCAAAAGAACCCTGGCAACATGAAAAACCAGAACGGATCAACACTCCCAACCGATCACAATGGAACTACAATAATGAACTCCAACTACAAGGAAATTGTTGAAATGAAAGAAATGGAATTCAGAATATGGATGGAAAATAAGATAATGAAATTGAA
>NW_012148064.1:1792250-1792724 GCF_000956105.1 Propithecus coquereli
ACAGATCAATATTCTTTATAAATATAGATGCAAAAATTCTCAAGAAAACACTAGCAAACAGAAGTCAGCTGCAGATCAATAATAATAATAATAATCCACCACAAACAGGTGGGCTTCATCCCAGAGATGCAAGGATGGCTCAACATACACAAATCTATAAATGTGATTCACTACATAAATAGAAGCAAAAACAATGACCATATGATCCTCTCAATGGATTCATAAAAAGCATTTGACAAAATTGAGGAACCCTTTTAGGATAAGAACTCTTCACAAAATAGACATAGAGGAAACATACTTCAAAATTATTAAAGCCATACACAACAAGTCCATAGACAACATCATACTGAGTGGGGAAAAATTGAGAGCCCTCCTACTTAGAATTGGAACCAGACAGGTTTGCTTACTGCCACCACTTCTATTCAACAGAGTGCTGGAAGTCCTAGCCAGAGCAATCAGATAAGAGAAGAAAAT
>NW_012148064.1:1792833-1794271 GCF_000956105.1 Propithecus coquereli
ATGAGTATCGCTGTATTTTGATAATTTCTCCCTCTCTTATCATTAAAAAATTGACCTTTATATGTTAATTACTATTTTTTCACACCATTCTTTCAATTACTACATTAATGGACAATTGCTTAAAATAGTTTTTTCCTAATCATTTTAAAACCATCACTTCTACATTAATTTTGCTCACTGGTATATTGTCCCACTGTTTTCTTCAATGCATACTAGTTTACCACAGTTAAAGAAGGACTAGACTGAATTCCATCCTGCTATGGTTCAATTATCAGATGTTTCATTATTGTACTTATAAAAGTGACCTTGTTCAAGGCAGGGGTGAGGGTTACCAAGGCACAAATATTAGTTTCTAGGAACTGTAAAGTTAAGTGATCCACTTCTTTTTTTTCCCAATTTCATCGTTTCTCCATTAGACTCAAATTGTGTCATATGGTTTCATTCAGTGACTAATTAATGCCATTTTCCAGAACAAATCTCCTACAGTGCTGAGAATAAAAGCCTAATTTGGAATACAAAAACAATGAATGTGGTGGTCATGGCCAGTGACTTTTACTCAAAAGTCAATGCCAGCTAATTACAATGCCTGGAAAGTTGCACAAGGGATCAATGGCAACTTATTCTGACTGTGTCGGTCCCATTAATAACCCAAATGTCGACTGGTATGACTGTCCTTCTCCTAAGAAAAGACTACAGAAGTCAGCAAACAAATGAAAGCAATAATGACCATAAAGTGCTTACCAAAGTGCCAGGCACAAAATAAGTATTCAATAAATGTTAGCTAATGATAATATAAGCACTCTACTACCAACTTCAGTAAGCACCCTGGTTAAAAGTTCAGAAAATATACAAATATTAAAAGGATTCTGGCCTGTAATATATCTAATATGTAAATATCTAAGTACGTCAAAGAAAAATTCTTAGCTCAGTTCCTGGGAAATGATATGTGCCTAAGAATCATTTATTGAATAACAGCATGAGTAAGTGCTCTTCAAAATATGAAACTGATAAGCTAGCAAAAGAGGAAGCACAGGAAATGATTCTACAGGAACTGTCCCTTTCGGGGTCCTTTGAGTAATGACCATTCTAGGGTGCTCTCATTCTGGTAAGGTGAGTCCAAATAACTATCACACAGAAACCAAGCAAAATCTGTTCCTTACCATGCTCACAGCCTGACAAATTTCAGGGCAGCTCCTTAACAGTCAGAATATGATAATTATTGAGTAAAAACCAGGAGAAATGCAAAACTGTGCCTTACTCTCTGTCTTTCCTGATAGGGAAAACACTTTCCCTTTCACTCTGTCTTTTCCCCAAGGCAAACTCAGAGGAAGATAAGTGTGGTATTTTGGGGGTAAAATCCTGACCTTCTGCATTAAATGCCTCTAGCATATTAAATATTATTTAAACTTCATAGATTCATCCACATTTTATAGTTTGT
>NW_012148064.1:1794321-1797081 GCF_000956105.1 Propithecus coquereli
ATTAAAGGTTTGTTTTGTCAGATATCATCTTTGACAAATGATCCAAGATGTCTAGTCTCATCAGAATGTAGGTTGAACTCCATGTGTGTGAGAACATTTTTCTCAATTTATTATAATTTCTGTGATTTATGCATAACAGTGATGGAAATAGCCTGGTGTAGATTTCCAAGGCGCAGTGTGGGAGGTACTGTGTGTGCACAAATCCCGTTATTTGTTAATAGGATTTGTCCACATACCTTCTGTCCAATCTGCTCAATGCTTTGAACTATTGTAGCTGCTTTTCATTTCCTGTTAAATCCGGTTGGCAGCAACATCAACGCCACAGCTCGACCCACAAACAGAAGCACGACTCCAAGCAAGAGTACACAGGTGGCAGAAACAGTCATTAATGCCACCACGCAGTATGCCATCTGGGGAATTCAGTTACATCCTGGGTCCAGTTCTAATGTAAGATATTTCGTTTTCAACTGGATATTGATTTGTAATACTGGTGGCTCCCACATAGTGGTTCTTGATGGGGCAATTTTGCTTCCCGCAAAACATTTGGCAATGTCTGGAGACATTTTTGATTGTCACGACTGAGGGGTGCTACCCATCAAGTGTGTGGAGGCCAAGGATACTGCTAAACATCATACAATGTACCAGAAAGCCCCCCAAACAAAGAACTATCCAGTACAAAATGTCAGTCATGCTGAGGTTGAGAGCCCTGCCCCAAGGCATTTCAAACCACTATAACACAGCCGTAAATGACAGTTGTCTTTCTTTATCACCATTTAGGATACCAACTACAGTGTCTGTTGGGGAATAAGTAGTTTAAATGCATGGGAATGAATTCAGTATTGTATTTCTGTGTTGGTGACATTTATGAGTACATCTCTTGCTATGTAATTTGACCAGGACAAAAGGAAGTAGCAACAACAAGGAGGACAGCAAATGCAGATTCTTAGAAATACTACTGCTGAAAGGGACTTTCCCAGTCCAGTATTTCTGACTTCTATTCCCTAAAATACCCGTTCAGCGAGAAGTATGGGTATCCCATGACTAAAGGATCCCAGCTCAAATAACCTGGTGAAATGTTGACTTAAACTGACTGAGACATGTTGGTTCCTGCAGGAGCATCCCCAGAGACTTAAAATGCCCACAGGCACTGTGGCTATCTGAGAAGTGACTATAGTAAAACAAAGAAAAAATGTTCAAACTCATTGGACCATAAGTTCTTTTTTTTTTACTTCTGTAACATCTGTTACTGTTGCTTTAAACAAATGAGCTAGTACAGCCAGCATGCTTGTAGCTAAAGAAGTATGGTATAAAAGCTGGAGTTATTTGCCCAGCATTATTTACTAAGTAGGACAAAACAAGAACCATAACAAAGACCGCTTCACCCAGCCTATTCTCCCACCATGTAATGCTTCCTTTTACAGCTGTAGTTTATGAATGATAACTTCATTACATTATTGCACCACAGTATGTTTGGAAGAAAACATTACTTTTGACACAGCATTTTAAAATCCATTATCATGTTTGATCCTCACAACACACTTAGAGTCATTTTCCCCTCTACTCCCACTTCTTTTTCCTCTTCATCATCTTCATCATCATATTCTGTGTCAGCAACACTACCACGATATCTTGAATATAAACCCAAACACTAGAATTTATCATGAGTCTAGGGCCTCTGGTACCCCAATGTTGAAAACAATCTGTGACACGTTGGAGTCACTCCACATCTACTGAATTAATAGATGCCTCATTTTACAGAACAATGATCTGCAGCACTCACTTTATAGATAAATGATATGCAGCATAGAGAGGCTAATACGAAAGTAGAAGTACACATTTTTAAAAAACACCTGCTATGCTGAAGGCACTATGCTAGTTATTTTTTTCATATATCATTTCATTGGATTTGTGAGACATAGTAGCAACATCAAATGATAGAACAAAACTGTCAAAGGAAAACAAAACTGAAACATTCTTCAGGAAAGTATCTAACAGAAACTATAGAGTAAGTGCAGGAAAATCGCAGTAATCTTTTTCTTCTTGCTTTCTGCACTCTAAGGGGACCATGCAGACATAGGGTGGACTTACTTTGCACTTCAGCATATTGACTCATTTTTATTTGGTTTTATGCAAAAGGCCAGTGATTTTACTGCGTAAAATTTCTCAGTGGAGCTACAATAAGTGGCTCTATAATGAGCAATGAACTTTTCATAACCAACCAGCTACACTAGCCAAAATTAAACACCTCAGCAGTTTTGCTTCAATTTTATTTCCTATGATTATGGAGTCTAGTCAACTTGATGTTTATCTCATCATTCTCAAAAACAAAACCAGAAAGAACTCACTGGAAAAACAAAGCAATGGAAGATCATCTCTAGTAATTAATTCTCAAACATATTTCATTACCTAGGAGATTTGCTGACCGAGGACACGTGTCAGTTCTCTACCAGTGTAGTCTGACAATAATAAAAATGAGCTCAGGATTCCACAGAGAAATATTTTATAGAAGAACTGCTTATTAGTGAGGAATGCTTAACATCAGGATGTGTTAGCAATTTCAAGGTAGACAAACTTAAAAGGGCATTAAACTGTAAGTAGATAAAATTAGCATTTGATTAGCTCGTTTCTAGATCTAGAATTAATGTTTTTAATGTCTAGCTATTGTCACTTGTTTATGAAGATCTTGGGTGATCTTGAAGCACATGGCAAGCCAAGCTGACATATTCCCGTGAATGTGTCAGCTCATTGACAAGTTCATTG
>NW_012148064.1:1797739-1799877 GCF_000956105.1 Propithecus coquereli
ACAGGAGGACACAAAGTAGAAGAAAGAAATATATAATTAACTATAAAGATGCTGAATACACAAAAATTAACTAAAAATGGTTGCCAAGATTGGGGAGGCAGGGAGGGGTGCACAGCTGGAGCACAAGGGGTCGTTAGGACAATGAAACTATTCCAGACGATACCGGGATGGTGGGTACGTGATGTCATGTATTAATATCTGACAGAACCCTTAGAACTAGACAACACAATGGATCTTAATGTCGCCTAAGGACTTTGTTAGTTACCAATACTGGTGCATTGATTGTAACAAATATACTGCACCAATGCAAGATGGTAATAATAGAGTAAATTGCCATAATCGGGGGGTAGGGAGTATAAGGGAACTGCCTGTATTTTCTGTTTGATTTTTCTGTAAACCTAAAACTGCTCTAAGAACTAAAGCCTATTTTAATTTTAAAAAATACGATAATAGAAGAGTGCATAAGGGGTAATAAGAACATGAACAAAAGAATAATTGATGTTTTTGGTGAAATACTGAGCCAGTAGTTATATAGATGACACGTGACAATATGTAGAGAGCTCTGTGGTGCCTAGTACACAAAAGTATTCAATGTTGTTACTATTGTTGCATCCATCCATCCATCTATCTATTTATCTTTGTTCTGTTTATAATTTTTCATTTGTCTTAAAGAGGAAGTAGGATTTTAGCTAGGTGCGATAGCTCATGCCTCTAATCCTAGCACTCTGGGAGGCTGAGGTAAGAGGATCGCTTGAAGTCAGGAGTTCGAGACCAGTCTGAGCAACAATGAGACCCAGTCTCTACAAAAAATAGAAAAATTTGCCAGGTGTGGTGGTGCGCACCTATAGTCTCAGATACTCAGGAGGCTGAGACAGGAGCATCGCTTGAGCCCAGGGGTTTGAGGTTGCAGTGAGCTAGGATGATGCCACTGCACTCTAGCCAGGGCTACAGAGTAAAACTCTGCCTCAGAAATAAAAAAGAGAAGTAGGATTATACCAATAAGACAAAATGTAGAAAAATAGTCTAAGCAGAGAGAACCATTAGCTCAAAGGCACAGATGTACAGGAGAGAGCCTTTGCGGGACTGGCCTAGAATGTAGTGTTGCTGGGATACAGACACATGCCAAACAGCCTGGAGATGAAACCAGACCCTGATGCTGGGATTAGGCTTCAGGTGCCTTGAATGTTTTGCCAAGGAGTTTGGATATAAGTTATGGGAATCACGGTGTTTTGAGTGTGACCTATCACTTCTGTGCTTTAGGGAGATGAATGAGATGAGAAGAGATTCAAGAGAGGCCAGTGAGGGAACAGTGAGTGTATATATAACATGAGCCATGGTTTGGGAATTAAAATGAGTAGCTTCAGATGCCAGTTCTGATCCTTCCTAGCTATACGTGTCAACCCAAGACACGTCTTTACTGTTTTCAACATCAGTTTCCTCCTGAATAATAATAAATATAATTATAATATTCTTTAACATGTTTATTAGTGGCATTAAATGAAAAAATATGTACTAACTTGCCTGGTACAGAAAAACCTTGCACATAAGAAATGCTCTAGAAATATAAGAGTTTTTGTTACAATGCTCAACATAGCTGTTGTGTTGGAAACTTAAGGATAGACAGAGGATAATAGATAAAGATGTATTTGGGAAAATTAGCAGGACAATACGGAGAGAGTGTGTATGACCAGTGACTCCTTTTGAGTTCCTGTGACATTGATGACTAATACAGGAAGCAAAGGAAAGCAAGAAGTTTGGGCAAAGATGAATTCCACCACAGACATAAAGGCTTCAAGATATTCATCCAAAACGCAAGTGGAATTACACAGTAGTAAGCCACATGAGAAAAAAAGACTTTGGGAATTAGGGACAGGGAGTGATGGGTGAAATTGAGACATTTGAAACCGGTTCCTGTAGGAAATGGGGTAGGACAGGTGCAAGGAGAGCAAACTAGGTCATACCTGTGATGACGGCGGAAGGCTGTGGAGGGACAAAGGAGAAACCACTCAAGACCCAGAGCCAGTGGGAGCAGGAACACAGTGTGGGGTCCACGGAGGCCCTGATGGATTCTGTCTGAAATGCGGTATGTTTCCTATGCCCTGTCTATCTCTTTATGCTTCCTCTCATCTAGGGCCTCC
>NW_012148064.1:1799927-1801711 GCF_000956105.1 Propithecus coquereli
TGAATGCTATACATCTGATAAAAAGGCTGATAGCCAGAATCCACAAAGAACTCAAGCAAATCAGTAAGGAAAAAATCAAATAACCCCATTAAAAAGTGAGCAAAAGACATGAATAGAAGCTGTTCAAAAGAAGATAGATTAATAGACAATAAACATGTGAAAAAATGATCAACATCTCTAATCATCAGGGAAATGCAAATCAAAACCACATGAGATATCACCTAACCCCAGTGAGAATGGCTTTTATCAAAACATCCCAAAACAGTAGATGCTGGCATGGATGTGGAGAGAAAGGAACACTTGTACACTGTTGGTGGGACTGCTAACTAATACAACCTCTATGGAAAGTAGTACAGAGATACTTCAAAGAACTAATGTAGACCTACCATTTGATTCAGCAATCCCACTGTTGCATATTTTCCCAAAGGAAAAAAAAGTCATTTTATCAAAAAGGCACTTGCACTCAAATGTTTATTGCAGCACAATCCACAATCACAGAGATGTGGAATCAACCCCTCAAGTGCCCCTCAGTACATGAGTGGATTAATAAAATGTGGTATGTGTATATCAGGGAGGCCTACTCAGATGTGAAAAAAAAATGGCGAAATACTACCTTTTGTGACAACCTGGGTGGAAGTGGAGACCATTCTTCTAAGTGAAGTATTGCAAAAATGGAAAAACAAACACCACATGTACTCATTATTAAATGATAACTAATCAATCAACACTTACGTGAACATATGGACGTAAAGCTCAACAGCAATCAAGCAGGTGGGAGGAAGAAGAAGGGGATGGGTAAATTCACACCTAATGGGTATCATGTACACTATCTGGGTGATGGACACACTTATAACTTTGACTGAAATGGTACAAAAGCAATTCATGTAACCAAAACATTTGTACCCCTGTCATATTCTGAAATTAAAAAAGGGATGAATGAATTAAAACAGCTGTCACTTTTATAGAACCTACTATGTTCTAGGCACTATTCCAAATGATTTATGTATATTAAATCTTTAATCTCCATTGCAGTGAGCTATGTACTATTATTATCCCCATACCACAAACAAAAAGTTAAGGAAGTTGCCCAACTGCACATGGCTAAGAAGAAGATCTGCAATATTAATCCAAGCAGTCTGACTTTATTGTCCCTGCTCTTTTCTAGTACACTACACTGCACTGTACTGACTCTCAAATGAACGATGGAATGAATACAGGACAGACAAAATGTAGAGAGAGAAGGAAGGAGAATAGAGCAAGAAAGAAAGGAAGACGGAATGCATGCAGACCTGCAGACATTTATGCTATGTGTGATGTCGTCAGGAGCTTTTGAGGATCTCTCCGTAAATGGCCCTTTGTTAAATCGGTCTCCTTAATTAGACATCAGCTATCACTCAGTTTATAGCTACACTTCCCCACTTCTAATTTGGTGACTCCTTCTACCAGTTTGTAAAAACCAGATATGTCACGTGGCTCTTCCCAGATGTTCAGAGAACTCAACCATGCTAACCCCATCCAAGTCACCTACCACTATTTATTTTTTAGCAAATACAGTTACGATATTGGGCCCTCCAACAGAACAACTGTGTATACAGCAATAACAAAGCACTAAGGGAAAGGTAGCCATTTCACACAGTGAAGGCATCAACTTAAACATGACTGGAAGCACAGAGCATCTCAAAAATGGAAGGGAATAGGATATTAATAATGTGAGAGAATTTAATCTCCTAGGAATCCAGATGGGAAATTCATAGCCACTGAGGTTTGGAAGGGAACTTAAAGGT
>NW_012148064.1:1813590-1814424 GCF_000956105.1 Propithecus coquereli
AACATGTTTATTAGTGGCATTAAATGAAAAAATATATACTAACTTGCCTGGTACAGAAAAACCTTGCACATTATAAGTGCTCTAGAAATATAAGAGTTTTTGTTACAATGCTCAACATAGCTGTTGTGTTGGAAACTTAAGGATAGACAGATGATAATAGATAAAGATGTATTTGGGAGAATTAGCAGGACAATACAGAGAGAGTGTGTATGACCAGTGACTCCTTTTGAGTTCCTGTGACATTGATGACAAATACAGGAAGCAAAGGGAAGCAAGAAGTTTGGGCAAAGATGAGTTTGACCACAGACATAAGGACTTCAAGATATTCATCCAAAATGCAAGTGGAATTACACAGTAGTAAGCCACATGAGAAAAAAAAGACTTTGGGAATTAGGGACAGGGAGTGATGGGTGAAATTGAGACATTTGAAACCGGTTCCTGTAGGAAATGGGGTAGGAGGGGTGCAAGGAGAGCAAACAAGGTCATGCCCGTGATGACGGCGGAAGGCTGTGGAGGGACAAAGGAGAAACCACTCAAGACCCAGAGCCAGTGGGAGCAGGAACACAGTGTGGGGTCCACGGAGGCCCTGATGGATTCTGTCTGAAATGCGGTAAGTTTCCTATGCCCTGTCTATCTCTTTACGCTTCCTCTCATCTAGGGCCTCCACGCACAATCCTAAAGCTACCATAGGCAACTTCTGACAAACAAACTGTAATGAGGATGCATAATTTTCTGAATGATAATGTTCTAACTACCCCTTAAATTTTAGGATTTCCTGTTTGTAAGAATGAGAGAAAATGAAAGAAGACTGCGGTATTTCTGAACTACTGTACT
>NW_012148064.1:1814474-1814807 GCF_000956105.1 Propithecus coquereli
CACTTGTTTATGAAGATCTTGGGTGATCTTGAAGCACATGGCAAGCCAAGCTGACATATTCCCGTGAATGTGTCAGCTCATTGACAAGTTCATTGATCCATCATTTATTCGCACACCATCGTGCACCAACTGTACAGAAGACCCCAGACTCACGGCCACAGAGGATGCAAGACGTAGACTCTTCTCTTGAAGGTCACGTACTGATCAGGAGGATCAGATATATAATAAAAGGCAAATACATGTGCACAAAATTGAGTAACGAGGATGTTTGTTGCCGTAATATTTGTAAAAATAAGTATTTGGAGGAAGCATAAATGTTCATCAAGAGAGAAA
>NW_012148064.1:1820206-1821297 GCF_000956105.1 Propithecus coquereli
CTATATTTGCATAAATTTATTTCTGGGATCTCTATTTTTTCCCATTGATTTGTGTGTCTGTCCTTTTAGCAATACCACATAGTCATGATTACTGTAGTTTTATATTAAGTTCTGAAATTGACTATTATAACATACTTTGACTGAAGGCCTACAAACTTTGATTAGAGTTAAAATAATCCTATGTATAACTGAGAAAATAAGTTAAACTAGGTTTTACACAGGTGATTTTCAAAATTGTCTTGGCTATTCTAGTATTTTTGTCTTTTTATAGAATTAGCTTGTAAAAATCTGTCAATAACAACAAAAAAGCCTGCTAGATTTTTTATAAGAATTGTTTTGAATTGATAGATCAAATTGGAGAGAAATGACATTTAATGACATTGAGTCCTCCAGTCCATGAACATGGTATACCTCTATACTAATTTAGGCCTTTTTTGATTTATTTTGTTAGTATTTTGTGGTTTAACCATACCCATACTGCACATATTTTGTTAGATGCATACCTAATGATTTCAATTTTTGGTGTTCTTTTGAAAAATATTGATTTTTCAATTTTGTATATCAGTAGTTCCTTGCTAGTATATAGAAATACAATTGATATTTGTATTTTTGTTTGTTACTCACAATCTTGCTAAACCCAATAGTTGTGGGGGCTATTTTAATAGATCTCTGGGATGTGTGGCAAAGACAATCATGTTATTTGTGAATAGAGACAATTCTATTTCTTCTTTTCCAAACCATATGGATGCATTTTATTTGTTTATTTTGCGATGGCTAGAATGCAAATGCATGATTTTGCCACAAGTCCAGAGGGCACAGGACCAGGGACCAGGACCATCTTATCCTCTTTCATTCCAGGAAGGCTATTACCCAGGGCTAAAACAAATTCAGGAGCCCACATCATTCTAAAATGGCACACTAGTCCCTGTCAGCAGGAAATTTGGGCAGGAACTTTCCCTTAGGGTTATGAGCATGGCAAATATCTGGTACAGGAGCTTTACATAATTTATATAATTTAATCCTCACAGAAGCTAAAAAAAGAAATGATGTTGAACAGGAATGATGAGACAAAATAGCCTTGCCTTCTGTCT
>NW_012148064.1:1821347-1821998 GCF_000956105.1 Propithecus coquereli
ATAAAGAAAATGTGGTATGTATACACAATGGAATACTACTCAACTCTAAAAACAATGAAATCCTATCATTTTTGGCAATATGGGTGAACCTGGAGGGCATTATGTTAAGTGAAATGAGCCAGGCATAGAAGGATAAATATCACATGAACTCATTTATTTGTGGAATTAAAGAAATTGATCTCAGAGAAGTAGAGAGTAGAAGAGTGGTTATCAGAGTTTAGGGAGGGTAAGGAGGATGTGGGGATAGGGAGATTGTCAACAATGGGTACATAGTTGCAGTTAGATAGGAAGAGTAATTTCTGGCATTCTATTGTACAGTAGGGTGACTACGGTTAACAATATTGGAAATCTCAAAATAGCTAGAAGATTTTGAATGTTTGTACCACAGAGAAATAATAAATGTATGAGATAATAGATATGATAAATATCTTGATTTAATTTTTCCAATGTATATGTACCTGTATCAAAACAACATACAACACCCCATAAATATGTACAATTGTTATGTGTCATTTAAAAACAAAACTAAAAAAAGAACATATCTTTATCTAGCTTCTATCATGACAGTTAACTACAAACTAATGGAAAATGTTAGAGAGTCTCTTGTGCGATATCTATTGTGTTCAACGAGTATATTCAGGCCAGAAGTAT
>NW_012148064.1:1825764-1827262 GCF_000956105.1 Propithecus coquereli
GAGCTTGGTCGGAAGCTGCCTTTCCATTGTTATTTGTTTAATAACTATCAGAGCAATGGCAAAGTTAGATGCTGTTCAAGTCAACATTTTTTTGGTCAAGATATGTGAAAATTAATATCATGGATGTTTACTTAAATCTTTAAATCAAAAAGGGTATCTTCTTACACTCGTCTGAATTATACACAGAAAATAAAGAAAAACATCACAAAGAAGAAAGAACAAAGGATTTGGTGAAACTTGGAATGATATATGTTATCTTTCAAAAAAATTTTTCGTTCATTAGTTACTTTCATAGTTTAAGGTGTCACTCTGCCTGTTGTTTCCTAACCAGCTGAGCACAATCATTGAACATTTCATCTAGACAACTGACAATCTATTCATCTGCCCTTCCTCCCATTCATCCATCTATCCATTCACCTTTACTGATGATCAGCTTTGCACACTCCCCGTACTAGTGCTCAGAGAGATTCAAAGATGACTACAGCAGAATGGACAGAGTTACAATCAAGTTTAGTAAGGGATCTTCTTTACAGCTTAAGGGTATAGACTTTCAGTCACAAAGATCTAAATTCAACTCCCATCTCTGCTACCTACAAACTGTGGGTTAATTGCACTTTACTCAACCTCCTCTTGCCTAAATTACTTAGCTGTACAATAGTGGTTATATGATCTACATTTGAGAGTGGAATGCTGACATGAGATTATCACACAGCCTGTTTGTTGCCCTCAGAAATGGTAACTATAGTCATTATTCAGCAGGGGTGATAAAGGACAGTCACAGAAATAAGTGCTAAGAAAATCATCAAGTATTACGGAAAGAAAGAAGCATTCAGGAACATCAGTAGAGTACAGTGACCTAAAAAGAAAAGAAGAAAAGAGGTTTAATTTTTCTTAAAGATTGCGTCAAACGCCATTTGTTCTTCCAAAAATCTGAATCTGTGAAAAGGTATGACTAGGCTGAGTTCTTTCTTTCATTTGATGCCTTCATACCTGGAAGCAGTCACATAAATAGGCCACAGAAGTAGGATATATCTACAAACATACAGATATTCACTTGTGCTGTGCCACACACACATACATAACATACACACACACATATTAATTTACTTTGGATAATTGTAATATATTTTAATGTTAATTTAGAAAAATTTGAGACTCCAAATGAAAAACTATCGTAAGCCTTTTGCTAGTGTTCTTTTATACTATGGAAATGAAATGTACAATTAGTTCTTTTACTTTAGCAATAATAGTATTTATTTTTCTAGGCTCCTCATATTACACATGAAAGAACTAGAAAATAGTATGACAACAAGAATGTAAAGGGGGTAGAGAAATCAGCAGGGATGAGATCTTAGAAGGCAACCAGCGTGGGTCTCCTACTGCAATGCATTCAATTAAAGATATACATTATGATCTATGAGCATCAGTGAAAATATATCCTTAAAATTTATTATATAATTTTCTTGAGCCATTGTTTAAAAGTGGAAAATCCAAAACT
>NW_012148064.1:1827312-1829204 GCF_000956105.1 Propithecus coquereli
TGTGCAAGGTTTTGTGAGTTAGATGCATCTCATGGAGACAGTATATTCATGAAGTTTGTTTTTCTTCCATTCAGCTTATCTATATCTTTTAAGCGGGGCATTCATACCATTCATGTTTGGTGTTAGTATTGATATGTGGTATATTTTTCCATTCATCATGTTGGATGATATTTTGTTTTATTTTCACTTTTATGCTGTTGTTTTATTAGAGCTAGGAGCTTTTAATTTCAGCTGTTTTTACACTTGTGGGTATCTATTGTACTGTTCCCTGTATAACGCAGTTTTGAATATTTTCTGTGGGACAGGGGTAGTAGTGGCAAATTCCCTTAGTGTTTGTTTGTCTGGAAGTCTTTATTTATCCATCAATTATGAAAATTAATTTTTTCAAATTTCTTTTTGGCAGTTGTTCTGTTTACTAAGACTAAAAATGGTACCCCAATCCTTTCTGGCTTTTAAGGTCTCTGCTGAGAATACTGCTGTTGGCCTGATGGGTTTTCCTTTGTAGGTTAGTTGTTGCTTTTGCCTTGTAGCTTGTAGAATTTTCTCCTTCATTTTGACTGGCCAGATTGATGACTATGTGTCTTGGAGACTTCCTATTTGCTATGAATCTTCCTGGTGTTCAATGATCATCTTATACCTGGATATCCAAATTTCTGGTGATACCAGGGAAGTTTTTCACACTAATTCCCTCAAGTGGGTTTCCCCATTTTTCTTCTTCTCCCTCAGGGATGACTATAATTCTTATATTGGTGTGCTTTGCAGAGTCCCACATTTCTATCAGTGATTGTTCATTTTTCTTTATTCTTTTTTCTGCATGTTTGACTGGGTTCGTTCAAAAGCCTTGTCTTCAAGCTCTGAGATTCTTCCTTCCGATTGCTGTAGTCTGTTGTTGAGGCTTTCTGCTGTATTTTGAAATTTTCTACATAACTCTTTCATTTCTTTAAGTTCTGTTGTATCTTTTCTTACTTTGTCTATCTCTGTAGTGATTTTTTCTTTTTTTTCATTCAGGTCCTAAAACATATTTTTGGCTTCTTTTTGTTGGTTTTCAACTTTCTCTTCAATTCCATTTGTCTTATTTACCATCCATATTCTGAATTACATTTCTGACATTTCAACAATTTCCTTTGGTTATGGTCCAATGCTATGAATCTATTGTGATCCTTTGAGGATGCTGAAACTGTTTTTTTTTTTTTTTTTATATTGCCAGAGTTGTTTTGGTTCCTTCTCATCTGAAATCTCTTCTGTCATCTTAAGACAGATAATCTTGTAATGCACCTGTTCTCTACTGGGAACTCTTTTCCTTAGTGCAAAGGAGAAGTTCCTGGATGGTGCACTTGTGTCTTACTCTGGAGGATTGACCCAGCCCTAGATAGACAGATGTACTATGAGCATTTAACACTGTTGGCCTTCTGCATTTTACCTTTCCCCCGTGGTTGTCACTGCCAGTTTCTTCTTTGCAGAGTGAGTGAATGCCCCACCTAGTTCTGTCAGCATGGCTTTTGTCAACCTGCACCAGATATAGCGCAGCCCCGCCCATACCCATGGGTGGCAGCGATTATCTGCCCACACTTGCTTGGGAGCTGCTCTGCTCAGATTCGTGGTGGTGGCATTTGTTGCCCCTTGTGGCTTGTGTGTAGTCCCACTCATGCCCTTTGAAAGCAGCAATTTATGGTCTGCACCAGGTTGAGGACTGCCTGCCCAGATCCACAGATGGCAGCATTTGTCAATTATGTGCTGGATTGAGTGCGGCTCCCCCCGTGCCCACAGTTGGCAGTGATTGTCAGCCCACTCCAGTTTGATAGTTCCCTTTTTTGGATCCTCTGGATGCCCCATTTATTGGCTAGGCACCAGCTTGAGCCCAGCCCCTCTCACATCAACAGACTATAGCGATT
>NW_012148064.1:1833099-1834345 GCF_000956105.1 Propithecus coquereli
CTGAATCATAAAGAAATAAAGCTATGGATGCTGAACCTAAATAGAAAACAGAAAGAAGAATTGCCTGCTTTCAGCTACCATATGACATCTAGGAGCAGCAAGCCTCATGACAAAGCTCCTGTTGTCAAACTGTGACCCACAAAATTTGGCTTCAGATTTCAGATATTTAACTGTAAGGCACTTTAACATGGACATTACAAGAGAACAGATTTTTGAAATCAGACAGATTGGGCTCCAATTACTACTTTCAACTCCATTACTTCACCAAAGGTGACTTCAAGGATATTGAGATTTAGACTTTGTAAGAAAATTGACTTACATTAAAATGTTTCATGATTCTTTCTAGTTAGCATGGAAATTAACAGCCTAATTAGCTCAAACTGCTAATGTATACCCAGAGCAAAGAAACATCCACTCTGATCATGTGCTTGCAATTAATTTTGGTTAAATTTGGAAGTCTAACATCTTTCTTTGGCATGACATCCTTACTTAGTGAGAAAAAAAAACAAAAAAAGCATTGACTTTGTGAGCCAGACACAACTGGGTTCTAATCCCAGCCATACACTCATTAAAGAGCAAACTTTTATAAATCATGGAGGTAAAATGATCTACAGTTTCTGCACCTACAAAATGAGAATTCAAAATATCTCTCAGGACTATCATGAATAATGCACATAAAATGCCTAAATTTCAATTACTTCTGTCTTCATCATCATCATCTTCACTTTTAATATTGTAGAGCTTGGGAAGATGATATTCAAGATTCAATACCAAATCTAGTTACAAATCTTTGTCCCTACCAAGATAAGAAATATGAGTACTTATATGGATTTCCATATTTAACCCTCACAATTAAGAGTAAGAATACTCAAGATAAAAGCTTTACAATTGTAATAACACAATAGTGCCCTGTGGTTTTTGTAAAGTGACTTTTAAACTGAATTTTATTACCAATTTCAGTTTTCCAAAATAACGAGGTAAGCAGTAATATATTTAATTTCAGGTACATGAATGTTGCTGTTATCAAATATTAAATTAAACAATTACATTGCAGACTGAATGTTATATGATATTCCATATTATATAGACACTCTTAGTTCTTTATAATATTTGCTTTTACAGTGTCCCCATGAAAAGCTTAGGGATTTCTTTTAAAAACTAAATAGTGCATTTCTACAATGAAAACTAGAAAACAGTTCACCCAGGTGTAAGTTTGCTCTAAGTTTGAAAGTGAATACCATATAAA
>NW_012148064.1:1834395-1834971 GCF_000956105.1 Propithecus coquereli
TAGTTGTTGCTTTTGCCTTGTAGCTTGTAGAATTTTCTCCTTCATTTTGACTGGCCAGATTGATGACTATGTGTCTTGGAGACTTCCTATTTGCTGTGAATCTTCCTGGTGTTCAATGATCATCTTATACCTGGATATCCAAATCTCTGGTGATGCCAGAGAAGTTTTTCACACTAATTCCCTCAAGTGGGTTTCCCCATTTTTCTTCTTCTCCCTCAGGGATGACTATAATTCTTATATTGGTCTGCTTTGCAGAGTCCCACACTTCTATCAATGAATTGTTCATTTTTCTTTATTCTTTTTTCTGCATGTTTGACTGGGTTCGTTCAAAAGCCTTGTCTTCAAGCTCTGAGAGTCTTCCTTCCGATTGCTGTAGTCTGTTGTTGAGGCTTTCTGCTGTATTTTGGAATTTTCTAAATAACTCTTTCATTTCTTTAAGTTCTGTTGTATCTTTTCTTATTTCGTCTATCTCTGTAGTGATTTTTTTCTTTTTTTTCATTCAGGTCCTAAAACATATTTTTGGCTTCTTTTTGTTGGTTTTAAACTTTCTCTTCAATTCCATTTGTCTTATTTACC
>NW_012148064.1:1835021-1836983 GCF_000956105.1 Propithecus coquereli
GGAAATATGGACATATTAACAATGTTGATTCTACCAATCCATGAGAATGGGATGTTTTTCCATTGGTTTTGTCATCTATTATTTCTTTCATCACTGTTTTATAGTTCTCCCTGTAGAGATATTTCACCTCCTTGGTTAAATATATTCCTAGGTATTTTATTTTCTTTGCACTTATTGTAAATGATATTGAGTCCTTGATTACACTCTCAGCTTTACTATTGTTAGTATATAGAAATGCTACTGATTTTTGTACATTGATTTTGTAACCTGAGACTTTGTTGAATTTATTTATCAATTCTAGGAGTTTTTTTGGTGGAGTCTTTATGGTTTTCTAGATACAAGACCATATCATCACCAAATAGGAATAGTTTGACCTCCTATTTCCCAGTTTGGATACCTTTTATTTCTTTGTCTTGCCTGATTGTTCTGGCTAGGACTTCCAGTACTATGTTGAGTAGGAGTGGTGACAGTGGTTACCCTTGTCTTGTTCCAGTTCTTAGGAGGAATGCTTTCAACTTTTGCCCATTCACTGTGATGTTGGCTATGGGTTTGTCGTAAGTGGCTTTTATGATTTTTAGGTATGTTCCTTTCTATGCTAGGTTTTTATCATGAAAGGGTGCTAGATTTGATGGAATACTTTTTCTACATCAGTTAAGATGATCATATGGTCTTTGTTTTTGCTTCTGTTTATGTGGAGAATTATGTTTATGATTTGCGTATGTTAAACCATCCTTTCATTCCTGAGATGAAACCTACTTGATATGGTGAATTGTCTCTTCATGTACTGTTGAATTCAGTTTGCTAGTATTTTGTGGAGGATTTTTGCATCTATGTTCTTAAGGGATATTGGTCTGTAGTTTTCTTTTTTTGTATTGTCCTTTCTTGGCTTTGGTATCAAGGTGATACTGGCTTCATAGAATGAGTTAGGGAGGATTCCCTCCTTTTTGATCTTGTAGAATAATTTCTGTAGGATAGGTATCAGTTCTTCTTTGTAGAACTGATGGAATTCGACTATAAATCCATCTGGTTTAGGGTGGTTTTTTTGTTAGGAGATTTTCTTCATTACTGCTTCTGTCATGCTGCTCATTATTGGTTTATTCAGCATTTCTATTTCTTCCTGGTTCAGGCACAGGAGGTTCTGTGTTTCCAGGAATTTATCCAATTCCTCTGGGTTTTCTAGTTTTTGTGCATAAAGGTTTTTGTAGTATTCATGTATGATATTTTTTGTTTCTGTGGTATCAGTTGTAATGTCTCCTCTTTCATTTCTGATTGAGCTTATTTGAGTCATTTCTCTTCTATTTCTCATTAACCTGGCTAGAGGTCTATCCATCGATTTTTTTTTTTATCTTCTCAAAGAAAGAACTTTTTGTTTCATTGTTCCTTTTTTTTTTTTGGTTTCCATTTTGTTTAGTTCTGCTGTGAGCTTTACTATTTCTTTTCTTCTGCTGGCTTTGTGTTTGGTTTACTGTTCTTTTTCTTGTTACTTGAGATATGACATTATGTTGTTAATTTGTGACCTGTCTGTCTTTCTGATGTAGACTTTTAAGGCTACGGATTTTCCCCTTAGACCTGCTTTCACTGTATCCATAGATTTTTGAAAGCTTGTTTCTCTTTTGTCATTCAGTTTGGGGAATCTTTTGTTTTCCATTTTAATTTCATTATTGACCCAAGGATTGTTCAGCAGCAAGTTGTTTGATTGACATGACTTTCTGTAGATTTGAGTGTTTCTCTAGGAATTGATATCTAGTTTCATTCCAGTGTGGTCTGAGAAAGCACATGGTATGAGTTTCTTTTTTTAATTTACTGAGACTTATTTTGAGGCCTAGGATATGATCAATCTTGGAAATTGTCCAAAGTGCTCATGAGAAGAATGTATATTCAGTAGTTTTCAGGTGGAATGTTCTATAGATGTCTAAGTCCATTTGTTCTAGAGTCCCATTTAAGTCCAGTGTTTGTTTGTTT
>NW_012148064.1:1837245-1838338 GCF_000956105.1 Propithecus coquereli
TCGTATATAAAGGACTATTCACATAATCTATTCTTCTTTAGCAAGTTTTTTTAGATTTCAAAATATTAAGGGGTACAAATGTTTTCTTACATGAATATCTTGTATAGAGCTTAAGTCAGGGCTTTCGGTGTGCCCATCACCAGAACAGTGTTCATAGTATGCAATAGGTAAGTTTTTACCCCCAGCCACTCCATCCCCCCTTCTTATTTTCCAATGTCCTTTGCATTTCTCTGTGCCTGAGTGTGTCCATCATTTAGCTCCCAATTATTAAAGAGTACATGTAGTGTTTGTGTTTTTATTCCTGAGATAATTCACTTGGGATAATGATCTCCAGTTCCATCCAAGTTGCTACAAAAGGCATTATTTCATTCTTTTTTATAGCTGAGTAGTATTCCATGGTGTGCGTGCGTGCGTGTGTGTGTGTGTGTGTGTATCATATTTTCTTTATGCACTCATTAACTGATGGGCACTTAGATTGATTCCATGTCTTCGCAATTGTGAATTGTGCTGCAATCAACATTTGAATGAAGGCATCTTTTTGATAAAATGACTTCTTTTACTTAGAGTAGATACCCAGCAGTAGGATTGCTGGATCAAATGTTAAGTCTATATTTATTTCTTTGAGGAACCTCCATACTGTTTTCCATAGAGGCTGTACTAACCTGCAGTCCCACCAACAGTATTTAAATGATCCTATCTCTCTGCATCCATACCAACACCTATTGTTTTTTGACTTTTTAATAATGACCATTCTTATAGGCATAAGATGGTATCTCATTGAGGTCTTAATTTACATTTCCTTGATGATTAGAGATGTTGAGCATTTATTCATATGTTTGTTGGTTATTTGTCTATCTTCTTTGAAAAACATTTGTTCATGTCTTTTACCTACTTTTAATGAGGTTGCTTCTTTTTTTTCTTACTGATTTGTTTGAGTTCTTTGTAGAATCTAGATATTAGCCCTTTATCAGATATATTGTTTGCAAAATTTTCTCCCATTCTGTAGGTTGTCTGTTAACTGTGTTGATTATTTCCTTAGCTGTGCAGAAATTTTTCAATTTAATTAAGTCCCATTTATTTATTTTTGTTGTTG
>NW_012148064.1:1847350-1849381 GCF_000956105.1 Propithecus coquereli
CCTTCTGCATTTTACCTTTCCCCCGTGGTTGTCACTGCCAGTTTCTTCTTTGCAGAGTGAGTGAATGCCCCACCTAGTTCTGTCAGCATGGCTTTTGTCAACCTGCACCAGATATAGCACAGCCCCGCCCATACCCATGGGTGGCAGCGATTATCTGCCCACACTTGCTTGGGAGCTGCTCTGCTCAGATTCGTGGTGGTGGCATTTGTTGCCCCTTGTGGCTTGTGTGTAGTCCCACTCATGCCCTTTGAAAGCAGCAATTTATGGTCTGCACCAGGTTGAGGACTGCCTGCCCAGATCCACAGATGGCAGCATTTGTCAATTATGTGCTGGATTGAGTGCGGCTCCCCCCGTGCCCACAGTTGGCAGTGATTGTCAGCCCACTCCAGTTTGATAGTTCCCTTTTTTGGATCCTCTGGATGCCCCATTTATTGGCTAGGCACCAGCTTGAGCCCAGCCCCTCTCACATCAACAGACTATAGCGATTATCAGACCCCTCAGGTCCCCCAACTGCAGTAGGTACATGTGGCACCTGCCCATGGGGTAAAAGCAGAGCTCTTGGTCTAGGGTTTTAAAATGGCCAGCCACAGTGCTCACAGTTTGCAAACCAGTGCCTCATTGCTGGGTCCTCTCTCCAGAGCAATGACTCTGCACAGTCTCCAAATAGGTTCCTATATCAGTCCTGCAGCCTATCACAGTGAAGGATTCCTCCTGCAAGTCAGACAGCAATGATCGTGGGGAGAATGTGGAGACCTGAGATTCTCCCCTGTGTGCCTTCCCCACATGTGTACTCATCTTCCCTTTGTACCTTCAAACCACAGAGCAGGTGTCCTCTCTTCCTTCTCCTTTACTGTTACATGTGCCTCCTGTCACCTCTCTTTTGATTCACAATGCTCTCTCTTAGACAATGGATCTGCAGGTGGATATCCACTTGTTGCCTTCAACACTTTAGTCCTCTCCATGAGAGGGGTCTGTGCAGAATGCATCTTTCTAGTTTGCTATCTTGGCCCTCTTCTGGCTGAATTTTCTTCATGATGTTTTTAGCTGGTGTTTCTTCATGATGTTTTTTCCATTTCCCAGCTTCTAGGGTGTCTCAAGGTCTCCCCTACAAATCTCCCAGTACCTGCAGGTCACAAGGCAACAGAGGCTGTGGCATAGACCCCGGGCCCTCCTAGAGATTAAACAGTGGACAAGGGGCCCCACCTCAATGTGTGGGGCAAAAGACAAAAGCTTGAGTGTGTTTTCATAATTAGTGTCATTCAGAAATTTGTTCATTTAATGCAAGTTGTCACATTTATAGGCACAGAGTTTTTTATAGTGTTCCTTTATTTTCCTTTCGTGAGGTCTTACAGTGATATATTCTTTTCCTTTCATGACATTGATAATTTTTGTCTTCCTTTTATTTTTTCTTGATCAGTTTGACTAGTCACTTATCAATTTTATTTATGTTTACAAAGAATCATATTTTGGTTTTCATTTTCATTGATTTTCCCTGTTTTCTTTTCTGTGTTCAATTTTATTGATTTTTGCTTTATTTCCTTCCTTCTGATTGCTTTGCATTTAGTTTTCTCTTCCTTTTCTAATTTCTTATGGTGGAACATAGATTATTGGATTTTAAATCTTTATTATCCCTAAATTAAGCTTTCAATGATAGAAAGTTTCCACTAACAACTGCTTCAGCTGCATCATACAAATTTTGATATATTGTTTGAAATTTTCATTCATCTCAAAATATTTTTTTTAATTTCCTTTTAGAGTTTCTCTTCAAAGTGTGCTTACTTTCTCATATTTTTCCAGATATCTTTCTGTTATAAATTTCTAGTTTAATTTCATTATGGAGCAAGAACATACTTGGTATGATTTGTATTCTTTTAAATTGTTTGTAATTTGTTTTGTGGCCTAGATATGGTCTATCTTGGTCAATTTTTCATATGTACTTGAGAAGACAGTGTATTCTGCTGGCTTTTCCACAGGTCTACCCCACATTGACACCTGTGCGGGCTTGTTCCAATATTTTGTAGGTGAGCCTGG
>NW_012148064.1:1860851-1862980 GCF_000956105.1 Propithecus coquereli
ATCAGTAGGTGATTTCTCCATCTTCTCTCTGCTTACTCAGAGTAGGATTATTTATATGCTTAGGCTGAATACTGAATACCAACTCGAGTTCTTAAAATAGAGATTTTTTGGTTCTATAGAACCTACAAAACCTACCACACCAAAAAAGCAGATTGAAATATCATCTTACCAACAGAGTATTTCAAGCTTTTTCTCCTAACGTTCCTTTTTTTGGGAGGGGGTCTGAATGCCAACATAAAATATGACACCACTAAAGTGGATTTTTCTTGAGACCTTGATAATGTATCAGCTCTCCGTAACTAGAGCCTTGTCTATCCATGACAGGATCAGTATGTTGATCTAAAGATATCAGGTTTATCTAAATGTATACTAAAAATATTTTTTGTTAAAGTGGCCAGTGGTTGGGATTATTACCACTGCTTTTGGAAAACCCAAAGAGGGAGAGATAACCACAGGATCTGGAAAGGAAAGAATGAGTCCAATATAAAAAACTAATCTATTAGTAATCCTGTTGTCATTGGGATGTAGAAGTCTGTGTTTTTGAAATGAGATTTTGTCTAAGCTTGGGCTGCTGTAATGAAATACCGTAGCCTGGGTTGCTTAAATAACAGACATTTACTTCTTATAATTCTGGAGTCTGGGAAGTCTGAAATCAAGGTGCCAGCAGATTCAATTCCTGGCAAGGGCCCTTTTCCTGGCTTATAGCTGGCTTCCCTATGTCCTCCAACAGTAGAGAAAGAGCACCAACTCTGGTCTCTCTTTCTCTTCTTATAAAAACTCTAATCCCATCATAGGGGCCCCCACCCTAAAGATTGTGTCTAAAGCTAATTATTTTCCAAAGATCCCACCTCCAAATACCACCATACTGAGGCTTAGGGCTTCAACATATGAATTTGGGAAAACACGACCATTCAATCCATAACAGATCCCCTCTTGTGGGCCACAAGGGATACATCTAACTTGTGAAGTGGTGAATTTCCATCATTTATTAAACATATACATGTGGTGCATATACTACTTGAAAGGCAATGTGTTTTCTATTCTAGGCTCACTCAAACAAAAATCATGGAGGGCTCTCTCAGAAGATAGTTCAGTGATTCTTCCATTGGGCAGTATATCCTCCACACCTAAGATCTTATGATTCTCTATAAAAGCGTGATTTTCCCTCTTGCTATTTCATTGCAGTAAATATTTTCCCATCAACTCACTAAATGCCTTCGCATGTTCCCAAGAAGACAGTACTCAATATGCTTTTTGATAAATGAATGAATGCTGGTTATATAAATGATAAGACCTAAGGAAAAAAGATAAAGAATTAGCATTCAAATTAACTAAATTTTGGTAATTGTGTATATCTCTTTCAAAAAATCAGTGGGCCATTAAATTCTCCTTGGTTCACAAAGTCTTAATGTATCTTATCATACCAGAGTTTTTATTTTCTAATTATCTCTTCACCTTCTCTATTTTTCCATATGACTTGCAGAGCACAAACACAGGACAACATCATTCCCTTAGTATGTTCAATTTGGATACTGATGAAAATTAGAGGAGACTGGATTGGAGTAAATATTTTTAGGACAAAAATGGTGAGCTTTCTCCAAAAAATACATGTATTTTTATTGGGGAAATAGGCTAGATCCCTTGGAAGCATGTGGAAGTGCTAACACTAGCCATGGCACTTTAAAATCCTTGAGTGTCAGAGTTTTTAAGTACAAAATAGGATGATTATTATCCCCAAGTTCTTTATATCCCTTTATATTATTGTCCTTTTTTTGTATTATATGTTTCCTTCATCAGACTCTGAGCTTCAGACAAGGGCAGAGTCATGTCTTATTCATCTATTCATATTTGTATTGAAAAAAAAGGGAATTTATTGATATAGAAAGAAAAGTCTAAAGAAGCACTAGCTTTAGGTAAAGCTGTATCCAGGAGCTCCAACAATGTTACTGAGACTGTCTCTTTCTCTTGCCTCAATTTTTGACTCTGTTTTTAGAGTGAACCCTTAATAGCTTTCGGCTTGTCTTATCTTTTCATCAAGCAATTCTACTGGACAGACTACTTCTCTTTAACTAACACCACTACAACTCCTGGAATGAGTCCCATTAACTTGGTTTGGGTCACATGCACAT
>NW_012148064.1:1865995-1867734 GCF_000956105.1 Propithecus coquereli
TGGGGCACAGGCAGCTTTCCTACATGTGGCACTTCATGCATCCAGGCTCATTCGATCTTGTGGCTCCACTAACACCCAGGGTCTCTGTACCCAATTTGTGGGAGAAGAAAGCGTGACAAAGACACGCTCAATTCTTAGGCCAGGCACATTGGCTCACACCTGTAATCCTAGCACTCTGGGAGGCCGAGGCCAGAGGATAGCTTGAGATCAGGAGTTTGAGATCAACCTGAGCAAAAGAGAGACCCCATCTCTTTAAAAAAAAAATTAAAAGAAAAAGACATGCTCAATTCTTAAGAGCTTTGGCCCAGAAGTGTCACATGCTATTTCCACTCTATTTCTGTTAGTGGCACATTGTCACACGGTCACACCTAGAAGCAAGGAAGCCAGGAAAAGGTAGCCCTACCCTAGCCTGCACGTTCACTTCCCAGCCACAATTCTCTACTACAGACTCAAGCACACGAATAGTGGCAGACAGTCAGCCATCTTTCAGTCCCCGAATTTCTGGCTAATGAGAAGGTCAGGGACCACACGTGTAAGGCAGGTCGCCCAACATTTGCTACACTTGAGCAAGCAATAAATGATAGCCAATAATTAGGGAGACTAACTCCTCCATGTATGCCTGGGATTTTCTGTGGTTTTAGCACTGAAGATCCTGTGCTCCAGGAATCCCCAGAGTTCATGGCCAACTGGGATGATTTGTCTACAGACTGTCCTGATTTAAAACAGAAACTCCCTTATCCTGGCCGCACTCCCAGTTCTAGGCAAACTGGGACAATCGGTCATCCTGCTACTAATGTTAACATTATTATTATTATAGTCTTGAATAATAGGGAGCACTTTTTATTTAAGTGTACTTGACAGGTGTGTGTGTGTGTGTGTATGTGTTTGTGTGTGTGCATGCATGTGTGTATAAATAACTGCTTTGTTGATATGAATAAATATAATATAGAAAAAAATACTCTGCAAAATTTTCAAACGTTTTGAAAATTATTTGCTACAGATGACCCAAGGAGACACTTGAGATGTTTGTGAGAATGATAACTGTCGTCAAATGAACAAATGCATCCATGTGCAAGTGTTAGATGTATTTTGAGTGGTTCCAGAAGGCTGAACCGAGACCTACGGGTGGAAGATATGACAAGTAGATGACAGCTCAATATAAAGATATTTTTTTAAATAGTCTGTTCAGAAAACAGACTAATGCAGCAGTCTCCAAGACAGATTTGAAAAGAAAACACATGCTATATCCACACCCAAAAAAGCTCACGTTATTATTTAATGTGCTTTAAATACAACATCGTTCTGGCCCCTTTGTGTGGAAGAGTTGGCATTTTTTAACTGACCCTGGTTCTCAGGCAAAATAGATATTGAGGGGACATTTTAGCAACAAATATAAAATGGGTGCACATTTTCCCCTTACATTTCCTGGTCTCTGTGAGCTGTTTATTTTAATCTCAATTCCCTGTTATCACCTGTTTTTCTGTTTCTAATGTCAAACAATGTTGCTCTCTGGGAGCATAGCCAATCCCAGAGCTCACTGCTGCTTAAACCAATCAGTAGGTGATTTCTCCATCTTCTCTCTGCTTACTCAGAGTAGGATTATTTATATGCTTAGGCTGAATACTGAATACCAACTCGAGTTCTTAAAATAGAGATTTTTTGGTTCTATAGAACCTACAAAACCTACCACACCAAAAAAGCAGATTGAAATATCATCTTACCAACAGAGTATTTCAAGC
>NW_012148064.1:1871239-1873178 GCF_000956105.1 Propithecus coquereli
AGGACAGCAATGACCTGATTTTCCATCATTGTGCATGGTACCTGCAACATGTGCATATTAAAGGGAGTCACATACCTTAAAGCAAACTCTGAGACAAAGGCAAGATAAAAATATTGTAAACGTCTTAAAACATAGCAAACTCAGGCACAACTGAAAATTTTTGAATGGCCTATGTTTCTGCTGGCAGAAACATTTGTACAGGAATAATGACTATATTTACCTACAAATAATGGAAAACTTCATAAAATATCACTTACTAAAATTAGTTTCCTGTGAATCATCTTTCAGATAAATTCAGTCACAATTTAAATTTCCTCGGTTTGAAACATATATGAAAAAGAGACTACCTTTGTTTTTGAGCTGCTGGTATTATTTTTTGTTGTTATTTCTAACAAAGTTGTAAACACATATGGTTAAAAATTCCCAACACTGCAGAAAGGCTTATAATGAAAACAAATAGTTTCTTGTCATAGTTCTCCCCACCTACAACAGCCTCTTTTAGAATCAAATACAAATATGTTGATTCAATTTGGTTTTAGATTCTTCCTGTGGCTGCCTGAAAAAGTCTAAATTGTATGTTTATAGGGTTATACCTACATACACACACAAGGTATCATTTAGTCTTTCTGCTATGGTAGCTGAAAGCATAACTCACATATTCCAACACCATCTCCACCTTCCTTCTCGATATATTTACACATCACTTTTCAGTTCCTGCCTGGAACTTTAAAGAATTACTTAGACTCAGTTTTTGATACCATCAACCTAGACAGGGTAGCCTTTGTAACATGAGAACGTAGGCACTCCTCCCTAGCTCCCCACCATTCATCTCCTAGCTTTCATCTGTATCTTTTGTTTCATATTGTCTGAATTTTAATTTCGTATTCATTTCTGTACAGATCATTATGTGTTCTATATTTGGTCACAATTTTTGATTGTTCCAGAAGATGAAAGCCATTAAAACTGTTCATATCACTATGTTTAGGAAAGAATAACATCACGTAGCTAATTAGAATGCTAGGACTACATTTCCTTCTGTGTTGTCATAATGTCCTAAATTTTTTTCGTTTTGATTTATTGTAGTTGTTGTTGTTGAGTAGACTTTATTTTTTAGAGCAGTTTTAGATTCTCAGCAAAATGAAGTGGACAGTATGGAGAGTTCCCGTGTACACCGGATCCCCACACAGGCACAGCCTGACCCATTATCAACATCCCCCACCAGAGTGGGACGTTTGTTCCAATTAATGAATCTACATTGACACCTCATTATCATCCAGAGTCCACAGTGTACATTAGTGCTCACTCTTGGCGTTGTGGACTCTGTGGAATTGGACAAATGAGTCATGGTATGTGTACACCATTATAACATCATACAGAGTAGCTTCACTGACCTGAAAATCCTCTGCGCTCCACCTACTCAGCCCTCCCTCCCTTCAAGCCCTGGCAACCACTGATCTTTTTACCGTCTGCATAGTTTTGCCTCTTACAGAATGTCATACAGTTGGAATCCTACAGTACGTAGCCTTTTCAGTTTGGCTTTTTTACTCAGTAATAGGCATTGAATTTTCCCTTATGTTTTTTCCTGGCTTGATAGCTCATTTCTTGTTAGTGCTAAATAATATTCCATTGTTGGGATGTACCACAGTTTATCCATTCACTTTCTGAAGGACATTTTGATTGGTATGTCCTAATTTTTAAGTATCATAATTTCTAAATTTTAAATGACTTAATAGGGTAAAGTTCCGATTTATTTGACATTTTTATGCTCCACCAACTACTTATTATATTCTCAAGGTTTTCCAAGTTCCCTATCATACCACGATATTCTTTGGGTTCTCATTTTTCACATGTCTTGGATGCCTTTGTGCTTTCACTGTAATTTTAATTCCTGAACAGCAGTATATTACTTTTTTAATGAAAATTCCCCTTTCTGCTTTTC
>NW_012148064.1:1875808-1880901 GCF_000956105.1 Propithecus coquereli
GAATATTAACTACAATGATATTCAAGTTAATCATGAATAACTAAAAAGACTTATCTTGCTGTCAGTTTCAGGCCAGTTGAATACATTTAGCATAGTAAATTCAAGGCGTTTAAAAATAGTAAACTGTGCTAATAGGAAAAATAGTTTGGGGTGTCAAACAGCTTTCAAGTCTCGCAGGTATGTATATATGGATGGAACTTCCATTTGACATCATATTATTGAAAAAGTCAATAATGCCGTGATATTGACAATTAAAGGATTAGTTAGTGAAGTATTGGAGTTTAGCCAGGGGCCAATTAGTTCAATGGACTGAAGTTGTTTCTGACAATGTGATGTTGGCTTTGTGATTTTGTATATTTCGAGAAAGCCTCCTGTTCTGGTTCTATCATCCACTTCTTTCTATCCCCAGTTTCAGTATCACTTTCTTAAGAAGTCTTCCTTGACCACATTGTCATTTCCTATCACATTACTCCTTTTATTTTCTTTAAAGCATTATAGTAATTAACTATTTTGTTATTTGTTTCTTTATTGCTTTACTGTCTCCTATAAGAATGCAAGTCCCATGAGTTAGCAGATTTTATCAGTATTATTCTTTATCTTATCCATAGTATATAACACAATGTTTAGTATTTGTATGAATTTAGCACATATTGTTAGATAATTAAAGACCAAGCCACAAATTTAATCTATTTGTGGGCTCTTGTCCTACTCTTCTCTGACCTAAGGGAGCTTTGAAAAATATATCAATTTCTATATGTAACTGCTGGTACAATAGAGATTTTATTAGTTCAGGGACTGTTATCCCAGAATCTCAATAGTGTAATAGATAGAAGTCTATTTCTTGCTCATACAAAATCCATAATGCATCTCCTGATTGATGGGTAGCTCTGGTCTAAGCAGGGTTTTAGGGACTTGGGCTTCTTTCATCTTGTGACTCTGCCATCTTCAATACTTGGCATTCAAGGTCATCCCTGAAGAGGAAAAAGAAAGAATAATGGAATCTGTGATGTACACAGCACTGCCCACAACTTTCTACTGGCCAGAATTCCATCACATGGCTATCCATAACTGTAAGAGATGCTGGGAAATGTACTCAAGTTGTGTGTGCAGAAAATTGATTGGGTGAAAAATAGTCTCTGCCACAGGGCTCAAATGAATACATATCTATTATTATTGTCAAAAATCTTGGACTTTACTCATATATGTCTATCACGGTGCCTGAATTACAGTTGGTCTATAATAAATATTTATTGAATAAATCATGTTGAGATAGATACATCGGATTTGCATTTTAAGGATGGCTTATAAATGCATAATGGTATATCAAATCTACTATATTTCAGCTTATCTTCATTTTATAGCATCAAGTGAAAATGTAATACATTTTTTAGATTAAGGAAAATGCAAACATAGATGACAGTCTCTGGTATTGCTAATTCATCAACTCCACATATAGCTGAAACTCCTTTGAGAGTTACTTCGTCACAAATATTTGACAAACTTGAACCTTGCATAAATGGTATACTTTTACATGCTTTCTTATATTTTGTAATTTATCAGTTACTGCTTAGATGATAAAGTTGACTGAATGTCAAAATCACATTATAAGAAAAAGGTCTTTCTGGGTCACTAAACTTTTGTCAGTTAGTTTCCACTGGTCTATAGTGCTAATTTTCAGAATGGTTTTATAAGGGAAAGAACAATTGAGTATACAAAAATATGTAAAGGCCATGGAATCAGAGAAGTAGCACTGAGATCTCAACTATGTTGTGCTGGAAAGTCACATAACCTTTCTGAGTTTTAGTTTCCTCGCCTGTAAAATGGTGATCAGACCACCTGCTCAAATAAGCCAGGTTGTGTAAAATCACTATAAAAATATGAATTATTGTTCAGGAGCTAGCTAGCTATTATTCTTGATGTGTTTGCTGCTGGTGCTTTGCCTCTTTTTTTTTTTTAATGTATCAACACCCTCTCAATACTGTTGTAGAGGGAAGTACTTTAATTAACTAAATCTCATTATTCATATACATAGAATGAAGACTATCAACAGATCATGTTTTCTGAGTTTCAAAAAGGATTTTTTACTGGGCTTATTTGCATGACAACCTTAAAAATCTCACCAAGGACAGGTAAATATTACTAAGAATGAATACATGAAAATCAAAAAATGATTAGAATATTATAGAATCATGGGTTTAAAAGATCTTATGCTAACAGCTTCAAGAGGCAATGAGAGATTGGAATCAAATTGAAATCAAGATTAATTTAATTCACTATGAAATCAACTAAAATAACTTTTAAATGTTTATTGAGATATTTGTAACAGGAGAGAAACCATGGAATTTTCTATGAGGTCTGATCATGTGGTTGTTAATCCTTGCTCTGCCATGAGTACATATTAGCTATAAGTATATAACTAGTCTATTTGGACTTCAACTTTTTCATCTACCAACGTTGACTAATAATCTTTAACTTATACAGCTCAATAGCTAGGAAAGATGATGTACTTAAAATACCTAGTACACACCCAATACATACCTGGCAGATGACAAATCCCCAAATCTATCTCCACCAACAGCACTTTTCAGTGTCATCATTCACACTTTTAGCTTTATGCAGTTTGGACTTCATGTGTGATCAGTGTTGTCTTGGTAGGAGAATTTAGCACCCTAATTCAACATTATAACCATTTTGTCAATTTCAAAGCCTGGCTAACCACTGTTGTTAAATTTATCCAATCTCATCATGGAAATTGTCGCCTAAGAACATCACATTCATTCTCAAAGCACTAAAATCGCAGTACTTTCACTAATAGTCCAGAAACCCCTCCCACCCCCAACATACACACAGTTGTTATGACTCTTGTTTGAGTTTCATGTAAACGTCTTTTGATTTTCAACAATGTTTTTTTCCCAAATCTAAACTCTACTTCACCAAACACATCTTTCATACTGTAACAGTATAACACAAAGGTACTTCCTCAGCTGTTCCTCATCCTCTCAGAGAGAAGTAATCTCAATCTCTCTCTTTCTTTCTCTCTCTCTCTCTCTCTCTCTCCTATTTTGTTTGTTTTTGCATTGTGTCTGTGTGTGCACCTGTGTACATGCATATGTTTGATAGTGATGTTCTTGTATATTTGTAGGCATATGTTAGTGGGTATATATTTGCCTGTAAATTTGTGTGGTACTTTTCCTGTGTGTTTGTATGTGTTCATGTGTGTATGTGTGTCCTTTTATCTCCTCAGTCTTTTCAACAGCCTCTAAAGAGAGGGTCCGTGCTTTTCTTATCTTTTCTGAGTATATAACACCATTATTGGGCAGATTTTATGGATGCTTAGTAAATATTTGAATAATTGATGATATTTTATTTCTATTAAGCACGTTCCTCTGTATTTTTTCTTATCACATAAATCCCAATCCCTAAGCACGTTGGCAGAAAACACGATCATGCCAGATTGAATATTTTAATATGCCTTCTTTTAGATGGAATTGGTATAACCGGGTCTGGAATTCAATATGTCATTTATGTATTTTTGAACCTCATTAATCCAGGCCAGAAACAACGAGACTGTAATTTTTTTCTAACTTGTGAATTAGAGCATGAATACAATATCTAAATGTATTTTTCAAAATAATGAAAGGGTTCACGATACACATTGCTGGTTTCTCAAATAAATGCAGTAATACTTCATTCTTCATGTACGAATGTGGTATATAACAATTTCTAAAATAAAAGGAGCTTTCTTTATGACAATATCACTTCCTAGTAACATGATAAGCATTCAGGATAATATCACCATCAAGACTCTAGTGGGACTAGAAATATTTGCAAATTGATCAAGTGATAATGATCTGATTCTATTTTGCAGGGATGATTGATCATTTTTTTAAAATTACATTTAGAGCCTTATTTTTAAAAAATGTAACAGCTTTATTGAGATATAAATCGCATACCATATAATTTTCCCATTTAAAATATACAGTTCACTGGTTTTTAGTATGTTTGTGGAGCAGTACAACCATCACCGGAATTGAAATTTAAACATTTTCATTACCTCAAAAAGAAACCTTTGCACTCATTTCTTCTCATTTTCACCCTCCAGTCCTGGGAAACCACTAATCTATTTTCTGTCTCTATAAATTTGTCTATTTTGGACTTTACATATAAATATAATAGTACAATATGTGTTTTTTATGACTGGCTCCTCTCACCAAACATACTGTCCTCAAGGTTCATCCATGTTGTAGTATATATTGGCACTTCATTTCCTTTTATTGCTGAATAATATTTCACTCTATGATACACCACATTTTGTTTGTCCATTGATCAGTTGATGGATATTTGAGTTGTTTTTATTTTTGGCTGCTATAAATAATACTTCTATGAACATTCATGTACAATTTTTTTGTGTTCGTATATGTTTTTAATTCTGCTGGCTATATACCTAGGAGTTAATATACAAACCCTGCTTTAATGATGCCTCTTCTCAGCAATTATATGTAAAATATTTATATAATATGTAATTTTTTAATTGGATGCTTTGGGGTCACTCCATTTAGAACCATTGAAATGTAACTTCATTTATTTCAGCAGGGTAAGGGTGGCTAATTCAGAAGAGTTAGCTAAGTTCTTGCTTAGAGGAGAAATATTCAGTAATAAAATTTGAGTTTTCACTAATGTGTGAAATTTGGTTTAAAAATCCTATATATCTAAATTATAAATTATTTAATTAAAAATTCTAAAGAAATGGATTCATTGCAATATACATCATATCCAACCATAATTTCCACAGGCTTGTGTTAGAGAATGCTCTAATGCCCAAATGGAATCACTTGCCATGGATAAGTCCCAAATGGATCCCAGTTTAAGGATACAAATTGTTATCTTCCACCACTGAGGTGGAATTAGCAATCTTATCTCTGCCAACCACCATAGTTGTGTAGTATCGTGTCCATTAGTACTTCTTACATTGTCTGTCAGGAAGACTCCACAGTAAAGATGGACATTAAGAGAGAGATATATGAAGCCAGGCACAGTGGCTCATGCCTGTAATCCTAGCACTCTGGGAGGCTGAGGCGGGCAGATCGTTTGAG
>NW_012148064.1:1882842-1888339 GCF_000956105.1 Propithecus coquereli
CCCGCCTTGGCCTCCCAGATTGCTAGGATTACAGGCGTGAGCCACTGCGCCCGGCGGAATAAGGCATTTCTGACTAGCTCTGCCACTAGGGGTATTGGCAACGTGGCGATACTGATTATCTTCCTCAAGACTAGTAACTGATTAAGGTAGAGCCATCTTCATATCATTTGTGCACTTCAACATCTTTGGGGAAAAGATAATTTTCTTGAAGTAATTCCTAAACTTCAGTTTTATATTCTTCCTCTCTGAAGCATATTTAAGATTTTTGTAAAAACTTTTAAATATTTTGTAAAAAACTTCATGCTCCACACAATCACTTGAGGGGAAAAAAGTCATCTTCAAACTTTGGATCTCAAAATATGGCACTAGCTCGATGTAATTGGCTTTCAAGACAAGCAAATTTTTTCTAGATTTTCACTGGGATCTGAAATTTCATTGCATGTGCACAAATTTTAGCATCTTCCCTAAAGTAGAAAGTTTAGAGATTTCTTACAAACAAATACCATTCAAGAAATACCTGTACTCTTGAAGCTCATGGGTTTCATCCCGGTAAATAAATTTTCTCCAAGTAAATTTTAATTCTTAATAAATCTTTTATCTTGCTCAAAGCTAAATTTGGTTCGTGCCTGTCACATTTAAAGTATTAGGGTGACAATTAGGTATTAAACTTTTTAGAACTGATGTTCTCAAAGTTTTTCAGGATATGAGAGTTTTTTTAATATAAAAATTTTAAAAATCCCATTTCTTCATATTTTCATTATTCACAAATGGAAAAATCTATATGCAGATCAAGCACTAACTTTGCTCACTTGAAACTCATTGGGAGAACCGTGGTTTTTCACTCACCGTTATAAAAGATACACTCTCATCAAATTCTTAATTCCCTACATATTCATCAAAAATTATTGATTGAGCACCTGCAATGGGCCAGGCACTGTTCCAGGCACTGAGGATACAACAGGAAATAAAACAGAGTCCTGCCCTCAGACACTTCCATTCCAGTCCAGGGAAAGAGACAAAAAGCCAGAGATAAGTGCTGTGGAAATAATAAAATGAAGAGAGGGTGTTGACAAGCAAAAGTCTTTCCTGTAAATCAAATAAACCATCAGCATTTCTCTATACATCTGAGAGACTTTCTTTTGAAAGATTCCTTTCTAAACTGTGATTAGGTTTTGATTACTATTGAAAGTGCCTAGCATATCTATTTTGGTTATTTTCTTGCCATAAAAAATCATGCAGAACAAATAAAAAACAGTAAGGTCTCTAATACTTGAGACAATATTTTATTTTGAAAACATCACAACCATGACATAAGGACTATATGTTTTAACATGAGACAACAAGCTTAGAATATTTGGGATGTAACAGTATAAAACTATCTTTGGGAACATGCATTCAAATCTGTCCTTCTACTTTGCATAATTGTAATAATGCTTCCTAAAAACATTACATTCTTCCAAAATGCTCTACACGTAACCTAAAGTTTACAACAAGATAATCTAATTAAAGAACTAATTATTTTATGTCAGCAAATTAATTATAATATGTAAGAACATATGTCTAAAATAAAGAGTCAAGAACAAGAAACATCTGGAACTTTATCACACAGTACAGATGCCAATAACAACACAGTTCTAAACAAACTAAGCCTCTGCATAATTTTCTACCAGTTTGTATCAGGGTCAAAATATCATTCTAACCTAAGAGACTGTGGACCATGAACTTTCCCACAAGTTTCCTATATATTAAGAAGCACCATTTAACTCAATTTTAGCCTTCGTTTTAAAATAAAGAGCTTCATTTATTTAAAAAACCCAAACTTTGTTTCTTTCAAATGTCTTTCAAACCACAGATCAAAATATTTCACTTTGTTTTAGATGGAATTCCCACTTTTACTACTGAAATCTTTCACCTGTTCAATTTTAAGGTTGATAATATGGTAAGTAATCATAATGATAATGTCTGGCTTTTATATGCTATCTTTAAGTTCACTATTTTGAAATCAGAACTATGATTTTCAAATTTTCACAGGGCTGTTAGGATTGAATTGTGAAGTGGAAAATTTTAAAGTGATATCCAAAAAGAACCTCAAATAAATTATCATTTTTAGAATTGTATTTAATATCAGGTACTCTGTAACATGTCTTTTCTATTTCTCAATCCCGTCTTTGCTAAATTCTTTTATATTGTCATGACAAGGCTAAAGAAGTAGAATCTTAAAATATAAGGAGAAACCTGAACAGTAGACACACAGAAACCGCTATCATTTAAAGCAACTTCAGATGAAATTCACATCACATACAAAGTGAAAGGCAGCATAAATACTCAGGTTTTGACTACAAAAGCTTGTTTATAAGCATTGTTATATCTGCTGAATAACTTGCTAGTCTGCTCATACACTCTGTGTCTGGGTTGCAAATATATGAATAAAAGCCAATACATTACTTCTAGTTATGCTGAGAGCATAATGACCTTTAGAGAAAGAATTAGACTGGTCATGAATGAGAATCTAATTGATTGGCTCGATTATAATGATTATAGTGATGATTATCATAAAAAGAGCAGTTACTGTTCACTGAGTGCTAACTCTGGCTCAAGGACTTTGCTAAGCACTTTATGTGCATTATCTCATGGTTCTAAAGTGCAAATAATAATACAGTGAGCAGTAGTTCAATTAATTCTCATAACTTCATGATGTGGGTTCTATTATCTCCATTTTACAGATGAGGAAATTGAGGCTTAGAAATACTAAGTAACTTGGAGAAGTCATGAACTTTGGATTTAATAAATGGCAAAGCTAGAGACTGAGTCCAAGTTTATTTGAAACTAAGATTTGTATTCTCATCCTGTATGCATACTGTTACCCACTAACTATTTCCCTCTTTACTGTTGAGTGACTTCTGTCAAAAACTTCTGTTATTTCAGACCTTGATTTCCACCTTGTATCTGAAACATAGCTGTGGTTTCTTTCTTTGCTTGTCAGTTTGATTCTCCTGTGTTTGATCCTGCACCACACCCCAGCTTCAATGCGCCATGACCTAACAGCTTAATAATATGGTTGGACATTCCTCTTTGTGATTACCTGTTGCCATGACATTTTAGGCATGAAACTAAGGTTTGAAACTGTAAAACCATTTGACTTTTCAAAGGGACAAATGAAACCAGCTACAACTTACACTGATTTGAGGACATTTTTATATATTTTAAGTAGTTGGGTAGAAATTCAATCATCAAATTCATATTTTTAAATGAAAAATAGGATAAGAGCCATGAAATGAGTTTCATTTTTCATTTTTACTTATCCACATAGATTCTGAAATCTGAAGATTAATGATTTTAAATATAGCTGTATAAATCAATTAATATATATTGAAGTTCATGTTCTCCTTCAAGCTTAAAGAGTCAAAGCTATCTTCCATTTAGGTATTTCTTTTCCATTTAGAATTGCATTGCATTTCTACTTGCAATGGAAAATCCACTAATTTTTTCCAAGCCAAGTTTCTTGCCAAGACAAAGAAGTTGGATTCAATCCTCTGGTATGTAATCACACTTTTTCCCCAGTAGCTGAGTGCCTTGGTCAGAACTCTTGTTTGTAAGCCACAGAAATCCAAACTAAATTGGCTTCAGCACAAAAAGGGAGTCTTGCCTCCTATAAATGAAAAGTTCTAAGTGATAATTTTTTCTAGGCATCGTGGATTTAGGGACTCAAAGGGTGGCATTCTCCTTCAGTTTCTTTCTTTTCTCTTCTTGGCTTTGTCCTGTTTTCTCTCTTTTGCTTTAATCTTAAAGTCTAAATAGCAATTGCCAGCATGCATGTCCAGATGTGTGTTATTCATACTACTTATAGATTAAAACAATTTTTAAAAGCTCTTTCCCCAGAAGTTTCTCCAAATTTTCCAGTGGTTCATTTACATGGTTTGAGTCACATGACTATCACTGAACTGATCTTGTGGTCAACAAAAGAAAGACATCTATTGTCCAAGCCTAGGTCGTATGGCCACTCAGAGCAAGAGATTGGATCAGTCCCTCCCCAAAATTCAAGGATTTAAGAGTGAAAAAGAGATGATTCTGCAGAAGTCAACTTAGTAGCTATTTCCATAAAAAAAGTAAAGTAAATGTAGGCATTATCACCAGCACAATTTTGGCTAACCTGGCAGCAAGAGAACTTATGACTAGGCCTCAGATACCATAGAATTGCGTGCAAAGTTTTGTGTTGCATATGCACATATTCTTGGGGAGGTGATTTGTTGAGTTTATCAGATCCTCAATTGAAACATCAGTCTGCAAGAATGTCTGGATCTATATTTGGAAAAGCTGTAGTTGATGTAGGGCTGAGGAGGAGGAACAGTAAGGATGGATTCCACAGATATTTAAGAGAGTTGTTTCACTTTGTTTCATTCTAAGAGACAAAGGGATTCATTCTAAGGGGAACAGTATAAAGTGCCAAGTTCACTGTTACCCTATAAGTTATTCCCCCTTTACCTCATGCATCCTAGGAAAGAAATGGGTTGTTTGGTTTCTGTATTTTTATCACTCTAATAGTAAAAAGTATTCAGTCACCTTAAAAATTTGACATAGTATTAGGATCTATGAAAAGTTAGTTCAAACGACAGACTCTCCAGGAGTTTGCATGCTAAACAGACGTTCCTTCATCCACAGCTCTTGCTACAAAGGGAAAGAAAACAAAAAAATCCAGAACTACATGCTGATAAATAAATATGATTGTCGAAATGGTTACTTTGTAATGCAAGTGTGATTCAGAGCGCTGGACCAGGTGAGGTGGAAATGTTGCTGTTCTTCGAGTTGTCTGTGAAAGTCTGAATAATCTTAATCATTATCTGTCCAGATTAGCACCAAAGTAAGAAAAAACACCGAGAGAAAGGAAAAATAATTTTAGAATAGCAATCACAGGGTCACATTGTTATTTTATAACCATATGTCTCACAAAATTAGCAAAGATTATTGAGGCTATAGAATTTGCAACATGCATAATATAATGTATTTCAGTGTATAATTTTCAATCATTAAAATATGTTAAATATGCCACTGTGTGCATAAATCAGATTCATCCAAAACACAGTCGACATGCATGCCATCTGAATGAAAGGTGATTAAAAACATAACCACCTACGGTGTCTAAGCAGAAAATAAAAGCTTGCTTTTATTTTGACACCTTATTTGGTATTAAACCAATATCTCATTTCCTTGAGAGAAAAGTAGAATTCAAACCAGTTTATTTCTTAGATGATTTTAATATTTCTAGAATACCACAATCTGATATTCAAGCTGAATTAAAAGTATGTGCAGATGAATCAAGGTTGTAGCCTAAACTTTAGAGGCAGTGAGGACAAGAATAATATTTTCTCAGAGTGCAGGAGGGAAAACTTTCTAAAATAATGAGCTACCAAAGAGGTAGCCAGAAGTTCCAAATCTGCAATAAATTAGATTTATCATAGTCTCAAATTTCTACATCTATTAAAGGACACCTTTTAGAAAT
>NW_012148064.1:1888931-1892647 GCF_000956105.1 Propithecus coquereli
TTTTTCTTTTTGGATATATGGTTTTTCTTTAGCTCTTATGGCAATACGAATATAATTGTGTGAAAGTTTCCCAGTTATTATAAAGAAGGGTTTTGTCTGTTGTGAACATACCTTGAAATCTTTTTCCACAAGAAGGGAACAGCCAACTATGCTTATGAAGGGATGTAGCTCTGCCCCAGTGAATTAGGGCTATGGATAAAGACAGGATGGCAGAGTGAGTACAGATCGCCTAAGGAAAGGAAAAGACATTTAAGGATACATTTTAGGAATTCCTGTTGTATACTGAGAAATGTAAAACCTTGAAGCTCCATCGTCAGGAATGCTTCTCTAAAGACACATTCTTTTCTCTTCATTTTAAAATTTTATTTTCACCAAATACATATATGCAAATAGTTTAAATATAAAGAAGTATTAAATATATCTTCACATTCTAAATATACTTATGCTGCTAATGCACGATTTATAAATTTTCAAATATTTACCGATAACAATTATCATTCCTTATGTGAATTTTCACAGATTTATATTAATGTAACTAATTATGTTCCCTGCAGAGCCAAATACTATATTTTAAAAAATGTCTTCTTTTGTATTGGTTTTAGTAGCTTCTCAGGTTAGTAATTTTCCATCATATCATTCAAATGCCTATCAGTAATATTTTTCTTTCTTTCCTTTTTCTTAAAAAAAAGACTGTTGAAATACATTGAAAAATACATAACTTCAATTTTTTTTCTTTTCCACAGTTCCTTCCATATGCTTAAATTTGAATAAATAATTTCCCTCTAAAATCTAACTTTTCAGGGAAAATATACCAATATAATTGGAAATCCATATGCAATTGAGTGAATTTTGGCAGAGCCGAAACTTACATGCAAAAGGATTTTATATTCTCCTTCAATCCTACACACTCGCCAACCCCAGCAATGAACATATATACACTGTCATATTCATGGATAAAATCAAGCTGTGGATCATAGCTTTTTCATATTTTGGCTGTGATTCATGTGTAATGATATTGAAAGATAATTTATAACATACTTTCTCTGATAATACCCTATCATGTCTTCAAACCACTTATCAAATTTTAATTACATATCTACTTGTCTAGCACTAATGTCTGTGTTCCCCCCAGCCTCCCTTTTTAAAACTCATTTGAACACAATACCTGGTGCATAATAAATTCTCACTTGACATTTGCGGATCTTAGCCTATAGACTTTGGTGACTTTTACAAATACATATGATAAGTGATATACATCTTTGTAATCACCCTTCTGATCAAGTGGAGAATATTCCTTTACCCCAGAAAGGTCCTTCCTACCCCTTTGCAGTCAATCCTCATGAGAAAAACAGAAAGTTACGCATTTCAAAATATTTATAAATCATTTTAATTTACATAAACAGAAGAACACTAAACAAAACATCACCGAACCCTTTCTGCAGTATTTCAGAAAATGCTAATTTTAAATGATCACTCTTTTTCTGAATCCACCCTTTCAAGGCAAAAATATGTAAATATCATTGGACATCCATATGCGATTGAGTGAATGTTGGTAGAACTTAATATAAAAAGAAATTGGCTTCAAAAAAACTTTTCCATTTTTGTTGAGAGTGCGAGTAGGTGAGAAGACAGTGGGAGCTTAGAAAACATTCATTATTGTTCAATATGCAGAGCAGCAGGAGAGGGAAATTAAAGCAGAGGAGTGGAGAAGAACAGTGGCAATATCGTTAAAATCAGCAATGCTCCTTCATGGGAGTGGAGGCACCCAAGGGGAATAGAATCTTAGAGTGTCCCGTCTTCCTGATCTCATTGCACTCTGTGAGTAAATATAAAATGGCAATGCAAATATGCTGTGAGGAACTGGAAGAAAAATAACTGATGGAAATAGAGCCACCCTGCTGCATTGATAAAGGGGGCTGTTCTCAGCATCACGGTGGCTTTAAGCCTATTTTACATAATAGTTTCCTCACATACCATGATAATAAATATCTTTAGTCAAAAGACAATGAGATTTTCCAAAGAGTGCCAAATAGTTTAATAAGTAAAAAAATAATAGAAATTGAATGAAAGAAGTAGGAATTGCTTGTCACCCAATACTAGGTAGACATTGCACAAAATCCCACTTTTTCAGCAATGAATATTTAAAATTGGCAGCCACATCCCAGGAAAACAACAAAGCAATCTGACAATTTGGCAAGCTCCTTCACCTAAAGATTTAGGAAAAACAGAAAAAGCAGAGTAGGACATTTGGCGGTTGCAATTTCTGAACTGAACTGTTATTATTTCCAAAGCAAGTAATTTCTCAGAAAGCAAAGCAAGCAAACAAACAAAAAAAAAGCCATAGTGATGAGCTTGTACACATAAGATGATTTTTGAACTGAAATATAGGGGCCACCCTGCGTGATAGAAGACAAATTTGGACTGAATAATACAAGAACCAACTCAAGTCATTATTCCAAATCAATCTGAGGCAAAGGAAACTTAAAAATTCATTACTCATTTTTGAACAAACATAAAGTTCTTAGTTCCAGCTGGGACCAGAAGTTAAATAGCCAAACCACAGAACACAGGAAAGACAGATTTTGTGATTCGCACACCTCAATGGGAAGTGGGAAATAGGACTATTTCATGGAGATACGTTTAGTAAACATTTCAGTCTAGCCTCATCAGATTTAAGATATTTAAAACTGCCAATTAGAAAACGAAAAATACTAATTGTTTTTAATAAACCAAAATCAGTCCCAGAATTAATTACATATTATTCTGTACAAATGTGACACCTTAGTAACATAGGTTTTCTGTTCTGTTCTGAATGGTTTTCCTTACATCCTTGTATTTCCATTGTCTAGTATCAAGCCTGGCACATAGTAGGTGATCAATAAGTTCTTAGTGAATTAATTAACATCATCTAAATATATTTGACCATATTATTTTCTCTTATGTTTCAGACAAGTTTTAATTATTCAAAGGGGGAAAGAAAGGGGAACAACAGTGTGTTCTTAGAAAAATTCTGCTGTAACAACAGAAGTAGAAAGAGGTAGGAAAAATGTGCTAAAACATACCAGTCATACAATATACACAGCTTCTATTTATTCTAGAGAGGGAGCATGGATTCCTTCACCATCTTCACAAATATTCATTGAGTATTCTGTAGTGTGATGCTCAGTTTATTAAATTCCACTAGACAAAAATATGCAAGGTATGGTTCCTGTTCTTAAAAAAACCTACAGTCCAGCAGGAAAGACAAATGCATAATTGGAATTCAATTTGAAAAATGTTATATTAGAAGCAACCAAAATATTATGGAAGCATAGAGAAGTGATAATCTTAAATAGAAAATAGAATAAAACTCTACATTTAAGCAAATCTATTCTGACTAGGAAAAAAAGAAATATATGCATTTATATATGTGTGTGCATATATCTCTCTTAGATGGTTTTCAGTCTGAAATGCAAGGAAAAAGAACAGAAAAGAAAAAAAGAAATTTGGAATGTCAGAAGTCTAAAACTAGATTCCTTTATGCTGATCTTAGACACATCTGATTTCTGAAAAGACATTTAGAGTAGCAAAGACTATAATAACTTCAAATTACCTACAATGAAGTCATTAACTGTCAAAGTCGATATAATCAAGTTTTGTAAACCAAACTAATATTTTAAATGTTCAAAAGTTATGAATATATCCTATGCAAAGAGAAACAAAGCATAAATCAAGAA
>NW_012148064.1:1897465-1900627 GCF_000956105.1 Propithecus coquereli
GGTTATATATTATATAATTAGGCATTTTACATATGTATATATGCACACACACAACATAATTGCAATCCTACAAGTAATACCATTTCATATAGATGTAAGTGTATGCACTCTGAGCAGATGTAAACCAATAAAACCTGAGCATTCATGTCTAACTCCTGAGTGGCCTTGTGAAACACTCAGCAGCACTTCATCACATTGTTCTCTTCTTCAGACTGTCAGTCTTAAGAACACCACCTTGAAAGAATTAAGGGTCTCTATTTTTTTGCCCACTATCTTGCATATTGCTGCTTGATATCCAAAAGGAGTTAACATGTTTGAAACAATTGCACAATGATACTATCTTAAGTTTGTCCTGGAAGTGCTGAGACAAGGATCTTCTCACCAAGCCCAAGGGAAGCGTGACAGAGACACTTTAAAATATTACTTAAAATGTGGGCCAAAAACTTGAAAAAGACCGTTATACTTCCAGAAGCCTCAACCAAGAACACTGGGCATCTCAGAGTCATCATATTTAAATACAAATGAAAGCTGCCTCCTAGCAGCTCAGATACCAACTAGTTAAACCTTTCATTTGAACGTGGAGGAAACCAAGGACGACCACTTCTTTCACTACAGGTCACACACTGGAGCCCCTATTCCACATGCAGATAGGTTTGTTTGGCTGGAGGTTTTTGTTTTGTAGAAAAATTGAATTATTTGATAAGATTTAAATATTTAAAGACAAAAATCTTGGAAAAAAGGAGATCTAGCATCTCTGGATCTAAAATTCTAAAAATTGCTTTGAATCAAGTAGTGGCTGCCAGCTTTAAAAGAGACATACCTTCTTGAATGCACAGCTGTCCCTATCCGGCCCATGTGACTCAGTTGCGCCACCTGTTAAAACCACTGCAGACATTTGAGTTTGTGACCATATACTACTTTGAGGGCTTCCATGCTATAGTACATTAAAATGGATATAAACTTAAGAAGGAAAGTAAGTTTGTATACTAGACCATCAAGTTATTCCTCAACTGTTTTCATGGTGGTGGGATTCTTGCTACTTCTCAAGTGTTCCAAGACCGAAATTATTACAGTGCACTTTGGCTCTGGGTTTCTTTAATACAGCATGGTTTCAATGGGCGGAATCTAAATTCCTCTTACTAAAGAACCTTTTACGTTATGCTAAATGATGCCCCAAATCATTGTTATTCGTAAGCAGTAATGAAGGAACTTTCCTGCTCTGGCCTTATGGACGTTTAATCTCTCTCCTGTGATTCCCAGTTTTCTTTCCTTTTTTGCTTTTCATTTGATTACAAGTAAGAATCTAGCATCTTTGTATACGATTGTTTGTTCTTTCAAGTACTTAATGCTTAAACTATTAGTTTTTCCATGTTCCTGTTTATATAGAAAAGATCCAAACATGCTCTCACCAGGAAGCAAAATGACATAGTACTCAGGGTCTCTGTTGATCAACACTCCAGTGGTGACCCTATGGTCCATTTCTCAGTGTCTTCCCTCTTGAGAGTCTCTGAGAATTGACCACCAGAGCTCATACATACTCTCCTCCACTTTCTCCCATCATGGAAGCAAAAATGCTAATCTCTTGCAGCTAGGAATGACTTTATGACATCATTCTGGCCAATGGTCTTAAGCAGAATTTTCTAAATGAGGCTTTTAAGAGATAGATTTTACAATTGCCACAACATTTAAAATGAAAAAGACTATTCACAGCAGGTGTTGGCAAGGATATGGAGCCATGGAAACTCTCAGACACTACTTGTGGGACTTTAAATTTGTAAAGCTTCTTTGGAAAATTGGCGCCATCTACTAATGTTTAGCACATCCTATGAATTTTCCTCTCCCAATGGAAATGAATACATGCATTCACCAAAACAAAAATACTCAAGCATATCTGTAGCACAATTCGTAGTCCAATACAGGAAACAGCCCAAACATCCATCAACAGTGAAATGTGTAAATTATGAATAATCACAAAATAGAATACTGTATTACAATGACAATCAACAAGATACAACCACGCCCAATTAAAAGGATGAATATTACAAATGCAAAATTTAGTAAAATATGGCAGCCACAAAAGAATACTAAACCTATAATTCCATTTATATAAAGTTGAAAAGTAGTAAAAACTAACCTGGGGTGTTCAGAAGCAAAGACAGTGGCTATCATTGGAGTGGCACAGGGACTTCTTAGTGCTGGTATTGCTTCAATTCTTAACCTGGGTGTTGGTTACATAGGTGGGTTCAAACTATGGACATTCAACTATTTGTGAACTTAGGATTGAAATGTATGTTATTTGTCAAATAAGCTTACTAATAGAGAGACAGAGAGAGAGAAAGAGAGAGAGAGAGAACTTGGCTAGCACAAGTCCTACCACCTAATTCCCGGCTGAAACACAGGTGTGAGTTATGGATGTGCAACAGTCTTATTGAAACCATGAGTATAAAACCTATAAACTAAGATACCAGTGTGGAAAGACAGAAGGTGCCCTTGTCCCCAGTGACATCACTGATTACTGTACCAACCCTGATGCTTATTTCCAGACTTCTTGTTGCCTGAGACAAGTGAACACTTCACATGTTTTAGATGCTATTCTAACATGAAAATGTTAGATTTTTTCCTTGCCTACTGTCAAATGCAATTCTTAGTGAATGCACATTTGTTAGCCATTTCCCCTCATTTTGGCTGTCCCAGCACATGTAAGTTCATTCCAAATCATTAAACTTGGCCATTTTTGGTAATTCAAGAAAACCTATTTGTTTAGGGAAATCAGTTTTCTGATAAAAGGATCATGGGTCTTCTCAGAAAACTTACAAAAATTGAACTACATTTTGTTTCATGTCTAAATAGCATTGTGTTTAGTATTTAAGGAGCTACATGTGATTTCTTGTTACTTCAGCAGATATTTAAAGCCCTCGGCTTAAAAATGGCATGAACGTATCACTATGCATCTTTAATTAAACAGGAACAAGCGACAGTCTGATTAAATGTCTTCTCAAAGTTGACTTTTATCTGGCAGACCTCAAAGAGTTCTGGGAACCCCAAGTAGAAATTCTTGCTCTTGTCGCCTGGGCTAGAGTGCAGTGGCATCATCATAGCTCACTGAAACCTCAACCCCCTGCGCTCAAGCGATCCTCTTGCCTCAGCCTCTCGAGTAGCTGG
>NW_012148064.1:1901899-1904206 GCF_000956105.1 Propithecus coquereli
AACAGAATTAAATTTGCAAAGATTTAGGGAAACACTTAAGACAGAAAATACAAAGAGAGCAGGGAAAGGCTGGGAAAGCGTACAAATTGTGATGCAAGTCTGATTCTAATTTATAAAAAGGACGGAAGAAAGGTTGGATAGAAGCCTTCTCAATGGTATGCGGTATTAAAAAAGATTTGGAAAGACTCTAGGAGAGTCCTTGAGCCAAAGGCAATCATTAGAGGATTCCTGCATCTCCCAAGAACGGGTCTGGTCCGCCTTCATATCCTTGTCTTGCTCTGTCATGACCGGGAGCCGCCCACGAGACTGGATGCCTCAGCACAAACATGGGGATGGATTTTCCAGCTGCTCAAGCCCCTAGTCAGTTAAAAATCTCTGTAGTTTGAGATCTGAGAGGCACATTCTTATAGCCACCAGGGTGATGTATAAGTTTTTTGAACTTCGTCTAGATTCATCGAGTATGTTTTCACTTATTTTACATGTAACCTTCAGAATGGCTGGCATTGTGCCTTTGATATATTTTGAACAGTACTTGCAGGATTTTGGTCACGGATTTTATTGTAAAAATATTGACAATTATGAAATTAGGGTAACAATAATTTTATTCTTAGCATTTTATTCAATTGGCATATTGGCAGCAGAAAAATGCCAATTTTATTTGTTATTTATACGTGTTAGGAAAACCAAAGGACATTTTTAATTCTCTCCATTAATGTGCTGCACAGATACAATCTTTTCGCCCAATTTAGTTCAATGTAAGTGGATTAAAGATCAATAAATAAACAAATTACAAATGGAAACCAGCATATTGGCCAATAAAACTCATGATTAGTAGCTTTTCTAAAATTTCTAAACACTACCTTCACAATTGACATAGACTGTTCTTGTGAACATTTTCATCAAATTTTTCTGTATCCAAAATTTTTTTGCTTCGTCATTTGTAGTTTTGTCTTTTGTCAATGACCATATTACTAATTTATTTATGTAAATTTAATTCATTTCATTTGTATTCTCAGCCAAGGCTTCATTTCCTCTTATTTTATGTTATTTTTTTGTTCTTTTCTAAAATTGCAATAATTTCAGGTTTTTAGTGTTATTATCCTCCAAAATAAATATGATATTCAAGGAACAGTCTGCTCAACAGTGGAGAGAGGGAGACAATTACTTCTCTTCTTGGTTCATGACATGATGCCTTTTCCACCCCAAATAGCACAGAAATTTTTTTCTGGCAGCACAAAATGAAAATCTACATTTAATTTGCCATCCACAATCACTTTTCCCTTCAACTCTGTCTCCTTTGGATGTCTAGACAATGTAGAGAAATCTAACATACTTTTTTTATTTCTCATTGAATATAACTCGCTTAACAAATGCCACTCTTCATACAGTTAGCAACATGTGTGTTGAATTTATATTTGTTTTCTTTTGCTTAACTCTTGTTTATAATTTAAAACAGTATTAATATATTTAGGAAAATGTTGTAGCTGAGTACATAGTAGGCTGTGCTATGCATGTTGAATTAAAAATATTAACATGCGGATTTCTTTTCATCTTCATCTTTTATGAAAATGCTAAATTACAATTTATGTGGCATAAGCTATTCTGATTACTTAAGTATATTTTGTCTTATAATATGCAGTATTTCTTAATTCTAACAGTAATGTACATTCATTAAACAAATCAGAAAATATAAAAAATATACACTGACATACACATTAAAAATGCAAATAACGAGATGCTAAATATATGTGTGTATATACCGAATACGTACAACATGCATGCATATAACTGTAGTCATAAGTTTAAACACATACGCATATATACCAATTATATATACAATTGACCCTTGAACAACATGGGAGTCAGGGGTGACCAACTCCTGCACAGTCAAAAATCTATGTATAACTTTTGATTTCACAAAAACTTAACTACTAATAGCCTCCTGTTGACTGGAAGCCTGACCAATAACATAAACTGTCGATCAGCACATATTTTGCATGTTGTATGTATTATATATGGTATTCTTACAACAAAGTAAGTTAGAGAAAAGAAAATGTTATTATGGAAATCATTAGGAAGAGGAAATACACTATACATTAAGTGGAAGTGGATCATCATAAAGGTCTTCATCCTTGTTGTCTTCATGTTGAGTGGGTTGAAGAGGAGGAGGAAGAGGAGGGGTTGGTCTTGCTGTCTAAGGGGTGGCAGAGGTGGAAGAAAATCCACATATAAGTGGACCCATGCAGTTCAAACTTGTGGTGTTCCAGGGTCAACTATAATTGCAATCAAGCAATACATATATAATTA
>NW_012148064.1:1904256-1905384 GCF_000956105.1 Propithecus coquereli
ATTACTGTTTATTAAAATAAGATTGCGTCCTATGATTCAGCACTTCAAATAAATAAAATCAAGTCGTACATATAATTTTGCAATTTTTTTTAAAACTCAGTATTGAGCTTTGAGATTTATTCTTATTATCACATGCTGATTTGGTTCATTTATTTCAACTTCGGTATAGCTCTTTCTCATATGAATATGTATCATCTATTAGTTCATTCCCTTAACAAGGTACACTTAGATTGTTTCGGGGATTTATTATTATTAAAAGCAATACTTCTGTGAATCTTTGTAAATAACTTTGTACCAGGAGTGATATTCAAAATATTTAACATTCAGAATAATTTAGGCATTGCCATGCAACTCAGAATTAGGTAGCCATAAAAAAATGGTATTATCGCAGGGTATACTGGCTCAAAATCAGTTCTGCCTCACGGCCAGAGATAAATATTTTTCTAGAATAGATACTCGGAAGCTAAGTTGCATAATCACAACATCTCTATGTTTCTAATTTTGACATACTGCCAAACTGTTATTTTAACTTCCATGTCCCTGGTAATAGTGAGGTTAAGCATTTTTTAATATGCTTATTGTGTAGCTATATTTCTTCTTTAAACTGATAATTCCTAAGTTTCGTCCATTTTGGTCTTCATTGATATTCCTCTATTGCTGTGTAAGATCTCTTTATATATTGTTAATATTAGTCATCTACAGATATTCTCTCCTAGATCATTATTTTTTAAAACTTTGTCATGGTATTCTTATGTTCTACAGAAATGGCATTATACATTTCTGTACCTTTTATTAAAATAAAATATTGATTTTTTTCCTGTTTAATTTGTTGTTCGTAAATGCTCGTCATATATCTTTGCTTCTAGTATGCACACCGAATTTTAACATATATCTATAAACTAATTTTTCTATTTTCAAAGAAATTATTCTTTCCAAACTTCTCTTAAATCTCTTCATTCTGACAAATAGTACTCACTCTCATAAACTTTGGTCTTTTTTTTTCTCAAAACTTGTCAATTTAGTCTTATCTATTTTCTCTCCTTAACAAATTCCTCTTTCTTTCCCCGCCCCCCAGAATTGTTAATGTGTTTTTTTTATTTCCTCTAAATTTTAAAATTTTTGGCTGAG
>NW_012148064.1:1916449-1918794 GCF_000956105.1 Propithecus coquereli
CTACATTATGAAGCAGTCTATATATTACAAAAAAATGTATACTTCATACTTATGAGTAAATATAGTCAGTTCTACAAATTCCATTTTACAGTAGTAATAAATGCCTGCATGATTTATAGAGTATATATGAAGTAAGTAAACCCCAAAGAAATCACTTAAAATCCTATATTCAAACCTGTATTTTTAAAAGACTGCAGTTACCTATTAATATTCTTATCTTAATTTGATTTTTTGTTTTTATTTTTTGCTTTAGGAAATTGAATGTGAGAGTATATGGCCTTATGAGCTTTTTCTTCTTGGCCAGAACACCACCATATACGACACACATACAGCAATCAACTCCCAATACCATCTGTAAGAAAACTGCTTAGGGAGAGCTAAAAAGTTTTAATTTCCCAACGCCGCTATCAAGCTGCAGCTGTAGGAGAAACCCCGGGCCTTTGTAAAGCTACTCAGCTTGCTTTTGTTTCCAGGCATTGGCATAACCTGCTATTCAAAGGAGGTGAACATAGTATCATGAATGTGAAGTTGCCTTTTATGGCTCTCTCCTGCCTTTAAGCACGATTAAAAATCAACAAACTTCCATATATGCTAAGAGATGTAATAGACTGGCATAGCCACATGGTGCTTCATTCCAGATTTTGCATACTTATGCTAAGAATTATCTACCAAACAATATGTGGGAGTTTGCTTTGTAATTTAATTTTAAAGGATGTTTAACAGAGGGTTGCTTCTGCATCTCCCTTATGCCTAGCATTCGATCTGTTGCCATGTCTGGGGGTAGATTTTACCTCTAAAATAACTTCTCCCCACTTTCACTACTGCGATACTAGAAATTTGGAAATCCCTCCCTGTATTAGTTTATTAGGACTGTTATAACAAAGTACCATAGACTAAGTGACTTCAACAACAATAATGTATTTTTTCATATTTCTGGAGCTGGAAGTCCAAGATCAAGATGTGGGCAGGTTTGGTTTCCCCTTTTTTCTTCATCTTGCAGATGGCTGCTGTGTCCTCACGTGGTCTTTCCTCTCTGTGTGTGTACACTTGGTGTACATTTTTTGTGTTTTCAAATTTCCTCTAATTATAAGAACACTGGTCAAATTGTATTAGGGTCCACCCTAATAGCCTTATTTTAACTTAATCTCCTCTTTACTGGCCCTATCTCCAAAGATAGTCATATTCTAAGGTAGTATCAAAGTCAGGCTTCAATATATGAATTTTGGAGGAACACAATTCAACCCATAATATGCCCCAATTTTCTCTTTAAACTACTTTCCCAACCAAACTTTTCTATTTCCATCAAGTAGGTTCCTGACCACATCATTCCTTTGCTGAATATCTTTCCGTGAATCTACTATCTCCAAGAGAAGTCCAAATTTATAGCCTGGCATTCATGCCCTTTTATTTTCCAATCACAACATTACTTTTACATTACGATCTGCCAGAAAACTAAAAGTATGGGTCTTGCCTCGACCCAGGAAGAAACATCCTACCTCCATGATTCTGCTTATCACTGCTTTCAATTCAAATGCTAAGCCCTAGACCAAACATTCCTTAATCTTTCTTTGTAGGAGACATCTATTAACTCATGAGCAACATCTGTATCCTCATATTTTGCTAAAAGTCTCGTGTATTGGTAATTCTACTCAAAATCCCAAGAGGGTTTATAGAACTTCTCCACCCTCTCTCTTAATCCATGCAGTTAAGGTGAGCTAACCACATACTTTCTGATCTCACATGTGGACCCATTACCCAGGTCTGGCCAATGACTGTATTCCAACCCCCAGGTATTGCTTAAAGAATATTCCTTATCATATTGTTTCTCAGATTTCTGCTGGAATGCCCGGGAAAGAGAAGCTTTTTTTAGTTAGAGTTGTTAAATCAGTAAAAATAAAGCAAAGACTATTAGCACTTTGTCACTCAGCATGATAAATAAAAACAAACTGATCTCTGGGAATAGCTTATTTAAACAGCAAAACATCGGTGATTCAGAGCAATTTTAAGTGCTACCAAAGGGAGTATGTTATTTATAAAGCTATGACTAACAGCATTCTTCAGATCAGAACAATAGAGACAATGGAGTTATATCATAAAGGTGTTAAGGAAAAATAACTGTCTACTTAGAATTCTATACCAAGCTAAAGCAAGAGTAAGAAATAAAATAAAGAATTTGTCATACATATAATATCCAAGATAATTTACCACCCTCAGCCTTAAAAGGAAGAACCACTAAAAGATGTACTTTATCCAGAAGAAGTGATTCACAAGTTAAAGGAAGGAATAGAAGGCAAAATAGTGGGGAAAAAATGAATTCAGTAAAATATGTTCATAAATCTAATGAA
>NW_012148064.1:1919676-1922635 GCF_000956105.1 Propithecus coquereli
AGAAATCAGGTAAATAAGCAAAGCAAATAAAATATTTTGTGAAAGGTAGTAATAATTTATTCATTCCAGAAAATATTTACAGAGCACTTCTTAAGTTCCTGGTATGGTTCTAAACACAGGATATAGAATTGAGCAAAATAGATAACACTCCCTGCCCTAGTGGAGCTTACAGCCTAGCGAAGGGAGGGCAAAGCAAATAAATGAGAGATATGGTAAATTAGATAAAGAAATTGCTATCAAAAAACATCAGGGGAAGTAGGTAGAAAGTACCAGAGAGAAGGAGAATCTATAATAATGTGGCCAGGGAAAAAATTCACTAAGAAGGTGACATTATAACAAGACTTGAAGAACTAAAGTTTGAATCTAAAACATAAAAATACCCGATAGAATAAAAAGCAAGTGCATGAATTGGTGATGAATTGGTAGATAGTGAGCTGGGCAGATCCAAAAGACAGAAGGGAGGCCTGAGTGGCTGAGCAGAGCAAGGAGGGAGGAGTGTGGAGAGTAAGAATGAAAATCAAATCATGTGCGGTCTTGTAAAGGAAGTTTCTGAGAGAAGGCATGTGGGGAGTAAGAAAAATGAAAGATGACTCTTAAGGTTTTTAGCCTAAGGAAATAGGAAATGGAGTCACCACTAACTGAGATGAGAAATTCTGTGGGAAACGCAATATATAAGTAATAACAATAGATATAAATGAATTAAATTCATGTGCTAAAAGAAAGGGCTAATGGATTTATTCATTCGACACACAGCAATATACAATATTCTTATATGAATGTGTACATATTTCTTTAATAAAATAATTTTTGTTAAAGTACTTCTTTCTTTTAAATGTCAAGTTTCTTGCAATTTTCTAGGAAGGTCTCTTGAGGTAAAGAGACATTTTACAACACTTTGATATATGCAAAATGTAGTGTATCTAATTAGGAAATAAGAAGAATCTAAAGGAAATTCAGGGGGCAGACATCTTTCTCCTCATTTTGATATGGTTTTCCTAAGTTTATAAAGCATGTAGTTCATAAATTCCAAGTTAATAAGCCCTCAGTAAATGTTAGATAATGGTATTATTATTATTACTATTTGTAGATATAGCAGATTAGTCTCCTTATACATGCTAAAATGGCAAGTCTTTGCCTTTGTTATTATACTTAAATCCAGTACTATATTCCAAGTAATCATCTTCAGATGCTTTGTATACCAAGAGTAAACCCAATCATTTTAGATTTCATGCAGTATAAAAAAGAGATTTTGAAACAATAGAATTAAAACTCCTTATTTTTTCTTCCTTTCTGGGGACTCAAGATACCTTTGGTAATTGTGTTTCTCAGTTCATGGCACAATATCAAGAACCCTTGAAAGACCCTTTGTTCTATTCTCCATCCCCTACTCTCATTCCTCTTCCCTCTCCCTAGGTAACCATTTTATTTGTGATTTGTGTCTCATAACATGTTTTCTTATGAAGCTTGTATTATTGTCTTTTCCTTTGCATGTGTTTTTACTTTACATAAATGGGATGGTACCATAGATCTCATTCTGTTTTGTATTTTATCACTTGTAACTCTCCTTGAGATCTTTTCTGGTTTCTGTGGCTATGGACTTCATCACTTTTAAATGCTGCTTAGGATTTATAGCAGACACCGTCAGGACCCCAAACGTGTCCTCTGTCCTTCCCATATCAACTCATGCCTGTGAAATTCCAAATGAATGCACACACATTGTATTGCCTCAGGGCTTTGTCTGGCCTCCAAGAGACCACATTACTGCCCACATCATGCTCAAAGAGCTAAGGAGTTTATATCTCTTGAGAGAAATCCCCAATTAATGAATGACTGACCATTGTTGGTGTATAACTTCTCCAGAGCTGTCTCCTCTTGACTGTGTAGTGTTCTAGGCCAGCCTCCAGAGTTCCCACAGATAATTGAGTGCTAGTAGCTGGTTGTTGAATTGATAATACAGACAGTGGCTGTTACTTTCCCTTTCATCTGGCACTTCTCACACTCCTACCTGTTTCCTGCACATCCCAAATAAAATATCTTTGTTCCACAGTTTGCTTCTAGGTGATCTCAAACTAACAGTGTTCCATTCACTCTGTTATATTAAGTATTACCCCAGCATTGGTCTCCAGATTATTTCCTATGCACTGCACTATAATAAGCATCCTCACACAAATCCCCTTATGACCTATGAGACAATTTCTCTGGGTGACATACAGTGTCAAAATCGTCAGGTCATATGGCTCATGCATAATTTGACTGAGTACTACTAAATTCCTCTCCAAATTGATGCATATGATTTTCTAGATCCTACCATCTTTGTCAGCCCTATCTTACCCATTTATTTGATAAGTGTTATAGGCTTATTGGTGCTTCAGTTTTCTCTAATTACTAATGAATTCACAATCTCTTCATAAGCTTGGGCCTCTTGTTCTGTAAATTTTATGTACAGATCCTGTGCCTGCTTTTTCTACTTACATTTCACTCAGAATATTTTTTACATTCCAGAAATCAGTTCCTTATCAAATTTAGACATAGCAGGTCTCTCAATCTGTCGTCTGTTAACTTTGTGAGTGGTAATATGTTTTGAACATAAATCCTTAATTTTGATCAATTATTTAGTTGATCTATTATTCTCTCTGTAACATATGTTTTGAGTGTGTGGTTTAAGTAGTCCCTTGCTACTCCTAGATCCTAAAGATGCTCTCCTACATTATCCTCTGTTACCATAAGAGGTTTACTCTTCACATTTATTTCTTTAGTTCTTCTGAAAGTCACCCTTGTTTATGACTTTAAGAGGTTCCTGAGTATTTGTTAACTTCTATCTACACAGATTAGTCAACTCTAAGTTTTTAAAGGATAAATGCAAAAGCAAAAGAAATGGAGATTAACAGCAGAAGCACAATTAGTCCTCAATACTTCAATAAAAATAATATTTTAATTACTCTTCTTTTTCTCTGAAGGC
>NW_012148064.1:1924110-1925562 GCF_000956105.1 Propithecus coquereli
GATAAAAGGTGCCACTAAACCCAAACCATGAACTTCCAGGACACTTTACCTAGGGATTCTCAGACACAGGTGGGTGAGAAATACTCTGTATTGGTGAAAGCTCTGTTAGTTGCATTTAATAGCAATACAACTTAAAAATGGTAGTTGCATTTAATAGCAATAAAACTTAAAAGTGAGAAGTTCAAAGGTGACATTGTTTAAGTCAGGACTTGAAACATGGCTTCACATAATGTCACCAGGATGCTGTCTTTTCTTTTCTTTTTATATGTTCTACTTTCCTCCATCCTTTGGCATGCAGCTCTTCAAAAGATCAAAAATGACAACCAGCATCTTCACACTTACTTCTACTAACTTAAAAATCCAAAAAGGAGGGAACATACCTTTTCTCCCCAATGGTTACAAGTAGATATCTGTGACAAAGTTTCATTGGTCTCAGTAAGGTCATGTTTACATTTCTGAATAAATAACTCTGGCCAATGAAATAATCTGATTGGCTAGATCTGGTCATGCGCCACCACTCAAGTTAAAGAATTGAATTGGCTCCACCTAAATAACACATACCGAGAGTACGTAAGAGGTTGTTTCACAAAGAAAAGCAGGATGCTTTTATGATGAAGTAGGGGTTAGGGGGTGGATTGACACTGGGAAGATTAAAAAAAATAGATGTCCACCTTATCACATCTTGATCATTTTGTCATAAACTCAAGGTAAATAATAAGATGAGAAGGCCATAGACCATTCAGCTCATCAAGGTTCCACCCCACGCCTCTTCCCAAATGACACTAGCTCTTAGAATCCTTGCATTCCAGGTCTAATTTACCACTTATAAATACAAGCTTCCAAACACTAAGAATAATCATCAACAGACACATCAGAAATGCTAGGCCATAAGCTCCAGAGGGAACTGCTCTGACTTATCCTTCCTCAGTGTACTTTTCAAGGTGATCTCATAGACTTCCAGGATGATTCAGTTTAAGAGATCAGTATAATACCCTAAAATACTGTGTTAAAATTACATATACATGTGTGTCTATCCGAATGTAATAACAATGTACGTAAATGGATATATACGTGTGTGTACATGAAGTCTGTGACTATATAATATATACACATATATGTGTATATTTATATGTGTGTATATATGTGTGTGTGTATGTATGTGTGTACACACACCACTCTATCCCTAGCACCTAACACAGTTTGAAAAACAGTAGTAACTGAATAAATATTTGATGAGTGAGCAAACAAATGAATGAGAGAAATCAAGGCCGAATATCTTTCTTTGAGTGATCTCTCCAAGTCATGTAGGTGATGTAAGTACATAGGAAAACAAATTTTAAAGTTTACTTTGGAAGGTTATAGAGCTCCATATTACTAACTCAAACCCTGACTCAGCTGACAAGATATTGTAAATAAATCAACTTAAAGGTTTTCTCTTTTTTTTCCACTTAG
>NW_012148064.1:1926872-1928335 GCF_000956105.1 Propithecus coquereli
ATTGGGGCAGAAAACGTATTTAAAGAAATAATGGCTGAAAATCTCCCAAGTTAAGTGAAAGACAAACCTACAGACTAAAGAAGTTGAGCAAACACCAATCAGGATAAATCTAAAGAAATATGTGCCAAGACACATTGTAATTATATTTTAAAAATTGAAGATAAAGAAAAGATCTTAAAAGCAGCCAGAAAGAAATGATGAATGCATTACCTTTAGGGGACACTAAACTGAATAACTTGGATTTCTCTTCTGAAACCATGAAGTCCAAAAGGAAGTGGCACAATATTTTGCAAATGTTGAAAGAAAAGACCTGTCAATAATTCATTCTATATCTGTTGAAACTACTTTTTAGTAATGAAGTGGAAATAAAACTACTATCAAATACAAGAAAGATAATATGTTGTTGACAGATCTGTCTTCAAAGCCTAGTTAGAGAAAGTTTTTCAAGTAGAAAGAAAATGATAAAAGAAGGAAACTTGGAGCACAAGGAAAGAAGAAGGAACAACAGAAAGAAAATTATGCGTACATGTAATAGACTATCCTTTTCCTTATGAGTTTTATAAATCATACTTGAAATTCAAGGAAAAATTATAATGCCATCTGATACCCAAGACAATGACATCTAAAAGTGGTAAGGGTAAATCACCTAAAGGGAGCCACAACATATTCATATTAAACATTATGGGACACAGTTAAAGGAGTGCTGAGAGGAAAATTTATAGCACTAAGTGCTTATATTAAAAATGAGTAAAGCTTTCAAACTAATAACCTAAGTTCCTACCTTAGGAAACTAGAAAAAGTAGATCAAAGTAAACCTAAAGCAAGGAGAAGAAAGGATATAATAAAGAAATCAATGGAATTGAAAATAGGAAAATAAAAAACTTAATAAAATTGAGAAACCTCTAGTAAGAATTATTAAAAGAAAAAGAGAGAAGGCACAAATCAGCAATATCAGAAATGAAATAGGGAATATCATCACAGAGCACACAGCCATCAAACAGATAATAATGGAATACTGCAAACAACTCTGTGCCCATGATTTTAAAAACTTATGATAAATGTGCCAGTTATTCAAAAATTACAAACTACCAAAACTCAACCTAGATGAAATAATCTGAACAACCCTATAACCTCCAGATGAGTTGAACTCATGATTTTAAACACTTCCCCAAAAAGAAATAACCATGCCCAGATTGTATCACTGGAGAATTCTACCAAATATTAAAAGAATCAACATGAATCTTGCATAATTTCTTCTATAAAATAGAACTTAACAACTCATTGTATGAGACCAGCATTACCCCTATACCAAACCAGACAAAGACATACCACCCTCCCAAAAAATCTAGAAAACCCCAAGGACTCATCTAAGAGACTCCTAGAACTGATAAATGAATTCAGCAAAGTCTCAGGCTACAAAATCAACACACACAAATCTGAGGCATTCATATATGCAAACAACA
>NW_012148064.1:1942709-1944054 GCF_000956105.1 Propithecus coquereli
TAATCTCAGGCTTTCAGTGCTTCCAGATTATGAAAATCAAGCCCAACCAATTTCAGACAGAGATATCATGCCAGGCTAAAAGCAGCCCCATTTTTATAAGAGTCCTGAAACTTCTGGGATAAGTAAGCTGAGGGAATTCTGGGAGTGCATAGAAGGAAGGCTTCTTTATCCAAACATACCTCATTTATAGCACTTTATTTTGTGTAAGTATTTATTTTCACATCTATGATCCTATGATACTTTTAAAATAAGTCCACAAATTCTTTGAAACTCTTTCCTTCAAAGGTAGAACCTAACCCTCCTCCTCTTGAGAATGTGGTAAAAGTTATGGTGTGTGACTTCTAAGGGTAGGTCATAAAAGAAACTTTTGCATCTGTGTCTTTCTTGGATCACTCACTCTGGGAGAAGCTAGCTGACATGTCATGAGGATGCTCAAGCTGCCCCCACGGAGAGGACCACATGGCAAAGCCCTGAGAACTACTGCCAACAGCCAACAGGGAACTGGACATGTGACTAGAACAGTCTCAGGAGTCAACCTCTTTGGAAGTGAATCCTTCATCCCCGGTCAAGCCTTCAAATGACTGCAGCCCCAGCTGACCTCTGGATGGCAACCTCGGGAAAGACTCAGAGCCAGAATCATCTAGCTGAACCACTCTCCAGTTCCTGAACTCCAGAAAGTAAGTTTATATTTGACTGTTGTATATTTGTTTGTATATTTGACTGTTTTTTAAGCTGCTAAGATTTGAGGTAATTGATTATACAGAAACAGATAATTAACACATGATCTAATTGTATTCCTAACGTAGCTCAGACGTGTTAAGAAATTTTTCCATGGTACAGAGTTAGTAAAAGCCAGATCCAACCACATCCGAGTGTCCTAATCACAATAAAGTGTGTTGGTGCTTCTTCCAGCTTGCAGGATAAACCCTCACTTCTGAATGCTGAGTCACTGTCCTAGAGAGAGGCACCTTGAAGTCTACCTTGGGTTCCGTAGCAGTCAGGAGCAATATCACTCTTCAAAGCCAGACGGGAATAGTCCTTACCTTGGATCCTGTGTTTTACAGTATCCTTTTCTGTTTCTCCTCCAGCCATATCTTTCCCTATAGGGTAAAGAGTCCAGGGGATTAAAGAGATATGCCTATCTGTAGACTGCAATGCCCCCTTTTTAGAGTATGCTCTTGGTACTTGGGCCTGTTGGAACAATTCCAAGGTATATGTAGGTGTCTTCCCTGCTGTACCCTGAAGGCAGACTGCACACACAACATGCACCTGGGTTCCCAGAGTGGCCAAGGATGCTATTCCCAAAGTTGTGGGCAGATCCTGGCTGTGCATGCAGAAGGATCCC
>NW_012148064.1:1944104-1946236 GCF_000956105.1 Propithecus coquereli
AAGTCAGAGGATACAAAATTAGTGCACAAATATCAATCTATTTTCTATACACTAATAATGACATGCAGAAAATAAAATTAAAAACACAACACCATTTACATCACTTCCAAAAAAAGGAAATACTTAGATTCTTAGAAAACATATACTGGATCTATATGCTGAAATTTTTTAAAATGCTAATTTAAAAAATTGAGGAAGACCTAAATAATGAAGAGATATGCTGTGTTAATGGATTGGTAGATGCAACATAATAAAGATGTCAAAGATTTCCAAGATTGATCTATTGATTTAATTCAATTTCTATTAAAATCCTAGCAAGGTTTTTTGTACACATAGACAAGCTTATTATAAATTCATATGGTAAGTAATGGGCCCTAGAAGAGCTAAAACCATCTAGACAAAGAAGAATAATGTGAAAGGAATTACTCTTACATATTAAGGCTTACTACAAAGCCACAATAATCAAAATCATGTAATATTAGTGAAGAGATAGATACAAAGGTCAATGGAATAGCATAAAGGGCCAAAAATAGATCCTTGCAAAAAACTTGATTAACCTTTAACAATGTGCAAACACAAGTCAATGGAGGAGGGTTAGCCATTTCAAAAAAATGGTGGCAGAGCAAAAGGAAAACGGCAGACAAACCAACAAACTAAGCCTTACGATTTATGCAAAAATGAACTAAAAATGTGTCATAGAGTTAAATGTGAAACAAACTTTTAGAATTAAAAACATAGAAGAAATCTTTGGGATTTAGGCTTGGCAAAGAGTCCTTAGACTTGACATGAAAATCATGATCCATACAAGGAAAACTTGAGAAATTTGACCTCATCAAAATTAAAACACTTGCTTTGTGGAAGTCCATTTGAGGAGAATGAAAAGACAAGGTATAAGATACGAATAAATATTTGTAAACCACATATCTGACCAAGGACTAACACCTAGAATATATAAAGAACTCTGAAAACTTAACAGGGCAAGAAAAAAAAGTCCAATTAGAAAATGGACAAAAGACATTACAGACCAAGGAGGATATACAAATGGCAAAATAAAAAAGCTAGCACATGTAAACATGTTCAACATTATTAGCCACCAGAGAAATACAAATTAAAACCATAGTGAGATATTACCACACACTTACTAGAATAATTGAAATGAAAAATACTGAACAACACCAAATGCTGGTAAGGAAGAGGTGAAACTGGATCACTCATACCTGCTTTTGGAACTATGAAATGGTACAAACACTCTGAAAAGCAGTTTGGCAGTTTCTTAAATATTTAAATATGCAACTACCTTATGACCCAACAATTTTACTCCTTCACATTTATCCTAAAGAAATGAAATCTTATGTTCACACAAAAACTTGTGCATGAATGTTCATAGAAGCTTTACTGTAAGCCATAAAGATGTCCTGCAACAGTTGAATGTTTAAACAAATTGTGGTACATATATACCATGTAATACTACTCAGCAATAAAAACAAACATATTATCAATGTACAAAACTTCTTGGATGAACCTTCAAGGAATCATGCTGAGCATAAAAAAATTCAATCCCAAATGGTTATGTACTATATGATTCCACCTATGTAAAATTTTGAAAGGACAATTTTTTAGAAATGGGGAACAGATTAGTAGTGGCCTATAGTTTAGAATGGATGGCATGGGGGAGGAGCTGCAGGTCGGTGGGGACAGCTATGACAGGAGCAACAGGAGGGATCCTTGCAATGTTGGAATCCCTCGGTATTTTGACTGTGGTGATGGATACATGAACTTACATTGGTAATAAAATTGTGTCGAACTTTACACACACACACACACACACACACACACGTTAACTGAGTAAAAGTAAAAGCAGGAAATCTAAATAAGATCAGAGGATTGACTGATGTCAATATCCTACATCTTTACAAAATGTTACCATTAGGGAAATTAGGCAGAGGGTACAAGGCCTCTCTTTGTATTATTTCTGACAATTGCATGTGAATCTACAATTATCTCAATTATATATCAAAAAAAATGGATAAGCCAGGGGACTTATGCCTGTAATCCCAGAACTTTGGGAGTCCAAGACAAGAGGATCTCTTGAGGTCAGGAGTTTGATACCAGCCTGGGCAACACAGCAAGAC
>NW_012148064.1:1947725-1949683 GCF_000956105.1 Propithecus coquereli
GTAAAGAGTCCAGGGGATTAAAGAGATATGCCTATCTGTAGACTGCAATGCCCCCTTTTTAGAGTATGCTCTTGGTACTTGGGCCTGTTGGAACAATTCCAAGGTATATGTAGGTGTCTTCCCTGCTGTACCCTGAAGGCAGACTGCACACACAACATGCACCTGGGTTCCCAGAGTGGCCAAGGATGCTATTCCCAAAGTTGTGGGCAGATCCTGGCTGTGCATGCAGAAGGATCCCGTGTATGCATGCAACACCTCTCCATAATGCAGGACAGAGCCTGAGATAGAAAGAGAAGGGGGACAGACTGCAGGCCACTTTTCGGTTCTCTCTGTACCACCATGTTTCAGCAAGGGACTTTGGGAAGTTTTCAAGTAATTCAAGGAGCATTTAAAATTTGAAACTGGAATTCCCGATTATTATGAAGGAATATTTATCAAGCTAAAAGGTAGAACATTACATTGAGATTTTGTTAGCTTTATATTTTATAACTTTTAAATATTCAGAACTATGGTAGGTATACCTCTTGGTGTACAGTGTAAGGGACTCTTGCCCTGAGCCCCTTAAATATGAGTGACAAGCCTAGGCAGCAGGCATCTGCTATATTCCCTTGACACAGGGACCAGGGGATCAATTTGAAATACTATAACTATGATGACCCTTCCAGCAAGTCCTCCTAGGGTTCCAGTCTGTAATTCTAGATTTGGAGATTCTAGGCAGGAAGGAAGGATGTGGGGCCGGGCGTGGTGGCTCACACCTGTAATCCTAGCACTCTGGGAGGCTGAGGCTGGTGGATCGCTCAAGGTCGGGAGTTGGGGACCAGCCTGAGCAAGAGCGAGACCCCATCTCTACTAAAAATAGAAAGAAATTATCTGGACAACTAAAAATATACATATAGAAAAAATTAGCCGGGCATGGTGGCACATACCTGTAGTCCCAGCTGCTCAGGAGGCTGAGGCAGTAGGATTGCTTGAGCCCGGGAGTTTGAGGTTGCTGTGAGCTAGGCTGACGCCATGGCACTCTAGCCAGGGCAACAGAGTGAGATTCAGTCTCAAAAAAAAAGAAAGGAAGGATGTGGTCTTCTGAGTTCAATAGTCTACAGATCCAGTTACAATAAAACCATAATGATTACCATGTACCAGGGAACATTGTAAGTGCTTTTCATGAATTACGTTATGTAATCCTCACAACAACTATGTAGGTGAGGTGCAATTAGCCTCATCATGCAGATGAGGAAGCCAAGACTCATAGGTTTGTTCCAGATCCTACAGCCAGAAAGAGACAGAGTATGGTCTATCTGTCTTATTCCAAGGCTAGTGCTCAAAACTACCATTCTTCACGCTGGTAGATCTACTCTGGAGGTCTTTAGGTGTCACATTCCCCTGATTGCTAGAACAGAGGGAAAGTTTTCTTTGAAAAGGTCACAGCACTCTAGGAAGACATCTGCACCAGGCTCTTGCTAAAAATCTATTCCAACTCTACGAGTTTAACAAATTAGCCTATTAGCCACTACTGAATTTTTATGTTATTACAAAAAAAAAGTTATTTCTAAGACATTTTCAGTTCCTGGCATCAAATCTAAGATTAAAGAGTCAGTGAATCAAGGCTTTAGAATATCAGAAGAAAGATATGAACCAAAAATTAGATTTATTGATATTAAAGGGAAAAAATCTTGAAGGAAAACATAAGGAAACTCCATGGGGACTATGAGTCTACAACCTAGTCTGACGGTTTTATGTTGCACCATAATTTAATATAATGGAGAAATGCAGGCTCCAAAGTATTCATATTAAAGTATTCATGAATAAAATCATCTTCATTTCAACTGGTCACATATACTATTCAAATTATTTTATGGCCTTCCAACGGTAAGAGTGGCAAGGATTTGGATGGTATTAAGTTGATTTAAAAGCAACTGTTTAAATTGCTTAAGCTTTAAATAATTCTTATTTTGTGAGAA
>NW_012148064.1:1950808-1951589 GCF_000956105.1 Propithecus coquereli
AGCAAATCAAATGGTAAGAAGCTTCCAGATTAGCCACACTTTCTTTTCCTGTTTAGAAAAGAAAAATAGTTTTATCTTATGCTGTCAATACTGCAGAATGTTAAGAAAGGCATTTATTCACCCTCATATTTTTCTACATTTCCTTCCCACAACTAAGATTATTTTTAGTGGACATAAAAAGGGGGGGAGGGAAACCTTGAAATCAAAATAACCGAATTTGTATGTTTAAGATAAATTCAAAGCCCCAACGACTTCCTCTAAGATTAATTTACGTTAGGAAAAGCCAGTCAATTAATCTCAACTGAAAATGTAAACATCTGTCACAGACAACATGTTCCTTGTTTGTGAATAGGTAATTTGATGCATATCTTGCAACAAATGTAGCTACATTTAAATCTTGGTCTAAAACCAGGAGAAAAATACTGATGATCTTTCATTTCCATAAAATCCAGAAAATTTTCAGAAATTTTCAACTCTTTTTCTATTTGTCCACTAGTTTGGAAACTTGTTTTTAATAGTTCTAAGATTATCAGGTTCTTTCTGGATTTAACGTCAAACAACTTGAATTCAAGACCCAGTTGTTGACTGGGTAACAAAAAGTAAATTATTTAGCTAGCACTCTAGACCTTCCTCCTCCTCTATAAAATGGTCATCACAGGGTTTTGTGAGGACTGAATGTTACTGCACATGTAAAGTACTTGGCACCACCCATTCCTGGTTCACGGCACACGTCAATAAATGTCACTTGGGCTACCGATGTTGCTGAGGCCCTGGAACTTCT
>NW_012148064.1:1951639-1953487 GCF_000956105.1 Propithecus coquereli
CCTGCAGAAACATGCGCAACCTTTCATTTTGTCCATAAGCAATTGCATATTTATTCCTTTCCAGAAAAGCAAGGTGAAATTAACTCACGGAATATGGACAAGAGATTATTTAAATCTATCTTCACTAAACCCATCATTCAGTGTTTATGAACACTATTAAGCCAAGGACTCATTATTCATCCTGCAGGTAAGCTGACCCTTAGGTGTACAACTCTTTCAAGATAAGAATAACATCTCTGCATTGTAAGAGGAGAAAAAATTAATACATACAGTCATTGATGCTAGCTCTAGCATTAAGTTTTTCAGTGAAAAGTTAACCAAAGTCAAGAGTAAAAAGACATGTCACAGAGTGGGAGAATATATTTGCAACTCATAAACAATGAAGTCTCATCCAAAATATAAAAGAAAATCCTCTATATAAATAAGAAAATTGCAGACAGCCTGATTAAAAAAAATGACAAAAGAATTGAATAGGCACTTCATAAAAGAGAAAGCCAAATGGCCAATAAACAAATTAAATTAAAAGCTGCTCATCTTCTTAGCAAATTATAAAACAAGTATTAAAATTACAACATGATAGCCAATATACACCCATCAAAATCGGCAAAAATTAAAGTGTCTGACAATGCCACGTGTTTGTGAGCACATGGAACAACCAAGAACTCTCATATATTGTTGGTAAGGATGTAAATTGCACTTGGAAAAACAATTTAACAGGACCCATTAAAGTTGATGATAAGCAAACCCTAAGGCAGCACTAGATATATGCCCTAGAGAAATCCCTGCACATTTGTAGAAGGATACAGGGACAAGAAGGTCAGTAGCAGTATCGTGCATGATGCCACCAAACAAGGATAACCCAAATGTCCATCACAATAGAAGAAACATATAAATTGTGGTATATTCATATAATGGAACACTGTATAGCAATGAAAAGAGATGAGCTGCATCTACACAAAACTATATGAATGAGTCCAGAGGTAATATTGCAAATATTTAATCATTGGCTCTGAATAAACAGAAAACATGCCAGATTTTGACAACTCATATAGGTCTGCTAGAAGAATATCAACAAACACTCGATAATCTCTGAAATATCATGTTGCTTAAAAGAAAAAAAAAGGCATATAAATACTTATATGTTAACTTTCTATTTAAGGAAGTTCAAGAACAAACAAAATTAAAGTTTAATTGTTTAGGAAAATATAATGCTGGCAAATTGAAAATAACAGCAAAAAGATAATTTCCATAAAAATCAGAATAACGATTACTTAGAATGAAAGTGTGGGTTATTACAGGAGGTAAGATGTAAGTGCCATATGATAAACATGGTGCAAGGACTATTAAGGGGCTAGTAATCTATTTCTTTACTTGGGAAGTGTCGCTATAGTCATGTACCATATAGCTATTTTCATATCTGTCTGTGTATATCTTAAGTCATTTTCTATGTATAGAAAATATTTTACAATAAAAACAAATAATCTAAACAAAAGAGCAAAACAATGTCATATAATCATATGTGGATACTTTTTTCCAGCATTGGGCAGAGATGCTTATTGAACCTATTATTGTCTTAGGCTATCATTTGTTTTTCCAAGACTTCTAAATCTGCTGCCCAATTATTACAATTGTGGTTGCCTTCATGCCATTTAAGCACCACAACTACTTCAGAACTCAGTGCTGATTCTTCCCTATGAACCTCTTCCCAATCCACTCAGGGGAGTCTTAGTTACCAGTACTGGTGCAGATAAAGTTGAAAATCAATACAAAGAAACCAAAAAAATAATTCAGGTTATTAACAAAAAAATTACTAAAGAGATAAATATTTTTAAAACATCCAAGTAGAAT
>NW_012148064.1:1953537-1955693 GCF_000956105.1 Propithecus coquereli
CATGTAAAGTACTTGGCACCACCCATTCCTGGTTCACGGCACACGTCAATAAATGTCACTTGGGCTACCGATGTTGCTGAGGCCCTGGAACTTCTTTCCATCAGATACTCAAAGATTCCATTGAATGCAGCCTGGAAGATGTACTTCTGGATAGGCCAAACAAGAATAGTAATTACAAAGAAAGAAGAAGCATGCTATTCTTCCACTATGTTCAATATAAGATCCTTCGTGGCCTTCACATCAGCTATGCAAAGTACGCACTAATGCAGCCTTATTTCAGACAAGGAAATAGAGGTGAAAATGGTAACACAGCTCAGGAAAGGGAAGAGCTTGGACACCATCTCCAAATCCCATGGACTTTCCTTTCCACAAGGCTAACAACACACACATTAAATTGGGGGGAAGGACGGAAGAGCTATCAGACTGTCCTTCTCACCTGATTCATAAACAGATGAAATTGCTATTCCATGGTTTGTCTTCATAAACTCTATGATGTGAGTGGCCCTTGATAAGTCCCTAAGACAAACTCACAGATACCTGAGTATATTGAGGAATCTCTCAGGTTCTTGTTAAAAGCAACATTCTTTGGGAAAATTTTATTACATAACTTCAAGAAGAGTTAATTAACTGATATCTGAGTGTGAGTGGCTGGCAGTATGGAAGGGAGAATTGGGAAGTAGGGGCTTGGGGATGGACAACCAGAAATGAAAGAGAAGTCCAAGATGGAGACAAAAAAAAATCAAAGGAGGAGATAATTCCCATGCACAGTCAGGCCTCTGTATCCATGGGTTCTGCATCAGAGGATTCAATCAACCAAGGATCAGTGATACTTGGAAAACAAAACCAATACAACAATAAAAATAATACAAATAAAAAAGTACAGTATAACAACCATTTACATAGATTTACATTGTATTAGGTAGTATGAGTAATCTAGAGATCATTTAAAGGATATAGAAGGATGTGCATAGGTTATATGCAAATACCAAGGCCATTTTATATCAGGGACTTGAGCATCTAAGGATTTTGGTATCTACAGAGATCCTGGAACCAATCACCAAGGGATGACTGTATCAAATACTTACTAGGCAGAGATAAAACATTACCTACTTTATAATGCATCTTTAACTTGGCCATAGTAGCCCAACTATTAGCTATTGCTTATTATTGCTAACATCATTTTCTGAAATTACACTACTTCAGAGAATAGGAATTCTGCCTTCTAATTACAGTTCTACCATTTAGTACCTATGGGGCATGGGGCAAATTACTACATAGCTCTACCCTAGTTTCCTTGCTTGTAATAATTGCCTTTCTTCCTCACACTGTTGTTATGGAAGATAGTGAGCTAGTAAGTTAAAGCACATGGGAAAATAAAAATAGAGCTAAGAAAGATGCAAATTATTATTATGCAACAATTGCTGAAACAAATATTTAGCAAGCAAACCTTCATGCAAGGTTGTATTGTTTTACTATAGAGTAACTAGGGTAAACCAAATGTTAATCTTGGCAGGAATATCATGTAACAAAGTCATTATTATTATTATTATCATTACCATTTATTGTGAATTCTCATACAGAATCAAAATATAGTGCTACCAAGATGGTATTCTAAGACTACTTTTATCAAAGTCCCAAATCAGTTACTGAGCTTAACACACTTGTTAAGTTGTATGGGCCCCTAGTTTCCACTTGACATCATGCTGTCATGTGTGGATAATAATTCACATTCCTCTCACTTTGGCTCTAAATTGATCCGAACTTGAATCCAAAAGTCTGGCTTATGGAAAGCTTGAAGAGATCTCATTGGAAAGTGTAGTCTTTGCACAACCTTTCATATTCACAAAGGTCTTTATCATTACTACTGAGTTCTAGCCTAAAAGAATAATTGGGAAGGAGATCGATTTCTACAATCCCAAGGAAAAGTATAATTAACTGCTGCCAAATTGTGGCTGCTGTTGAAGTCTGCAGGGCAGACTCCAGTGAATCGCTTGGCCCATACCAGTATATCTCATTTATCAAGGAAGTGAATTCTTCTTCAAAGTATCTTAATCATAAAATTATAAAGCAACTCCTGCCCAAGTCTTCCCTGTATGCTCTCATCAGCCTACCACTTCTCCTATCAGTTATATTGCTCAACTATGTAACAAGACTTC
>NW_012148064.1:1972203-1973749 GCF_000956105.1 Propithecus coquereli
TACTTGTCCAAGAATCAGGTAGCATGTTCTTCAATTGCTGTTGGGTCCCTCCTCAACACCACGGGGTGAATTTTGACAGTTGAAAAATCAGTCAGTATTTCCATAGCCCTTGTTTTGTTTTGTTTTGTTTTGTTTTGTTTTTTGAGACAGGATCTCTCTCTCTGTTACTGAGGCTAGAGTGCAATGGCCCGATCATAGCTCACTGCAGCCTTCAACTCCTGGACTCAAGTGATCCTCCTGCCTCAGCCTCACAAGTAGCGAGGACTACAGTAATGCGACATCATGCTCAGCTAATTTTTCTATTTTTTTGTAGAGACAGGGTCTCGCTTGATCAGTCTTCTAAGTAGCTAGGACTACAGGTGTGCTCCACCAGGCCTGGCTAATGTTTGTATTTTTTTTAGAGATGGGGTCTTGCTATGTTTGCCCAAGCTGGTCTTGAACTCCTGGCCTCAAGCTATCCTCCTGCCTTAGCCTCCTAAAGTGCTAAGGATTACAGATATGAGCCACTGTACCCTGCCTGTGCTTGTTAAAAATTGGTTTAGAAATGGTCATAGGACACAATTCTGATCAACAAAAAATGAGGGATGTCCACTGGAAAATGTCTGGGCAATTTTTTTTTAACTTTAACAAAAATAAAATAAAAAACTTGAGAAAACAATGACTCTCCCTCTCTCTTCTGTCTTTTGAAGGCTGTTGTATGAGGATGTTATGCCTGGAACTGCTGTAGCCATCTTGATGCTATGGAATGCACAAGCCTATTGAAAAAACACATTAACTATGGCACAAAGAAAAGATGGAAAACAATCTGAAGCATTGCTCTCACTTTTAATCTACTGCCTTTCCTAACTTTTATTGTGCATGAAGTAGAATCAAATTTTGTTTCTTGTAGCCAAAAGCATCATTTTGGACACATCATGTACATTTCTTTGTAACAAATTAAACGTTGAGTAACTTGATGATATAGACTCCACCCTGCTAATCTTTGCAACTACAATGTGTAATACAATGCCAGACATAGAGTGGGTTCTCAAATATTGCTCATTGAATGAATGAATGACTTTCAAAATAGTGGAAGAAAGAATAAACAATCATGCAAACACCGTCACTTTTTAACGAATATTACGCAAATAGTGAACAATCAGAACTTTCATTGTAGAAGATGTTCACTAGGCAGAAATTCTAAGAACGTTTGTTCTATAGGTTTATCAACAACCTTTCTCAAGTGCTGAGTAATTGAGGTATATTGAATTCATCTAGAAGTCACTGAAAGCCTTTGTCTTTAAGACAGGATACCATTCATTTAAGCAGCAATTTCAGTTGTGCTATCCTTTTCAAATGCCTGTTAATATGGGTCATCTGGTAGAAGAAGGGCGTCACTTTGTTCTCCAGACTTTCGCTTCTGGGGAGAGCTCCTGAAATGAGAATGAAATCTAGAGCAGAGACTAAGATAAAATAAGTGAGTACACAGATGGCTCTTTTTTAAAAGCTCACAAATGATTGATAAGTAAATGGAATTATTTGGAAGTTTCATCCTTAAGTTGAAAAG
>NW_012148064.1:1973799-1975632 GCF_000956105.1 Propithecus coquereli
AAAGAAAGCTCTACTCAATAAATGGTGCTGGGAAATTGGATTCCTACATGCAGAAGAATGAAACAAGACCCGTATCTCTCACCACTTACCAAAATTAATTCAAAATGGATAAAAGACTTCAACGTAAGACATGAAACCATAAAAATTCTAGAAGAAAACATGGGAATGTCTCTTCTAGACATTGGCCTGGGCAAAAAAACTATGAGTAAGACCCCAAAGGCAAATGCAGCAACAACAAAAATAAATGGGACTTAATTAAATTAAAAAGCTTCTGCACAGCAAAGGAAATAATCAACAGAGTGAATAGACAACCCACAGAATGGGAGAAAATGTTTGCAAACTATATATCCAACAAATGTCTAACATGCAGAATCTACAAAGATATCAATCAAATCAGCAAAACAAAACAAAACTCCATTAAAAAGTAGGCAAACACATAAGCAGAAGTTTTTCAAAAGAAGGTAGACAAATGGAAAGAAAACATATGAAGAAATGTTCAACATCACTGATCACCAAGGAAATGCAAGTTAAAAATACGATGACATATCACCTTACCCTGATCAGAATTGCCATTGTCCCCATAAACCGAAAGATGCCTAATTTTTCAAGCACTTGGTGAAAGACACTGATATAACCTCCATCTCTGTTCTTACAATGTCGTGTGAGAACCTTCGGTAGACTGTAGTGTAGTAAGAAAGATATGTGCCCTGACCACTTTAGTCTAAAATAGGGCTTCTTTAAGGCCCTACTGGGGTAGGTAGGGCCTTGGGAATAAAAGGTAATTGGGAATAAAAGATCAGTTAGAAACACATTTTGGCTACAAAGCGATACATTATTGGGTCCAAAATGGATAAAGATATAAGAATTGTCTTGAACTCAGTTGATGTTGTTATTTTCCAGATGTCATTCTGGTGTGCAACCAGGATTAACAGTGGGTAAGATTTTGGTAGGGGGAAAGGTCAGAAGTGGAAAGGTGGGAATTCTGGGTTTTAAAAAGTAACATAAAATTACAGAGCAGATTTGCAAGTATATAAACTGAAAGTGGAATTAAGTAGGCTTTTGATTTTAGAAGACAGTGCATAATATCCTAATAAAATGTGAAGGCATCATGAAAGGAAACACCTAGAAGTTGATTCCTAGAAAAGACAGATGACCATATAGACAAATGCTCTCAAGTTAGTATTTGCCTTGATATATCTGCCACTGTTCAAAGTAAGATTGTATCTTGCGTCACAGCCCCAGGATTCAGTTGCTGGTTCAAAGTAACAAAAAGGATTGATTGATGAAACCAGAATTCCCAATAATGGTACAGAGTGAGAAAAATCACAGAGATGTAATCGAATGATTCAAATTTAAGATGGCAACAAAGTCTGATAACATACCGCATCCATCTGATGGTTAATTATCCTGCCAGGAGTCTACTAGCTTCTCATTTCTGGGATGGGAATTGTCACTGTTTGTCTCCGTGCTCTCATTTTAATGAACTTCTAAGAGTGAACACCCATTGCCAGAGAGTCTTTTAATTCATACAGTCTTTGGATGGGTTAATGCATCCCATCCCATGGCTTTAAGGGGGACTTGTAAATCTAATCTCTGTTACATAAGATAAGATTACTTTTCTTTTCTCAAAGGAAAAATTATTTTCACGTCTAAGTTCCTAGCTGACAGGGATGACTAAGAAGAGGGACTCATTTCTCAATAATCCTCAAGGACTATAATGCAGCTGAAGATATCTGGATTTTATTCAGTAAGATTAGAGACCTTTTGAAAGATTAATCTAGTATCTAGGATGATACATGGGCATAAAAATTGTATATCCTTCAGTTTCAGGTT
>NW_012148064.1:1982232-1982941 GCF_000956105.1 Propithecus coquereli
GCCAATGGAGTGTTTTAAACATGATCAAATTTGCATTAAAAAAATCCTGCATCCACACAGTGGAAAATCTGTTGGAGAAAGGCCAGAATGGGTGCAGGTGTTCAAAATAGGAAGCTGTGGCAAGAGTACAGGGAGCGATAATGATTGGGTGAGAGATGTGGAAAGAGTATAGACTTGAAAAAAATTGCTAGTTAAAATTGTCAAGATTTTAGTGATAGGTTGCATATGACAAGGGGAGAGGAAAGTGAGGGAGAGGGAGGAGTTAACATTTTTTTCCTTGTTTATGAAGTTTATAGGAGAGTAAATGGTGATGCTATTCACTGAGAGAGGAAGCACTCTGGGATTTGATGGCTTTAAGACATGTTAATTCTGAGATGCCTTTGAGACGTACAAGTGAAGATATCACATGGGCAATTGGGAATCTGGTTCTGTAGCTCGGAAGAGAGATCTGAAGAGGAGATACAAATGTGTGAGTTGTTTGAAGACTGAGATGCAAATTTCACATATTCCAACCGATTTCCACACATCAATCCCATTTGAAGAGGTCTAAAAGTCAAAGAAGTCTTCTGACAATGACACATATAAAAGAGGCAGCGTAGTGTAATGAAAAGATGGCCACATTTTGTGTTACAAGACCTGGGTTCAAGTCTCAATAATGTCTCTTAAATAATTTTGTAATTTTCAGCAAATTACTTTCTCACTCAGAAAT
>NW_012148064.1:1985521-2005215 GCF_000956105.1 Propithecus coquereli
TGCAGATTGAATAATGAAGTTCTCTTTTCTTAATTATAGCAATAGCTTTATTTTTATTAAAGAATAAGATGTTTTAAAACAATCACAAAATACTCATAATCCACGCATCCTGAGAAATACAGTTATTGTGAAAGAGCACAAGAAGTTAGGTGACTTGCCTTGTATCATCAAGTTAGTAAAAAAATAGCAGAGCTTCGAGTCAAATTCGTGACTACAAAATGCAAATTTATCACGCTTTCTAACGTGCCACTGACGCTACTTTGAAATACTTTAACAAAGACTTCCCTCTTGACCTTGAGAAATTTAGTGAAGCTCAATCCTAGGGCTTAATTAATCCCACTCTAGCACCAATTCACATTCAGTCTTGTTAGAGATCTACACGTACTCCGCTGACTCCAATTAGAGCGGATCGTCACCTTCAAAGATTGGGATCCCACAGATCTTTCTTCATAACTCTGTAATGAAGTGAAGTGTTAGGCTGAAAAGAAAGCAGTTTTTTAAAAAATCATATGAGATGTATGGGGGCTCAGAAACCAACACCCCCGAATATAGCACTTTCTCACGCTGAGCTGAAGAAGACGACTCAAAGTTTCTCCGACCTTCCCTGCTTTCCTGTCTCTCAATCCTCTGTCTCTCCCAAAGCACAGGATGAAGTTGTTTCCTGAAGTTCCCTTATCTGCCTGAAGTCTGGACCTGCCAGAGAGGAAATCAACTACCTCTGGTCCCTTCCCTGAGTTTTCATTAACTGAACTCATATCGCAGGAAGAAAGACAGAAGTCTGCCAACACATCTGGACAGACTTTTGTCACAAACCACTGTCCGCTCCCCAGGTCCAACAGACTTTGTCTCAGGCAATTGTATGTTCCTCAAGGCCGTGGAATTCTCCTAAAAATCATCTTGCCTAAAATCACCCAAGCCTCCCCATTTGCCTTTTCCCTTAGGAATAAGGGTAGTTAAGTATCTGCACCCCATCACTTGAATAGAATAATTCCCCTGTGATTTTTTTCCCCTGTGCACACTAATAAATTTGTATGCCTCTCCTCTTAATCTACCTTTTGTCAGTTCATTTTTTCGGCAAGACTTCAGAGAGCAAAGGGGAAATTTTGCCTTGGCTCCTACAGATGGAAGCAAAAAAGAGCGGGTAGTGGCAGATACCACCTTCACCCAGGGCCAGCACAGTGACCCCTGGTTTGTGCCGCATGCTGGTGGCCTCTCTGTTTACTTATCCTTCGTTTTTCCTTCCTTCCTTTTCCCCCTAAACCCAGTGGCCACAACAAACCTCTAGCCTTGCATCTCCAAGACTTCTCATTTCAAAAGTGTTGCTTTCTGAATAGTGTCTTATTTAATACAGCAATGGAATCCTGGTGATCCCAGTGCGTATCATGGAATCAAGGTAACTTTGGCATTACCAGACATTCTCAGGCTGCCTGATTTTTCCATGGGGCCAATTTCAAGATATTTTAATACCAAACAACAGTAACATTAAATAAACAAAAAGTTATCAGCATATACCCACCACTGAAAGCATTGAAGTATAATGTGGATTTTATTAAAGGTAGTATTAGAAGACAGGGCGGAAGCCTCAACCCATAATAGCAAAATCCCTTATTCTTCTCAATCAACTTGTCCCCGAGCCTGATAGTCCTCATTTAACCACATCCCCATCTCCTCTCTGTTCCTCACAATTACTCCTTGTCCTGTCTCTCTGCACAGTTCCCACCACCGAAGTCCCTTTGCACAATTCAATCAGCTACCCAAACAGCCCAAATCCAAAGCATTTTATTATTCCTCAATGATTCTTCCCTCCGAGGCCTTCATTCATCTCAACATACAATTTTAATCATTAGATCCAAGATCATAATTCACTTTAAAATAGCAAGAGGGAGATTCATTCTTTTAAGGCTGTTTCTGATTTATGATGTGAATGTCAGCCAATCAGTTAAATATTGTTTTCTGCATCTGTAAAACAAAAATGTAAATTCCAGTATTTTCCAGTTGGATCACCAGGCATCAACATCTCATGACTTTTTGTTTCCAAGACCGAAGTTGCCCCTTGAGGTAAGGAGGATATGCAAAAGCCATCTGCTGATCCTGATTAAAACTGCAGATGATTTTAACCCTTCACGGTGTGTTCTTCAAAAATTGAATTACTTCGGTCTCCTAGATTTACATGCAGACAGATTTTATCTCAACATATGGAATACTGGCTTCTCTTCTAAAAAAATAATCAGGAAAAGTTTGGATACAAATTGTATGCATCGATACTCACGGGGGGGGCTTGAGAAGGAGCTGCCACCTTTCTCCTGAGCGTCTGATTTCCAGATCCCATTCCTCCTTCTCATCTTTTGCCTGGGCCATTTCACTGATTTTCATTACCTCCTATAGCTATTTAATTTTGTGACCCTGGCTTAGAAATATGAATTAATATCCGCTTATCAAGAACATTAAAAAGTCATTTAACATTAATTGATGAAGACTCTAGGAGCAGTTTTTGTGAGAGAAAACTACACATTAACAGAGAAATAGAGACATATGCACATGCAAATTTAAGCTGAATAATATGTGATATAAAAATAAAATACGTTAATATATTCTGGAGCAATGGTACATTTGCCACCTTAAGTTGAATGTTATTTTCATTTTAAATAAATGCATTATGTAAAAGTAATAAAAGACTCATATATTTAAAATTTGTTTGGGTGGAACATTAATGAACTCCACAAAATGTAAAATAATACAAAAGACTCTGAATATTTCAAGAAATTTTTTTCACAGAAAATATATTTATTTTTTCCCAAGTTTGAAACAAGTCTACTAATTAACATTTTCCTAAAAAACCTGAAAGGATTATTTAGACAGTTGCAATAAATAAATGATAAAAATTATTAGGCTTACAGATCTCTGTTATTGCAGTCTGTGGACGTTCTCATAATAAAATAGGTTAAAAAACAGATTAATTGTATACTTCCCCTTCAAGAGAAATAGACTTGTGCATGTTACTATAGCAACTACATACAATTCCAACTATTAGTTTTCTTATTACAGAAAAAAATCAATAATGACATAGATTACTTAAGATAACATATAGCTTTGGAAGATACCTATTTATTTACCCCATATTATTACAAAAACTGCTTTACTATGAAAAATCAAAGGCAAATACTTTTTTTAAACGAGTATACCAGAAGTGAAGAAAGTGCTAGCAAAACCAGCCATACTGCCCCCTTCTTAGTGGCAACAACACGTCTAGACTAATTATGTGTAAAATATAATGCACTCTAGCTAGCCATGCCTGCTGTAATTGTGCATGTTATGCCCATACAAACATACCACTAACCTTTGCAATTTCCTTTAAAATTAAAACAGCAGTTTAACTTTCCTTCAGTTCAACTAAATGCTCATGGCCTGAATTTTCCAGAACTGGGTTAGCATACTAAAACATAAATCAACGAGGTCTTTTTCCTAGAAAAGCTGTCAAATTAAATACTATATATCTTTTGGGATTTATCCAAACAATTGCATGATCCACATTATACCCAGTAACAGATTTGACTCTTGTGGCTTTTGGTTTTGTCTCTTTAATTTTTGTCTCACAGACTCAAATGCTTTGTTTTACAATCCTGCAAACAGTTTTAGCTTAGGAGGAGGAGAAAAGAAAAGACAGTTTTAGGGAATAAGAACCAAATTAATTTTTGTCTATTCAGTTGTTACGGCCTCTGATCACACTGGCTAAGACCTCAGTGTCCCACATAGAGTTGTCTTTGTTTTGAAAGAAAATTGTATGATTACAAAATACTTCCTACTTTTTATTCTAATCTTAACCACTTTATTAACCAGAGAAATGTTGGGATCTTTTTTGTATGGGCAGAAAAAAAAAAAACAAAAAACTATACTCCAAACACTGACTAATATCCTATTCCTTCTTCCCCCAAAGCAGAAAATCAAAAAGGAAATACAATTATATTTTGGGGGTTTTTTTCTTCTCTTTCTCTCTCACTGTCTCTTTTTCTCTTATAGCCAAAGGACTGAAATAAAAATGAAACTGCATGAAATCTAGGAGCCAGAAGGGTTCCTGGTTTTATCCTTCATATTGAAAATGGGTCTCATGCTTTAGATGTAAAAAGAATGTGTTATACTTTTATCTGTCTTCTTGTCCCACTCTTTAAACAACAGCATCAGAAATTTGGTTCAAGGTGTCCATTACTCTTATTGCAGCTTAAAACAACTAAGCTCAAGATGTAAAAGAAAAGCAGCAACATGTTTATAATTCTCTGAATACTCAGATCTGGAAGAGCCACAGCTATTTGTATTATTTTTTCATATAGATGATGGCAAGGTACACAAATAGTTCCTACTTGGGTCCCATTTTAACCAATTTGTTGGATAATCACATGCATTCAGATGTATCTGGTTTCTCTTCAAACAAAGACAGCGCTAGTGTGAGCTTTTATAGAGTAAAGAAACTGACCTATGGTGAAGCCATGTTCAAAGTATATCCCGGTTTTTCCATCCATCTCCATTGACTTCAGAATCGCCTTAGTTTCTACCTTGCCCTTATAATCCCCCAGTCTCTTCATTATTCATCATCTTTTGTCTTACTGTGTGTTCAAAGGAAAAAAATCAGAATAATTCTTAGCAACCAATCTGGACACATTTCAACAATGCCTTCTGCTACATTAAATATAGTTCCACAAACGAGTAAGTCGACAATAACTATATCTAATTTAGAGACTGAATTCCGAGTGGGCACACACTTGTTTTCACATCTTCATGTTGAACTTTCACTTTATTGAATTTGTCGTCACTAACTCAAGTGTAACGTGTCCAGCTGGGCCTTTGCCTCACCATGCAGTCCTGATCCACCAAGGGCAGCTTCTCACGGACAAGGGCAATCAAAACAATAGCAGTACTTTGCAATTATACCCTTTTCCACAATATCCAAGCCATTTCTTTACATAGAGTCAGTGTCTGTGCATGTCCCAATAGATGTTGAATGCCTGCCATTGTACAGTGACTCTTGCAGGCAGCAAGGCACTATTTAGTGCATACCTCACCACATGTTTTACCACATTGAGGAGCAGAGAATCTGATCATGCTTGCGCAACAAGGTAACCTTATGTTAAATTTTAGTTAGCATCGTTTTCCAGATGGGAATACTCTTTCTCTGAATGGTTGGCTGATTTGCCTCAGGTAACATAGCTATTTCAAGACAAAGCTCACTCTTAATCTAAGTATTCTAACTGATCTTCCCTTTAGGATACTAGAATTCACATTACTTATTCGAAGAGTGTTTTTTTTTCAAATGGGGCAAATATTTCCATTTGTTTTGATCAGTCTATTCTAGATAGATAAAGCCATGATGATTCCCAAAGTAGCCTCTAAGAGATAATTAACTGTTTTAATTGATGGTCAAAGCTATAAACTGGCCTCTTCTAGTGACACTAAATGTACAATTCATTTTTGTTGGGATTGGCTTTTTAATTATCATTCTGTGCTCCAAAAAGTAATCTAAATCTTTTGATTTGTTCAATTCATGAGCAGAACATCTCCAAGTTAGACATATAATCATTACCAAAGCAAATAACTTGTATTACAGTTTATCTAAAATGTGACTGTGACCATCATCTTCCTAGTTTGGGGTGGATTTGTAGAAAAGCCTGCACAGTATAGCTTGGGACACTTACTTATTCCACCTTTTTAAGATAAAACAGATGAAAAATGTAATGTCATGCCCAAATCAGGATATGTAGAGATTTTTTCTCTGAGAATTCTACTTTTTTATTCCCTTCTAGATTAAAGTATCAGAATTTTTTTGATATGAAACATTTTCATTTTAATAAATAAAATAAATCACAACAAAATGTGATTACAGAATAGCTATTCACCTCATTAACATAGAGTATTTATCTTTTCAAATCTCTTCAATTAGTAAATGAGGGCTTTATTTAATGTTATTTAATAGCACCTGGATAATATTGGATACAGAATCACTTCATTATAGTTTAAATATAAAAAGCCAAAAAGTAAAATCTTCCGTAGATTAAAATTAATATTTTAAATGAGTTTATAGAAATATATGCTCTTAAAACTGATTGTCTAATTTAGGTACCCCAAATCACCTGTCTTATCCATCATCTCTCTCCTCCCCCTCTCTCAGTCTTCTTACTCTCTTTTTCTCTCTTACACACATATACACGTACGTTACTTGCCTGTATACTTTCTAGAAAAATTATATTCCACATGGAAGCAAAAATAATCTGTGGTTTTAAAAGTCGTGATTGTCTTATGACTAGATTTTTTTAAGCAAGAAGTTGGCCAAATCAATGACATAAAATGACCATGTACTTCACTGTGCAACCCAATGTTAACAAGGAGTTTCCTTTGTAAAATAATTGCAAATGGAAATCACCTGTAGCTAATTATTTACCAGTTGTATTTCAGGCTTTGCCATGTAAAAGGGGAAATATAAACTGAATTTCAAGCCTTCAATTACTGATATCAGATTTCTGAATGGGATTAAAAAGCAGTCAAACCTAAAGTCGTCTTGATTACTAAAACACTGATAAAACTTAAACTTTTGAAAATAATACACTATCAAGTTAAAAAATGGAGATGACCCACTTATATTTCAATTTTTGTGAGAAATTACTATTGTAGAGAACATATTTAAATTGAGTTCCTTTTCTTATTCTTCCTACATTTTCTCTCCTTTTCAAATAAGTGACCCTCAAGCTAGTTTACTGATCTCAAATATTTGTGTTTTAAAAAGAAACACTTCATGCTATGCTTTGATTCTTTTTTATTCACTTATATTTTATTATACCCTTATCAAGATTGATTTTCTTGCATCAATTGATTTGAACATTTTCGTTAGTATTCAACATTTCAAAAGATTACACAGAAAAATGCCCTATTTGTTAAGTACGCAGAAATATCTTTGAATCATGCAATATGAACAGATGAGAAAACCTAAAAGCAGTTATCCAAATATAACAATTTCTAGCTGTGCAACGGTAATTCAATCTTCTGCCAAAAATTACTTTGGTATTTCTATAGAAAATGCCTGGTTCTCACCTTTCTCTTTCATGGGATCTATGTGATGTACATGTACAATTAGATTATACATTGACCTTAATCACTCTTCAACACATGTAACAAGCCCCTGATTACTTTCCTTGGTGGGGCAGGTAGGAAATGAGAGAAAGATAGTAAAGGCAAGACTTCCAAAAATAACAACACATTAACCGATTTTTTTTTTCTTCACATTTTATCTACTGAAAACTGAACATTTACTTTCAGAAAGGTCATTTTTTAAGGAGTTCAGAGGTCATATGGAAGTAAATTTAGGAATATTCCAATTCACAGCATAAGTAAAATGTCATGCCATGACATTTTAAATGGTCACAATTTCAGAATCTTAGTCTCTGAACTAGAATCTGAAGCTTCTAATTCCAGAGAGCACACTTGCAAACTTCTGGGAATGTAACTCCCTTGGATTTTTTAGGATAGACCTTGGTTTCTCAGCCTTAGTATTAATGACATTTGGGACCAGATAAGTCTTGGCTGGAGGGGCTGTTCTGTGCTTTGCAGGATGTTTAACAGCATCCTGGTCTCTAGCCACTAGATCCAGTAGCACCTCCCACTCATACTTGTGACAACCAACAATGCCTCCAGACTGCCAATGTCCCAGGGCAAAGGGGGCAAATTTTCTCCTGGCAAAGAACCCCTAAGCTCAAGTGTTTAAAAATTAACAGTTCTTTAAAAAACTAAAAATGAAACTTAGAAATTATAGTTATAATATGTGGCAAAATTTGGGTTCTTCCAGCAGCTGACCATGAGGTAAGGATTTGAATGCAGGTAGTTCATTTGGAGGTGGTCCCAGGAAGCACCAGAAGTGAAGGGGTGAAATGAGACAAAGAAGAGAAGCATTCAGAAAAGCTTAGTTAATGAGCAGATTATTGCTGGATGCCTCTGACTTAATCCTGCCAGGAACCTTGAGAGATAGGGAAGAATGTTCTTCACTTTTGTCTCACCTGAGAGGTGAGAAACTTGAAATGTTCATTTACCAATCCCCATCCCTCATTGCTAGCAAGTACCCCAGATGTCATTTACTCCCCGGCAATTTATGTCTGCCTCATGGGGGGGTGCTATTCACACCCTGTAGCCAGAAAAATAAAACCCTCAGGGAGAGTGACAGATGTTTGCAACACGAAGCTTTTGGCCTACAGCAGTGGCTCTCAAAGTGTGCTCCCAGACCAGCAGCACCAGCAGCACCTGAGAATTTATTAGGATTCCAAATGTTCGAGCAGCACCTAAGACTTATAACAGGAACTTCAGTGCTGAGGCCCAGCAATCTGTATATTAACAAGTCTTCCAGGTGATTCTGATACACACTCCTGTGGGAATCATCGGTATAGGGCACTGTTTTTCGTCAGGGGACGTTTTGCTCTCAGGGAACATTTGGCAATGTCTGGAGACCTTGCTGGTTGTCCTAGTGGAGAGTGGGAGGGTGGGGGAGTTGGGAGATACTGGTATGTAGTGGGTGGAGACCAGGGATGATGCTAAACATCCTACAATAAACAGGACAGTCGCCCACAACAAAGATTTACCCTTCCCCAAAATGTTAATCAACAGCGCCAAGGTTGAGAAACCCAGGTCTAGGGATATGGGCAGGGCATCAACAGCATCTTAATATCATGATTTTTCTTCTTTATGTATTTGTTTAATTTTCTTCCAAGAACTGTTGTGTCTTCAACATTACAGGCATTACTAAACATCCAATTCATCAATCTAGATGCCACGTATACACTACTCTTACTCTTGCTTCTTTTCACCCTGGATAAAGCCTCGATTTTCCCCCTTAGATGAGTCTCCTTGGAATGTCCTTTTCTGTTCAGTGAGACAACCATGCTCTTCCAGAAATCCCCTATCTTTCTCTGTTGTATACAGCTAAAATTGCTGTCACTGATGTTGCCAATGTCTCCTGTCACATTTATTCATTCATGTCTAACCCAAGGCTACCTTCAGAAACACAGGTTCTCTTAACAGTGAACGGGAAGCTGTCTAATCATCAACCCGCTCAGATCCAGCTCCTGTAAACCTAAGAAAAGGTGTAAGGATTAATAGCTCTTCTCTGATTTTAGTCCCTCAGTTTAAGGTGAATAATGTTCTCATTGAAATAGCCTAATATCATGGAACTTCCTAACATGGCATCTCAGATACAATCAGAGAAATATGCCCTGGAATTTCCTTCAAGGTAGCACGTTCATTTAGAATGTACAGACCCACACATCCTGGCAATGTTGTCCTCCTTGTTGCTGTGAATGATTAATATTCAAGATTCGGTCTGCTTCAAGCAATGTTTGCTAAGTAGTTTATAAACTGTAGAAGAAAGAATTTTCGCCCCATGACCTTTGCCCTCTGGTGTTACCTCCGTGTACTTGGTAGATGTAATGAAGATTACTAATCAGCCAACTTTGAAATAGTGATAATAGCTTGGGTGATCCAAGTGATATAAGCACATGCGCCCTAACAAGCAGAAATAAAAGAGGACATCAGAGAGGCTCTTCTAAGGGGAAATCAGAGAAATTCTAAGAGCAAGAAGGATGCAAAATACCATTATCGGCTTCGAAAATGAACTGGGCCACAAGCCAGGGAATGAAGGTGGTCTTTAGGAGCTGAGAATGTCTCCTGGCTGACAGCTGGCAAGGAAACTAGGACCTCAGTCCAAAAAATCACAGGGAACCCAAGTCTGGGGACAACCTGAATGAGCCTGCAAACAGATCCTTCGGTGCAAGTAGTTCTGCACTGGGCCCCCTTCAGGTAAGAGCCCAGGCGAGCCCCCACCTGACACCTTCCATTTCAGTCTCGTGAAACCCTGCATAAAGTACCCAGTTGAGCCCATCTGAATTTGTGACCCACAGAACTGTGGAATAATAAGATAGGTGTTGGGTTAAGACACTAATTTTGTGGAAATTTTTTATGCAGCAATTGAAAGTTAATGAACGAACAGTATTTCCCTTTAGGCCCATGGCAATACTATAGGGTAAGGCTTTCTACTTCTGTAATTAAGAAAACAGAGGCTTGACTATCTCGATCAAAGTTTCAAAGTTAAAAAGTCAAAGAGTTCGGGTCAGAATTTAGAACTGTTTGTCAACAAAGACCATAGCCTCACCAACCATTCAATTCTGCCTTCAAAGCCAAGTGATCAGAAGTCAAGAACAGAGTGTTCTCATTTATGAGTTTATTTGGTGGTATTTCCTAATGGATTTGAAGAATCGAGTCATTTGCACTGAGATTAGATAAATGTAATCAGGAAAAAAATAGTCTGCAAATCATATGGACATGAGAATAAATGACTTCTGTGAGGGTGTTTTTGGTGCTGACTTCTACCTAAAACTGATCTGGCTAATATAATTATAAGATAAAGTTCATCACACAGTTGAAATGAGTATAAACAGAACATTATAGTTCAATTTTTTAAAAAATAATCCATTTCACTTAGGACAAGATAAGAAGAGCATTGATGCTGTAATATACTTTATGGGGAAGGGCTCTTCCTTCCATTCTTCTCCGACCCCTTTCAAATCTAATACTGGATTAATTCTTTTGAAAGCAACATACCCTTGCAATACAAAATATTAAAGACTCCCCCACAAAGAGGCTTTAAAAAGAGGAGCATTTGCCCTAACATTAGGGAATGTTGGAAGATCTTTGCTTCATTTTTCGGGTTCTTATTTAAATCAGCAATGATGCATAGCAGGTTGCATGAAGCCTTTTGTATAAATACAATTGTACTTAATTCAGTGAGAGAAGCTGGGAAGTGAACAGATCAAGCAGCACACATTTTTATTTCACGTATAAAGCCTTGGGAAAAGGAAAGGCTACCCAAAGAGGTTAAAAAAATGAAGATGAATAAATAAAATATGTTCACGACAGGATGACAATCTGGGACCAGCTGCTGCTGAACAAACATTTATTATTACCATCCATTTGAGGTTTAGTAGAAAATAGAATTTCCAGAAAGACACTGAACAGGAAATGCATATCTGATCATCAAATATGCAAAGCTCCTGACTCCTAAGGATAATTGTTTTCCAGAGAAAGAATTGAGCTTGTTTAAGTGACATATAAATAACTCAAAGCTTGTGTTGGGATAAAAGGAACAGAGCTCAAATCTGCACATACTCAGACCAAGAAATAAATTCTATATCATTTTGGCAGAGAAACCTGCTAGTAACTTGAGATCTCCCCAGTTTGTCATAAGCTTGAAGGCTGAAAGTATTTTCCTGGCGAGTTGCTTGGTTAGGAGATCTCACCCTTTCTCAGTATTAATACTACCACCCCTTGATCTGGGTCATCTTCATCTCCCACCTGGATTTCTGCAGCAGCCTACAAACTGCTTTCCTGCTTCCACACTAGCCTTTCTGTGATCAGCTGCAATGTACTAGCCAGGACAATCTATTTCAAATCTAAGTCAAATTGGGCCCTCTCTCCTTTCAAAACCCTCTGTTGCATCCTCGCTTTAGAGTCAATGCCTAAGTCCGCAGGCGCCACATCACTGTCCAAACTCCCACAGCCCTTGCCCCAGTGCCTACTACTCTCTCTCAAATTTCACTCTGTTCCAGCCCCTGGATCCTCTTTCTTGCTCCTCAAACAAGTCAGGCAAGTTTCCACATTAAGGCTTTTGCACTTGCTGTTCCTACTGCCTGCAAAGCTCTTCCTCCATACCTGCCTGTCTTTGTTCAAATGCTCAAATTCTTTAAAGCAACTTGCCCTCACCTCACACTGAAAAATGCCTTCTACCTACCGCCCTTCTCCTGCTCTATTTCTCTATCTTCTCATACTACCCATCACCTTCTACCTTCCACATAATTCACTTAGGGTGTTTATTGTCAATTGCCTGTGTTCTTCCACTAGAATTTAAGGTCCATAAGGAGAGTCTTTGCTAATGTCTACAAGAGTGTTGTCCAACAGAAATACAACAAGAGCCACAAAGGGATTTAAAGTTTTCTATTGATAGATGCTTCGCTAAAACAGTAAAAGGCGACATGTAAAATTAATGTAAAAATCATATTTATTATATGTAATAATAAAATATAAATCTCTAAAATATTTTTATTTCTATATGTGGCACCAGCCACACTTCAAGTACTCAACAGACACTTACGGCTGATCACTCTGGTATTGGACAATCCCGGTCTGCAATAGTACCACGTAGTAACTTCCAAATATGTTGGTTCAATTTGCTGACATGCAATTTGTTGACAAAATGAATAATTGAGATTCTGGGGTGTCCTGTGCGAGGTTAGCTGTCCTGTGGAAATTAATCACTCGTTCTGTCCTCAGAACGAGTTGGACCAAAATCTCAGTATGACAGACTCAGCAGTCTCTCTCCCTCTGTAACCTGTCCCTCGTCCTATTGTGCTTAGTAAGCCACTGCGAAAGGTCTCTCTTCTAAATCCCAAGCATAAGTAAATTCTCTAAATTCCCAAAAGACTTACAATTGGTATCTTTCCTAGTGCCTGGAGCCCTTCTGTGACTACAGTAAAAGGAACGGATCCTCTTCAAAGACATAAACATATACATACACACACACACACACACACACACACACACACACACACACATTGTCCACACAATTTTCAGGGGCTTCATGGAGCACTGATTAAGAACCATCAAGACAGACTGAGATAGCAGGTAGGCTTTTAGAAAGAACATAGGTAAAATGGCCTCAAAGCTGGAATATTTCTGACTTTTTTGGCCCCATAGGCGTAATAATGCCAAACTTGCAGAACTCTCAGCAACCTCATGCAATCTATCTTTTCTATTCCTACCTTCCACCTTCCCACATGGGATTAAGTAAACCCACACGCATTTTCCTCATTGTTTCTTATCTCTTCCCATTGTCCCAAACTTGATTTTGACTCCTTTCTTCAGTTTGCTAGTCCTTGCTTCTGTCTTTCAGATAATGGGCTAATATTTATAGATATATGTTCAAGAGTGTGTCCTCTTTTCATAATAAATGGCTTTCCAAAATATATATAAACTAGGGCAGGCGGCTGTTCATCACAGCCATTACCTCTCTTCTAACAATGAGGTCTGTATTTTCTGCACTAATCTTCCTAACAATGTATAAATTGGATTTGCGTTTAACAACACTGCATATAGTGCCTGAGATGTGCAGGTACTTATGATTGGCAAGTGTGGAATTATATATATATATTTTTTATATATATATATATGTGTGTGTATATATATGTGTGTGTGTGTGTGTGTGTGTGTGTGTGTGTGTGTGTGTGTGTATATCCCCAGTGTAGGTAAAGCACATGACCACCAGAAAGAATACATTCTATTTTCTAAGATAAATCTGCAGCAGACACTGTCTGTGCCCCACCCATATTCTCTGACCCTTATCAAGTCAAGGCTCTTTCTTTAGCTAAGGAGTTTTTCCTTGCCACTGGGCCCTGTTTTGCCACATGCACTATAGGCTGAGAGTGTTGGAGAATTAACTCCCACTGGGAACATCCCTCTACACATAACTCATGCGATCTGCTATATAAATACATGAGTGTTGGTGTGTAAATCCCTTGCCCATGAGGGGGGATAATGCTGAGCCACGTGCTTTATCCTGTCTCAGAGAGTTTCCACGGAAGCATTAGGTTTCATTTACTCACAGTGGTAGCTGACTTGCAACACACCCTCTCTTGGCTGCCTTCCCTTCCCTTTCACACCTCTCCAGTCCTCTTTCAGCACTTCCTGGGATCATTTTCCAGGAATTTACTTGCACTCCAATCTTTGTCTCAGGTTCTACCTCTGCAGGAATCCAATCTAAGACATATCCTCTGCAACAGTCCTCTCTTAAACAGTGATACAAATGAAAATTATTTCAGTGGCCCAGAAATAAACACTGAAGTCAAGGAACGAACGTAAGCAATGGGATGAAATCTATTATATTTGATAAACTAATCATGTCTTTGGAATAATAATAATAATAATAAATACTGACAAGGGAAACTATACAAGAATTCACTGTACAGCATTTCTAGACAAAAAATTTTGAACTTCATTCAGTGAATGCATCCATATGACAAACTCACTGTCAATGTTAGTTAAAAGAAGCAAAAATAGCTTGCAATTCAATAGTAACTACTGAGTATAGATTATGGGCAAAGTACAGTGATAAGTGATAAAATATAAAACAGTACGTGCTATTTAATTTAACTGTGGTATTATCATCAGTGTTAAATAATAAGAGCAGGTAACATTTTTCAGTGCCTATGATATATAAAGGACTTTACAAGTTTTATCTCATTTTATCTTCCCAATAATATCAGCTGGCTGGTGGTTGGAGAATCTAGGGAGAGAGGATCTGAATGACTCTACACCATGCTGTAGGCCTGGCTGAGCTTGACTCCTTACTCAGGTGTGTTCCAGGTGAAGGGGTAGCTATTGCCCTGGGGAAGATCTTTGCATTTGACTGCAGAGGAGCCAGAGGAGCTCCTAAGGCCCAGGCTCAGAACTGACCACTGTCACGTCAACACATTGCAGTGGCCAAAGCAAGTCCCGTGGTACAGCTAAATGTCCAGAGGTGGGAAGTACACTCCACCTTTTTGGGAACAATTGCAAAGTTCCATGGCAACAAACCATGCTTCAGGAAGAAATAAAAAAACTGGGCCCAAGAACTCAATCTATCACACACCATCTCCAATCTCCTGATTAGGAGATTCGGAGCAATCAGACTCTAATTTTACTATTAGTTTTCTTATCATTAACTTTAAATAATTGGGAGGATAAATTTTATAGCTTTGTTTCAAAACATGAACAATCAAAATGCACTTCATTATTTGTGAGCTTAGTTCTTATAAGCCATTTACATGTACATTATAAGGAAATAGATAGAAACTCCAGATACAACCAGGGAGTACATTTCCTTTCTCTTTAATGAATGAATACCTTTCCCTAGCATGTAGGTCAAGTCGAATTCTAAGTCTTTGACTTTCAGGAAGGCACAGAAGATGACCATAAATTTATAAAATGTGACATTTCTATCATGCCCCAAGCTGTTGGCTAATTACATTGCACTGCACTTAAAAGAAAAACAGGAGATGTCAGGTTGGTGTAAAGATGAGCACAAAATTGTCCTTAGTACCTCACTGATCATTATGAATACCATGGTATCAAATTACTCAGAAAAGAGAAAGCAGATCCTTCTAAAAGTCATATTTCCAATTTTCTTTTCAATTTCATTTTGGAGTAAATTTGGACCCAGGCTTATTCAAAAGATGACATTTTCTTTCAGCACATCTTTTCTGTACAAAAATATGTATAATGGATCTACTGGTAGCATTAGAGACCATTAAGCTACAGAAGCATGAAATCAACTAGAAATTATTATTTTAATTCTATGCACTTGTGCATAACAAGATGAACACTGTGCCAAATAAACGTTCATCAGGACTCTACCTAGTATTCCACATACTAATGGGGCTTGAAGTTTAGAATACAGATGTGCAGGGATGCAGCCAAAGAGATGCACTCAAAATCAAATGAGTAGTTGCCTTTCTCCAGAGAATTATCAGCCACTGAACTAAGAACTCAGACAAAACATATGCCACCCTTCTACCGTCACTTGGCTTTTATCCTTGGTGACGTAACCGAACTAACCTGACCTGGTTTTCTAAGGACATGATATATGAAACACTCAAGAAGCACTGCTGTTCTATCAAGAGATAATTTTCCTCGTACAAACACACACACACACACACACATAAACTAATGATATATGCTATGTCCATAAAAAAGGTAACTGATCAAAGGTACTATTCATTATTTTAACTTATGGATGTGGATCTGAGTTTTTGACATTCACTCCCTTCTACATTTTTTTCCGCAAAGTAATCTCACTTTCCAATGAGCTATTTGCTGAGATGAGTGACAATTTAAAGTGGGAGGGTGGTGAAGAGTAGCAAAGTTATTATTTTTTTGTTATTCTTGCACCTCCTGGAAAAAGGAGGTTCAGTGTGGCTAGCAAGGAGAATGGATAGAGAAGGAAAATGATGTAGCACTTACCTCAAAGCACCTGTTAAAAGCAAGACATGTTTATCTTTGGTCTCATTTCACTTTTGAAAATCAAAAACATGGTAGAACTAGAAAGGGATTCAAAAGATATCTCCTCCATTCTTTTGCTCTATGGTAAGACCACAGACAAACAAGCAGGGGAGTGATGGAGAAAAATGGCAATTCTCCCATTTTTTCCACCCACAATCTGGAAAGTCCTTGTTTTAAACAAAAAGTGGTGTTTTGTGTCACTTACAGAATGTTTTAGAAAACGTGCATTTCTGATATCCCCCATTTTAGAAGTAAAATCTGGCAATGAAGAAGATAGATTAAGACCATAAGATTATGAGATAATTGTTAATTATTTTTTCTTTTTTTTTTTTTTTTGCCAAGATAACGAATCCACTTAATTCCTCCTTCTCAAGGTTATTAGGAAGAAAATAAGGAAGGAAAGGAAGGAAAGAAGAAAGGAAAGCAGTCTGGCATCTTTTTTTTTTTTTTTAATATTGCCATCAGTAATTGTGATTGAGAAAAATTATTGTCCTTTCTTTCACCAAGTTGTAGTTCTTAGGACAGGTGACATATGTTCCAAAAAGGAAAATAAACTGAAAATATGTGCATTTTCCAGTTCAACATTCTTAAAGCTTATGTAAATTTTCTCCAAGGCATCCACTTTGCTAAAACTTTTTCTGAATCATTTTATTTGGGAAAATAAGAGATTGTGGTGATATGATTTTAGGTCCTCTAGAAAGGATGTTCAGTGAGCTTCTGCCTCATTTTTCAGCATTTCAAGTACTGGTTCTCAGCAGAAAGCACTAAATTAAAATTAGAATCCTACAAATTTTGCCAAATAATAATAAAGGGATGTGAGATTGTCCTGTTAATGGTAGCATGCTCTACTGAGTTACCATCTGAATTAAAGTGTGTCAGGTGGGATGTGTTCCACTGAATCATTATGTTTCTAAAAAATAAACTTTTCCAAAGTTATAACACGCAACTATGAAAGTAAACCTCCTGAGCTATATTTTGAGGAATTAAATCACATAGTTACAGAATATTATTGCAAACCTTATAGCAAAATCAGATTTTACATTAATATCCTTAAATTCACTGATCAAACCTATTTCTTTTTTTTTTCTGGAATGTATGTAAATTGTGTAGGATTGTTTGTTTTAAGACGAAATATGTCAAGCTTGAATTTGCAAATGTCTTTCAGTTTTATATTTGTGTTCAATTGTTTTTTTAAAAAATTGTGCTTATATTTTTCCCAAGCACTCAAACTTCTTTATAATGCTATTCATTATGTATTGGAAGCTATCTAAATCATACTTAAGATTTTCAAATGCCTTATCTAAAATAAGAAATCACATTTAGAGACACAAAAGAGAATTTTTTAATACCTTACCAAGCTAAGAAAACCCAATAACCAAAAACCTTCTGATACATCCTGGAAACTCAACGTGTCAAATATCAGGGTAGTTTTCTATTTCTATTTGCAAATAAATGATATGAATCACAGTTAATCCTTGCTGTAGCGATTGTATTCTTGACTTCATCAGTTATAAAAAAGCTGGGGAGAAAACCAGAGGCAGCCATAAAAGGGCCTGGAATCGGTTGGAAGAGACTTTCCCTGTTATAGTTTTAGGATAAAAGCTGAATTATAAATGAACTCGGGAAACTTTGCAAGGTACTAACTGTAAGTCCCACGCTGTGCAGTCTGCCTGTGCAAAGGAAAATCCCCTTTGAAGAGATTAGCGGAGGTGGTTTGTATGTGATCACAGCAGCTGAGATGATGTGTGACTTTCGCCTAGCTTAAAGTGGATTAGCAAGACTTAAAAGATGGAAAATTGTTTTGTGCGAAGCTCGCCATGCTTTTGGAAACGTAAACGAAATCACAGTCCTATGAATTTAAATCTGATTTTTATTAGTTCAATGTAGTGAAAATCTCCTTCTTAAAGTTTAAACAAAAAAAAAGAATTGTAGTTTGCCAAAGCTCACATCAGCTAATGATTGTTAAGCATTTGAAAACAATTTCTTAGGGTTTTTTCTTTTTTTTTTTTAAACAGGCTTCGGATTCATCCGCAGGGATATCACTTTGTGTTCTGAACGCTAGTGTGTTAAAATAGACAGAACATTGGGTAAGAAATAAAAATAATCAGATTCTGTTTCCAACTCAGCCACTGACTATCCAGGTGACTTTAGATAAAATACTTAACCTTTGTCAGCGTTTGTACTCTTATCTACAAAAGGAGATAATATGTACCCCACAGCTTTTGCAGTTTTGCAGAGCGTATCCAATTGTACTGTGTATTTGAGAGAGCTTTAAAAGCAATGAAGTATTCTTTAAGTTTCCATTATTACTATTACGCACATCTTTGACTGCAACCATTGGTAACTTTTGTTAATATCACATAATACACCAATCAATGTATGATTTCTCTGAAAACCCTCTTATCCCATAATAAATAGAGGAAGACTAAGGGTGAGTTCTGTAAGACAGAACAGATCATTGAAGTGGTTGTATGTTGTTTTATTCCCTTTCTCCCACCAGCAAAATTTATTATTCCATCTCACCAAATAATTTAGGTTGCTTGTAAGCCTTCAGACTTCACTTCGTTTTTCACAAATATAAGAAAATAAAAGCAATATTGCATGTTTAATAGTGTCCCATGAAGTTTATATCTCCTCACCAGAAATAAATAGTGTTATTAAAGAGCAACAGCGTCCACAGAGGGGCTTTTGTCTTACTTTACTTTGCTATGGGCCTCCAATGTCCAGCATTTGACACTTTCGTCTCTATCAAAATTTACGAAGAGGAAGATACTTTTCAGGAAACTATCAAAGTTATGAAGATTATAAATAAGAGTCAACCATCTGTTTTTATATCCTCTTTTTCTTCATTGACTTTTGAGTGGTGCTTAGAGAAAGAAATATTTTCGAGCTCTGACATTTTTGTGAAAAACAAAAAGACCTATTGACCAATTACTGGGACATTCTATCTTTGGTAAAAGATTCAACTTCTCAGCAAAATAAAATAAAAAATGAAAAGCATTGCAAAGGAAGTTTGATGGATAAAACAGAATATAGCAAATAATAGAAAAAGAGGCACATCACTCGATGACTGACCACGTTCTAAAATTATAAACTTTTGGAGCTGATAAAGATTTGTACTTCAGACATTTATACCAGTTGCAAAGTAGAAACTATTAAGAATTTATGTACTCAAAATAGAGGAATGATTATCTGGAAGTATGGCATGAAATCTAAGCAGGAAAATAATACATATCACATTCATCCTTTTCATTCACTGTCTCTACTAATCATTTAATTGCAATAAACTGTGTCTGTTTTTCTAATGACAGAACAAATATTTAGGGAGATTAAATAACAGAGCTGAAATTTGACTTCCAGAAATCTAAATCCAAAGCCTGTACAGGCTCTCATAGAACATATGACGGCAAAACAAACAAATTGATCATTTTTAGCAACCAAGAAATAGCCTATAATTATTGTTAATAGGACAAACACATTTTGACATATCAAATGCAGAAATATAAGGCCATAATAGCTTTGTGCAGTGGCAGTATTATAGCCAATGAAGTTTATCCAATGCGTGATTATTGATAATTGAAAAC
>NW_012148064.1:2006991-2008558 GCF_000956105.1 Propithecus coquereli
AGAGATACAGCCACGCAGGGAGGATACAGCCACGAGGGGAAGAATGCCAAGTGATAATAATAGCTTCTTATAGAGCTCTGATTATTAGTAGCCACTGTTTTTTTAGCATTTTTGCATATAGTAACTCATTAAATTCTCACAACTGAGGATTATTATTCCTATTACTCCCAGTTTATAAAAGGGGAAATTGATTTAAAGACAGATTATATAACTTATCAATAGTCACCCAGCTGCACCTGGGTTGTATAGCTAGCTACACAGTTCTATCATCACCCCAAAGTACTGACAAATACTCATGCAACGGGTGTTCTGGGGACTGTGAATAGGACCCACATGGTTTACTCAGGCCAATTCCATGTTGTATGGAACCTGAAGACACTGACTTGAATATCTCCTTTGGGCTTAGAATTATTTAGGAAAAAAAAAAAAAGAACTAATATAACATTTAGAGGCCAGTGCACCATATATTGAATGCTATCATGTTAATTAAAATTGATATATGAAACATAATTTGTAAGCAAAGATTTTTATGTTTATTTTTCCTCCCTCATTAACACGAGGCCCTTTAGAGCTTCTGAATACACCTCATTGTTATGGGCAAATTATAGCCCACATTTATTTATGAAATCATTCCCTGTTTCACAAGAAAGAGATACATTCTTCAAAACAATTTGTACTCAGAGTAGACTGAGGACGATGGCTGTCTAATCAAACCCCAGAGATGTTCTGAGCTTCCCTTAATTCTACATTCTACTGGTTAAATCTCTCTCTATATATATGTGTATATACACACACACACACGCATACATATATATATACACACTATACGTATATAGACACAGACATACACACACATATAACATATAAAAATAATATATATGCTCATACATATACACATATATACATATAATTTACTTTTACTGTTATGTGCTCCATAAAAACATTTCAGTTAACAACAGACTGCATGTAGGACAGCGGTCCCATGAGAATATACTGGAGCTGCAAAATTCTTATCCCCTGGTGACATCTTAGCCATCATAACATTGTTGCAAAAATGCATTGCTTGTGTATTTATAGTGATACTGGTGTAAACAAAGCTGCTGCACTTCCAGTCTTACAAAAGTATAGCACATGCAATTATGTACCATACATAATACTTGATAATAAATGATTGTTAATTGGTTCATGTATTTACTTTTATAAATTTTATAGTGTACTCCTTATTAAAAAAAAAAAAAGTTAACCGGAAAACGGCTTCAGGCAGCTTCTTCAGAAGGTGTTCCAGAAGAAGGCATCATTATCATAGAAGATGACAGATCCATGCATGTTATTGCCCCGAAGACCTTCCAGTGGGACAAGATGTGGAGGTGGAAGACGGTGATATTGATGATCCTGACCCTGTGTAGGCCTAGGCTAATGTGTGTGTTTGTATATTAGTTTTTAACAAAAGAGCTTCAAAAGTAAAAAAAAAAAAAAAAAAAAAAGATAAAAACATTTAAAAATAGAAAAAAACCTTATAGAATAAGGATACAAAGAAAGAAAATATTTTTGTACAGCCATACAATGT
>NW_012148064.1:2008628-2011298 GCF_000956105.1 Propithecus coquereli
ACGTACTTCAGTGTATAGTGTTTATAAAGTCTACAGTAGTGCACAGTAATGTCCTGGACTTCACATTCTCTCACCACTCACTCGCTGACTCACCCAGAGCAATTTCCAGCTCTGCAAGCTGCATTCGTGATAAATTCCCTGTATAGGTGTGCCAATCTTTATCTTTTGTACCACATTTTTACTGTACCTTTTCTATCTTTAGATACACATATACTTCCCATTGTGCTACAATTGCTTACAACATTCAGTACAGTAATACGCTGTACAGGTTTGTAGCCTAGTAGCATATACCATATGGCCTAGGTGTGTAGTAGGCTATACCCTCTAGGTTTCTGTAAGCACATTCTGTCATGTAAGCACGATGACACAATCACCTAATAACATATTTCTCAGTGTAACCCCATCATTAAAAGATGCACAACTATGTGTGTGCGTGTATTTTTATCATAGCAAAGAAAAATTGAATTTCAAGAAAAATATCCACTTTTTTAATGATATTTAACAGTAAGCTGATAAATGATTTGAAAACATCACTTAAATTTCAGTGTATTATGATTGAAATTGGTCTTTCCCTTCTCTAAAAGCCAGTGGACAGAAGTCATGCCTACAGAGGTTGTTTGTCACTATGTAAGCAGTACATCATCAGCTACTTGTATATTTAACTAGAATATATTATAATTTTTGCCCCAAGAATCTGTGCCTATTGTCTAAAAAATGTTTTCCCTCATTCGGTCAGCATTTATTGAGTTTCTATTAAGTGTGGTGTTCATCTAGAGGCTGGTGATACAACTGTGAAGGTGACTTACACAAAGAGATAAGCAACAAACAAACAGGAGAATAATCTCCGCAAATAGGGATGGTGGTAAATACTATGAAGGTGTACTGGTTTGAATAGTGTCCCCCAAAAAGTTCACGTCCATCCAGCACCTGCGATATAACCTTATTTGAAATTAGGGTTCTAGCACTTAATCAAGTTGAACTTAATCCAATCATACTGGATTAGAGTGGGTCCCAAATGCAACATGACTCCTGACCTCATAAGGAGAGGGAAATTTAGGCGCAGAGATACAGCCACGCAGGGAGGATACAGCCACGCGGGGAAGAATGCCAAGTGAAAATAGAGGCAGAGATCTGAGCGATGTGTCTACCAGCCAATGAACGTCAAGGATCGTCGACAAACACCAACCACTGGAAGCTAGGGAGAGACAAGGCAGGATCTCCCCTGGAGACTTCAAAGAGCGCATAACCATGCCAACATCCTAATTTCAGAATGGGAGGCTCCAGAACTGCAGAGAATACATTTCTGTTGCATAAGCCCCCCAGTGTGTAGTACCGTTAGGGGGCGTCCTAAGGGACTAATACAAGTGAATGTACAGAAAACAAGGCGGTAGTTCGTTAGCACGGGTAGGGTGGTCAGAGAAAGCGCATCCGTGAGAGCCGTCTTTTAAGGGGAGACCTCAAGTATGAACCAGCACTGTGAGAAATACAGAAGGGAAAAGAATTCTAGGCATAACAAACAGCAAAAACAAAGATCCAGAGCCAAAGAAAGAACTTAAAGGAGGGCAGTGGGGCCTGGAGGGGGGAGAGAGAGAGAGAGAGAGAGAGAGAGAGAGAGAGACCAAGAGACTGAGATGTGTGGGAAGAAGTAGGAGAGGTGAACAGGGCACAGATGATACCAACCATTTCCTAACCTTGAGGAACACCCACTCAGTGAGGAGCAAAGCCACGTTATTAATAGCTATAATTCATGGTAGGTAATAATAGACACTCCAAGGAATGTACAGTTCAGAGAGAGGAAGAGATTATTTCCTTCTGGAGATTAGTGAAAAATTTGCTGACAAATCGCCATTTGTAGTGGGTTTTAAGCACGCAAATAAAATTTGGGTATTGTCTTAGGTCAGATTCCCTAAAAGCAAAGCCTGAGATCGGGATTCTCAAATATGAAAGTCATTAAGGGAGTGCACTCCAGATAAAGAAAAAAATGAAGTAAGGATGTGGTTTCATGTGATATCTAGAGCTTCATTCTGATCCCAAAGGAAAGAGGGAATGTAAATTGCATAGTGAAATCTCTTGCCTTGAGGCAAAGTCGCTGGGCTTTTGTATCCCCTGAACAGGGCAAAAGGGCATCAGCTACAAATGTGCAGATGCCAGCTGGTCACAGATGTCACAGTTATTTCAGAAAGAAAGAATATGAAGAGCCAAGAGACGCTCCTATTCAAATAGACTCCAGCTGACTGACCTTATATACAATGCATAAGGAGGGACTGGCCCAACCCAGACTGCAGTCTCTGCAAGTGGTCTCCACTAACTTTCTTGATCTCTGCATCATGGCTGCTACGTTCAGAGTCTACAAAAGATAACAGAAGGAAGAAAAGAGATTGTAGCTTCCCTCCTTACTGCAAGGTTTCAAAATGAGCTGAGTCAATGGTGAGAATTTTTGTTACGACATTGAGAGTAGATGTTGGTCCAAATAGCATGGTAGTTATTTCCAGACAGAATACTTACATTAAGAAAAAGGGCAGGTAGGACACACTGCTGCCTTTGTTTTATCTCTGTCCCAAGAGGCAGATGACTGATTAGTCATCCCATCCTTAGGGATTGCAATACTTGTCCCAATTCCCCTTCAAGAAATCCTTGCAGCATTTACTTTCTTAACTCAACTCATGCCTA
>NW_012148064.1:2023578-2025596 GCF_000956105.1 Propithecus coquereli
ATTTCTCCTTTTTAAATTAATTCTGCATATCACTGCCAAATTAATTTTTCCAAAAATACACCTTGCATCACATTGTTGAATTAAAGACAAAATATGCTTCCCTCTTACGTACTGCATGAAACTGATTCACACTTAAGGCCTTCCATGAACTTTTCTTACCCTGAAAACACCTATTCATTTCTTTCTACTTCACACAAATATAGCTCTACCATATCGACAAAAATCTCTTTAAATCCCCTTTCTCCCTCAATGCCTGAACTTTTGTGCATGCTCCTCTCCTCTCCTACAGCTACTGAAAAAGCCATCATCTCCCCAAATACCACCCATGATTCAAAGCTAAGATTAAATTCTAACTCCTCCATTAAATTTCCGGTAATTACTCCAGCTCACAGTGATCGTTCATTTCTTCATTTCTTCTGTTACCTCGATTATACGTGTAATTAAAGTAAGTTGGCCTAAACAATTAATTGGTTTTCAGGGTAACATTTTTACCGTTAATAGACATTATATTCTCTAAAGATGGGAAGCTTTCCTTATATATTTATGTGTCTGTATCCCAATGCTACCTATGGAGGCTCTTAATAAGGAGATATTCCATTGATTAATTGACTGATTGATTAGAAGACTCAGAAATATTTATTAAGCACAATTCAGTAATTTGGCTACTTTATTGTTTTCAAAGTTGTACGTGTACCTAGGGAATATAAAACATTCCATTTATGTTGTCTAATCTTTCCTTATAATTCTGTCATGTAATTTTTCAGCAATTGGAGAGAAAGCCAAAAATGAAAACTAAAATGGAAGTCACTGAACCATTTGGAAATTTAAAGTCATTGAAAGTCAAAGCTGTGGAGATTAGTCACACTCTTACTGCAGCTCTGAAGCAGCATATGGCTAAATGTTTCCTCATGAAGTTTGCAAGTTTGCTTATTGAACTCTGTAACTGAATACAAGCACCACAAATACACATCAAGATGCCATCCAGTAATTATCACTAACAATTTTAGAACTATGGAGGACTCTAACTTTTCAGAGCTGAATATTAATTTGGGGATGTGTATATATAAATGTATGTGATGTGCATGTTAAAAAGCATCTATACATGATTGATATTAAAATACATATGAGATGGCTATCTATACAGCATATTCATTTATTTGTTCAATAATTTTACACTGAGCACCCGCTATGGGACAGGAACTATGCTAGTTGTTGGAGGTACAACCGTGAAAAGAAGACAGGAACTCTGATACGATGGAGCTTACAGTTCAGATGTGCAGAAAGATGAATAGTAAAGAAATAAATACAAAAAGGGTAAATCACGATTATCTCATTTATGGGAAATAAACAAGTGTCATCATAGAAAATGACAGACAGAATCTGCTGAAAGTCTTCTTGGAGGAAATAAAGTTTAGCCTGATCCCTGAGGGATAAGAAAGAGTCGGTTGTGCAAAGAGACCAATTCATTATTTTCTTTACCAAATAGGTTAGTAGTAGTTATGGTGAGACATGAAAGAAAAATTTTATTTTCTGAGATCATAACCTGTTCTTGTGGTTCCAAATCAAGCCTCCTCAACAAGATGATGCTGTGATGTGGGCAGCAGATGATTATTTGTCATTTATCCAAATAAATAAATAATAAGGAGAAATGTAATGGAAGGTTATTATAAAAACAAGGTATAAGTCATCATGTCTTATAATTCTTCTTCTGCTCAAACCTCTAGTTCCTCTCCAGTGCTTTCCAGGTCTGTGTGGCGTGCACCCACATGGCCTAATGACTGAATGATCATACTTAAGTGCAGTAGGAGCTATCAAAAATAACTAGCCAAGGAATGAAGGTCTTTGTATTCTGGATCAATATTTATCATTCAATAGCTGTGGGTCTCCAAAAACTCACTTCCTCTTTGAAGAACTGGATCACCTTCCTGATAAAATGAGGGTCATGGTCTTCAGGAGTTTCCCACCCATGCTTCTGAAGACTCTCAGATTTCACAGAACCCCTCAAAGACCACCCAACA
>NW_012148064.1:2028466-2030598 GCF_000956105.1 Propithecus coquereli
AGTGTGATTGCCCAGTACACAATGCCATGTTATTTACATAATATTTGTTGATTAACATTTATTGAGTGCCATGTGACATGAACTGTGCCAAGCCCTTCCCATGAAAGAGCTGATTTCAGCCCTGAGCAGCCCTGTCACTCCAATTTCAAAGACAAACGTGGTTGGCAACATTGCTTGTTGCCCCAATTCACAGAAGAGATGTGATTGTGACCGATTTAAACACAGATAGTCTAATTCTTGAACCCTCTCTCTTAAGCATTATAAAATACTAGGCTATGTATCCTGGGCAAACTGAAAACTTCTAATATCTCATCTCTTAGTTCCAATATCTTAAATTTCCACATGCAGAGTTGGAAATAACAAATGCAATAAAGTTGAAAGGGTTCAGAAAAACGAGGAAACGTGTTTGAAACAGCTCACTTAAGGTTCTTCCTCAAGGAAAGAATTGAGATATACATTTGAAGGTATGCATAATTTTGACCTGGAAAAATGATGGGAGCAATATTTGAGTAAGGAATGAAATGCCACAGAGAAAGAAATGATTGCTTTGGGGAAACCCAGCTAGAATAGTTTAGCTGGTGTTGAAAGGGAAAAATGTAGCATAAAAAATAAAACGACGAAAATGATAAAATTGGGTCCTTAGCAGAAGACACTGCATAGGAAGCATTTAAATGTTTCCCTGTTGGTGAGAGTATAATGCTTTTGTGTTGTGTTTCTGTTTTAATCAGAAGACAAATATGATGAAAGCAGTAGATTAAGCAGATTAACCCCATTTTTCTACAGATCAAATTTTACTTTGCACCACTCATGCGTCTGTAGTTCAAATATTTCACATAGTCAGAGCAAACAGCTGTAGAAGACAGTGGTAGTCAAGAGGCCAAATAGCCCGAGGGAGAAAATAAATGAAAGAGATCCACTCTCTCAGTCAAGCCAAAACAACAAAGCCTAATGTGATATTCTGAACAAGCGCTTCTCTGAACAAGTGTGATATTCTCAACAAGTGATCCCTGGACCGGCAGCATCAGCATCCCTAAGAACTTGGCAGAAATGCAGATTAGTGGGTCCCACCCTAGACCTGCTGAATCAGAAACTCTGGTGCTGGGGCCTAGCCACATGTGTTTTATCAGCCCTCTAGGTGACGTAGGTGCTATCAGTACCAGCAGCAGCACAGGTATCGCCTTGCAGCACGTTACAAATGCTATCTCAATATCTGGGTCCCGACCCAGATGTTCCGTATCAGAATCTGCCTGGGAACCAATTCCCCCAAGTAATGCAGGGGTACATTAAACCCTGAGAAGCAACAACCCAGAATGTGTGCTAGGATGTACATTTTCTGGATTCCTTTCTGGATTCTCCATAGAAAGATGAAAGGACCTTTCTATGGAGGTCAAGACAGCTAATAAGTTGGTTTTGCTTCCATCACGTCCTCTCTGGAGCACTTGTATACTCTCCTGTTTCTTTCCTTTCCCTACACTTGAGGCCAAGCCTGACACTGCAGAAACATGTTCCATGTGCCAAATTCAGGAAAGAAGCACCAGGCTTATATTCCTCTGCTGAATATAGACATCTCAAAATATAGGCTTTATGTCTCACTACTCAATAGCTATGTAATCAAATAATTCTCAAATAATTCTTATTCTTGAGTCCACATCACTGTTAATACCCTCTCTCCCCAACACACACAGACATACTGAATTAAAAATTTTTGGCAGTTGATTCAACAATACATATTATTAAAGACACTGGGCAGGAGAAACTGTGCTACTTTAATTTTTTACAAAATGCTTTCTGGTCCCAGAACTAATGTCAAAGTAGGTGATCTCTACATCACTTGTCCCAACTTAACTTTTCTCATTCTTCACTTTTTCCTCTGTCTTAAAGGCAACCAATAAGAGAGGCAGTTGGATTAATAAGCTCTTTTTAAAATTGCAAAAAAAAAAAAAAAAAAACCTCCAAGAACTTTATAGACAAATAATTATTCATGTTTTTTATAAATATGTAAAGATACACTTTTCCTAACCCTTATCAGAGAGCCCAAGAAATTGGGGATTTAGATGTCTTAATGGAAATGGAAAACTTCTTGTGACTCCTTTTAATCATGTCTTGTTTAGTTTCCACTACCTGTGGTTACA
>NW_012148064.1:2032234-2033198 GCF_000956105.1 Propithecus coquereli
TCCTACTTCTTGGCACAGAAATTATACTGATAATTATTGCTTTTATTTCTGGTTTCTAGAAGGAGATTTCATTCTGTGGAACATCAAGCAAATGATTTAACACATCTTCATATGATCTTAAATATGATACTTGCATCCAAAGTATAAAAGCAACTAAGCAAATTCCATATCACAAAGTATCATAAGTAATTTAGTAGGATAAAGCAGAGGCAAATGGGTAAATCGTTTTTTAATAAGGTTCACAAGTCCTTCACTTAAACAGGAAAGAAAAATGAAAGCGAAGAAGAAAAAAGACATATTTCTTACTAACACATAGAAAGCTACCACAAAATTGATTAAATGGGGAATTTAGACCTACAAAAATAAGATTCAACAGCAACAAAAACCAACATGATTCAACCAGAAAATCTCTTGTGTTGCTTTAAATAAAAGAATAAAGTGAGATTGTCCCATGAGTCAACCTAAGCCAAAAGCTTATATTTAAATACCAACCATGAAAAATTCTGTTTAATTTGAAAAATTATGCCTTTCTTGATGGAACATGTTACCTAAGTCTTTTAAAACTCCGTGGAGTCAATTTGTGCTAGCACTTTACGTGTTATTTTGTTAATGTTGTTTTGTTTTGTTTTATGTTTCCTTTCATGACCATGTTGGGCATTTGGAGAATAAGTGATATCAAAAGAATCTGTTGACTGAAGTCCTCATTATTTAAGCATCTAAATAGTTATCATTTATTTACCTCCCCAAACATATTTAAAGGAGAGGAGTATCATTCAGGGCTAATCCATGTATCTTAACTGCATAAGCCAAATATTGTTATTTCAATTTATTTTACATCTAAACATTCTCACCTACAAAATGAGTGTACATTAGGATCAAACATTTTATCTAAGAAAAGGTGTCCTTCCAGCCAGGCACCCTGGCACATGCCTATAGTCTGAGCTACTTGGGAAGCTGAGGCTGA
>NW_012148064.1:2035133-2036624 GCF_000956105.1 Propithecus coquereli
GCCAGGAGCTTTAAAAGTTGGTACTTTTAGTTGAAAGAGGGTTCATTAGTCTGCTGGAGTGGTTTGGGATTTTTATTTTAGTCCTCAAGATAAGATGTGCTGATTCCAATTTCTTGTCATCAGTGGAATTTAAGAACAGTCCTGGCCAACAAGAGATAGGGATACATAGAGGGAATTCAACAACTGGAAAGCTATCTGCTTTAGGAGACCTTTTTCAACCTAGAAACTCTGGGACAAAAATATATATATATGTTATCAACTCATTTTTTCCACATTTACCAGGGATAATAAAAGCAAAAGTAATTTAAATATACAGGACTTTATTAGCCAGTAAATTGAACCTCCATAAAAATAGAAAGTGGGAAAATAGATTTCAGTTTTACTTGATTCTACTATTCATGTTCTCTCAGCTGGGAAAACTTTAAGAATCAGCAGAACTCTTGGCCAGTTAAGACAAGTCTCCCATAATGGTTTTTCTAACTTGTAAGGGCACTAAGTTATCAAATTAGATTGTCCATAACACAATAACCCGTCATCATTTTTGTTAACTTAATCACATGCTTTCTTTCTTGTTATTAAGAAGATTTTTTTGGCAGCAAATAGCAACAACAAAACCACCAGATAATAGCATAATTACAGTTACTTTATGTAATAACAAGTCTGGAATAGGAAGTTTAAGGAAGTCATCAATAATTTAGACTCCTTCCATTTGCCCATGCTTCTTGACATATTGGCTTTTTGTTTTTTGTTTTGTTTTGTTTTTGTTTTATTTGTCATAGGCATATTGCTTCACAGCTTCAAACTCCAGACATCACAATTTTACTCAAAATTAGGAAGCAGGGAAGAAAAGTGCTTTCTTATCCTTAGTCTATGTCTTCTTACTGGGATATAAAAGCAGTGCTTGAAGACCCCCCAAAGATTTCTCCATACACCTCATGGGCCAGAAAAGGTTTAAATAGCTGTAAGTGGCATTGGAAAAGTTATATCTGGCAAACAAGAGAGGCAGAGACAGGAGTTAATTTAGAGCAGTCATGATTTACCCCGTGATGTTGGACACATTGCTGTTGCACAAAACAATTATAGTTCTGATAGCAGGAAAGAAAGGGGAGAGGGTGTTGGATGAACAATAAAAAAGGTGGACACATAAATCTATTCCTTCAAGGAGATCTAAATTCCCTGAGGACTGTAAGAGTAGGTTCCTTTTCTACCAATGTACTCAGTGCCAAGGGTAAACTGGTCATTTAATAAATACTGAAAAAAAAATGTTGAATTTAACTGAGATACTAAAAAAAGAAATGTATTTAAATGAAAGAATGAGTATAAAGAAAATAGATTGATCTATTTTTCTTTTAGTAATTCCACTCACTTACCTATTAATCTATATATTTGGATAAGGGGGGGCATATTTATTTTGGGAAAGGAAGGAAGTTTCAGCAGAAAAAAAAGCTGAAGGAATGAACAAAAAACTTTGCAATGAGACTAACTTGATAA
>NW_012148064.1:2046802-2048080 GCF_000956105.1 Propithecus coquereli
AACTATATCAAGAACTAGAGAATGAAACCTGATGGGTAGTTTCAGAGCATTCCAGGAATACCTAGATTGACAGTTTCAGCAAAGCTGCAAGAACTGAGGAGGAAAAGCTCTTTAAAGAAAAATTGAGGTGAGAAAACCAGAGGAGAGGAAATGGATTCACGTAAGAAAAACCAGTAGGTACCCAGATCAGTATTTCAAGATTGCTGGAAATATTGCTAAGATTGCATTAAAAATAAAATTCATAATAAAGCAATTTTGCTTTTAAAAATCCCAGCAGTAGTCAAAGCAAAATATTCACCAGTATACTGATAAAACAGACAGGTAGAAAATGTTCTAATATCTGTCAATAGAAATAGATTTTCTCTTCTGCTGCTCCTGTAGCAACTGGTTAAATTAGTCAATATGGTAATATGAAGCCAGCAATATGGAGACTCGTATGAAGAGAACAGATTCTATTCGCCTCTACAACTGCAAGAAGACTAGTTTGAGTTATCACATTTCTCAACAATTTTTCTTTGATGTTCATTTATAGCATACAGAAATAAAGGTTAAAATGTCCATTTTGCTTTTTTTTTTTTTATTTCAAAATATTAGGGGAGTACAAATGTACTGTTACATGGATACCTTGTATCATGCTTAAGTTGGGGGTTTTTAGTATGTCTATCACCAGAATAGTGTTTACTGTACCCAACAGGTAAGTTTTTACCCATCAACACCTCCCACTCTCCACCCTTTTTGGTTTCTAATGTCCTTCACATCTCTTTATGCCTGTGTGTGCCTATTATTTAGCTTCCAATTATTAATGAGCACATGTGGTATTTGTTTTCCATTGCTGAGATACTTCATTTAGGATAATGGTTTCTAGTTTCATCCAAGTTACTGCAAAAGACATTATTACATTCTTTTTTATGGCTGAGTGGTATATACACACCACAATTTCTATATCCACTCATAAATTGATGGACACTTGGGTTGATTCCACATCCTTGCAACTGTGAATTGTGTTGCAATAAACATTCAAATACAGGTGTCTTTTTGATAAAATGACTTCATTTCCTTTGGATAGATACCCGGCAATGAGGTTGCTGGATCAAACTGTAAGTCTACATCTATTTCTTTGAGAAATCGTCATACTATTTTCCATAGAGATTGTACTAATTTATATTCCCACCAACCATATATAAGCATTCCTTTCTCTTCGTATCCACACCAGTGTCTATCGTTTGTTGACTTTTTAATAATGGCAATTCTGATTGCAGTAAGGTGGTATCTCATTGT
>NW_012148064.1:2050700-2054677 GCF_000956105.1 Propithecus coquereli
GTAGATTTAAGAGTTCCTCTTGGAATTGATTTCTGGTTTTATTACACTGTGATCTGAGAATGGAAAATTTTCAATTTTTCTGAATTTGCTGAGACTTGTTTTGTGGCCTAAGGTATGATCTATCTTGGAAAATATCTCATATGCTGATGAGAAGAAAGTATTTTCTGTAGTTTGGAATAGAATATTCTGTAGATCTCTGTTAGGTTCATTTGTTCTAGAGCCCTGTTTAAGTCCAGTGTTTCTTTGTTTATCTTATCCCTCAATAATCTGTCCAATTCTGTCACTGGAGTGTTGAAGTCCCTAGCAATTATGGGGTTGACGTTTATTTCTTTACTTAGATCTAGCAGTATTTTATTTATGAATCTGGCAGCTCCTGTGTTAGGTGCATATGTATTTAGGATTATTATATCTTCTTGCTGAATTGTTCTCTTTGTCAAAATATAATGGCAATCTTTGTGTTTTTATACTATTTTTGATTTAAAGTCTATTTTATCTGATATGAGAATAGCTACGCTTGCTCACTTTTGGTTTCCATTTGCACAGAATACTTTTTCTAGCCCTTTACCTTGAGTCTATGAGTATCCTTCCATGTTAGAGGGGTTTCTTGCAGATTGTTGATACTTGAGGTGTGTTTTTTAATCTATTCAGCCACTCTATATCTTTTAAAAGGTGTATTAAAAATGTTTACATTCAATGTTAGTATTGATATGTGAGATACTGTTCTGTTCGTCATGTTGAATGATACCTAGCTGCTTTGTTTTCACCCTTGTGTCACTATTCTATAAGAGTTGTGAACTTTAACTTTTGGGTATTTTAAAATTGGTGAGTATTTCCTGTAGAACAGGTCTAGTGATGACAAATTTCCTTAGTGTTTGCTTGTCTAGGAAGACCTTATTTTCCTTCATTTATGAAACTTAATTTTCCAGGATACAAAATGCTTGCTGGCAGTTATTCTGTTTAAGAAGCCTCAAAATGGGACCCCAATCCCTTTGGCTTGAAAGGTCTCTTCTGAGAGCTCTGCTGTTAGTCTGATGGACTTTCCTTTGTAACTTGTTGTTTTCATCCTGCAGCTTATACAATTTTCTCCTTCACCTTGACTTTGGTCATGCTGATGACTATATGTCTTGGTGATGTCCTATTTGCCCTGAATCTTCCAGGTATTTGATGCCCATCTTTTATTTGGATATTTAAGCCTTTAGCAATATCAGGGAAGTTTTCCTCTATTATTCTCTCACATAAGTTTTCCATGCTTATTGATTTTTCTTCTTTTCCCTCAAGGATACCCATGATTTTTATATTAGTTTGCTTTGCATAATCCCATATTTCTCATCATGACTGTTCATTCTTCTTTGTTCTTGTTCCCATTTTTTTACTGCCTGGGTTACTCTGAAATCCTTGTCTTCAAACTCTGAAATTCTTTCTTCTGCGTGGTCTAGTCTGTTGGTAAAGCTTTCTGATGTATTTTGAAATGCCATAAATGATTCTTTCGTTTTTTTAAGTTCTGGTAAATCTTTTGTAATGTTATCTATCTCTTTTGTGATTTTTTTATTTATTGCTGGAGAGCTGCTGTGATCCTTCGGGATGTCAATACTGCCTGTTTTTCATGTTGCTGGAGCTTTTACTCTGGTGCCTTCTCATCTGCGGCCACTTCTCTCTGCTCAAAACAGGTAGCAGACATAGTACACCTGTTCTCCTCTGCTGGAACCTCTGTTGCTTGGTGAAGATAGGGATGGGACTCTGGATGCCATGCTTGTGCCCTTCTCAGAAAACTTGGTCAGGCAGGAAAGGGGAAGATGCACTGTGAGCCTTTAATGCTGCTACTCTGCTGTGTCTCCCCTTTTCCCTTGTGGTTGTCACCAGGCCACTGTGGCAGGACTGGCTCCTGGTGCCAGGTGTACACACAAGATGGAGCTGACCAGCAGGGTAAGGCATGCACATAGGATAGAGGAGGTCTATTGGGCACAATCTATACATGTGTAGGCCTGGACAGCCAAGGTGCCAGGTGCATGGCCAGGGTGAGGTCTACACAGGGTATGGTGTAGGGGGTAGCAGGTTCACAGGGTGGTGCAGCCCTGCAGGCCTGTGGGCCATGGAGTGGAGCAGCCCCCAGGGTGGAATAGGCCAGCTGGTCACAGCTCATGCATGGAGCAGAGCAGGAGTCCCAGACAGAGCAAACCTGTGGAGCAGGGTGCCTTGGCAGGATAAAGCACGTCTGACATGCTTTATGGGGCATGACACTCACACTCATGGGCTGGGACAGTGCAGAGTGGGATACATGAGTGGGGAAGGGAGGGTGCATGTAGAGGAAGGGACCCAGGGTACCTGTGCAGGATCGTGCACATCTGTGGTGTGCAGACCACCCAGATCCAAAGGTTGTGGCTGTACTTGCTTTGATCCTGCTCAGGACATTTCAGGCAGCAGCAGCAGTGAAGCAGTAGTCCAGCTGCCCCAGCAGTGGGCAGTGGGCGCCCGGGGCTGTAGGCATGTGCTCCACCCAGTTCCCATGGAAAGTGTGGTAGAGCAGGATTGCCCAGGCCACAGCACTAGGTGGTGGGACCATGGTTTCTAGCTGTGCCCAGGGCCCCTGGTGGCAGCAGCGGAAGGGGTACACATCACTTGCTCATGGGGTACATGTGAGCACCAGATTCCCTGCTCCATCCTCACCTGGCAGGGGCATGAAGGTGGCTGCAATCACAGATCTGACCCCTGGGAAAAAGTATTATTCCAGACGTTACAATGACACCAGCTGCAGTGCCCACTACTCACAAGCCAGCTGTCCCTTCTCTCCAGAGCAACACAGCTGCACAGCCCCCATTCCAGTCTCTGTATCAGTCCAGAGGCCTGCTGCAGTGGAGGGACCCTCCTGCCACTCTGGTAACATATCCTCAGAGGATGCCTAGAGACTGGGATTTTCTCCTCTTGTCCCCTTCTCACATGTGGGCACCTTTCCTAATTACCTCCAGTCCTGCTGAGCAGCTCATCCCACTTCTATCTTCTTCACTTCACTCCTGCCTCCTCTCCATGGACCCCTAGTGCTCTCATTCAGAGGACTGATCCAAAGGTGGGTATCCGTTCACCACTTTCTATCCTCTGTGTGAGAGCAGCATTGTGCAGGCTGCTTCTAGTCCACCATCTTGGCCCCAAACTTTCTATTGATATTTCACTTTGGGTCACGTAATTTGATCATGAAAGAAATAAATCTCACAGGTGAGTCAATTCATCCTTTAATTAAATATACCAGAAATCAACCTGAGTTGGCTTATGGAAATGTAATGGTAATTTATTATGAAAATACAGTGTTTTTATCATTTGGGGGTGAGGATGTAGCAAGACCGTAGAAAAGAATGGGAATAGGGAATGGAAAGATATCTGAAACATAGCGATTATTTATCTACCTACACAATTACGCATTCTGCTTTCTGTTTCTGGTTGATAAATGAGGGCTGCGTCAAGGCACCTTTGGAAAAAGATTGGCTCAGTTTGGGTCAATCATTCTCCCTCCTAGACACAATCAAGTATGTCCAGGAGAGTAGAGTCTTTTCCTTCAAAATTAACTGTAGTATCCCACTCCTATAGGTAAGGAGTATTGATACATGGATTATTATAATGAGCCAGAAAGACTGCTATGGTCCAATATTTGTGTCCCCCAAAATTTATGTGTTGAAATATTTGCCCCCAACGTGATATCAGGAAGTAGAGCCTTTGAGAGGTGAGTAGGTGGTGAGGGAAGATCCCTCGTGAATGGCATTATTTCCTTATAATAAAGACCCCAGAGAGCTGCCTTGCCCATTCTATCATGTGAAGACACAAAGAGAAGGTGCCATTTGTGAACCAAGAAACAGGCCCACACGAGACACCAGTTCTGCCACACTTTGATCTTGGACTTGCCAGCATCCAGAACTGTGAGAAATCTATTTCTGTTGTTTATAAGCTATCCAGGATTTTGTCATAGCAGCTTAAATGAACTAAGACAAAAG
>NW_012148064.1:2071532-2089461 GCF_000956105.1 Propithecus coquereli
CAGCTCATCATAACTTTATAATTTTGATTAACTATTTGCTAACAAAATGTCATTTCAACATATGGTTAGTCACAAATTTGCTAGCAACTTCAAACAAGATATGTGTCTTATGTTGCCCAACAGAGACCTTCTCTTCAAACTCCCAAAGAAACCAATGTTTAAAAACTCAGTTCTTTCTATTTCATTTCAGAGGACTTCTTTCTGTTCTATGTAAATGTCTTTGCAGGAGAATAAGCCATATTTTGTTCCAGCATTTCATGATCTAATTGTGACTCATTAAAATATTGTAGAGCATATTTTTCTTTTCAGAAAACATAGACCTCATTGACACTTACTCCAAAAGGTATGCATTTAAGTTCCAAGGAACTTATCACATTTCTTCTCTTCAACTGTCATTTGATTTTGGTACAATAGACATCTGCTACACAGCTCTTTTAACTTTCCATCAAGGTAAATTACTGGAAACCTGGGTTACTATGGCAATAAGGGGTAGCCCCCATTGTTTTTTCATGTCAGTCATCTCAGCGGTGTTAGTCTGGTAGTGAGTGCTAACCAGTAGGGGAGTTAAGACCAGCATACCTTTGCAGAGCTTTAGATTGTGAATCCAGGGATGGAACCACTCAGATGGAAAGGCTTGTTTCCATGGCAACAGGAGCAGCTCCTATTGTTTCAGTTTGTCACTCATCACAGCAATGTTTGCCTTGGGAGGCTGCACTAAGCATTTCTTGCCACATTTTGTTGTGGATTGAAGAGATTGGATGGCAATGCTGCTATGGTTACCAGCATTTTTGTCTTAGGGGAGATCCTAGAAGAAAGTCATGTCTCTCACTCCAATAGAAATTTTAAATAATTAGCAATAGAATACAAAGAAAAGAAGTTGTGATAACTCCTTTCTGGGACAATGATTATAAAATCTGACTTTTTTTTCTTTGATGTGGTGGTGGAGTGGTGGAAAATGAAAGGTGAGAAAAGTTAAGGAATATTAAAACAAGGAATAAGGAGAACATAAAGTGATCATCATTTCTTTAAAAAATCAGAATAGAAAACAGAATGGCTCAAAGATAAATGTGTAATAAATATTTATATATTCCATGTATTTCTCTTATCAGTCTATATATCACTTAATTTAAATGATTTTCCTAATACTTATTGGTATGGTCTGAATGTGTTCTCCAAAAATTCATATTTTGAAATTTAATCATTAATATGATAGTATTAGGAGGTGGGGCCTTCAGGAGGTGATTAAGTCATGAGGACAGAGTCCTCATAGATGGAATTAGTGATCTGACAAAAGAGTTTCAAGGGAGCTATTTTTCGCTTTAGCTCTTCCACCTTTTCACCATGAGAGGACACAGCAACCAGGCACCATCTTGGAAACAGAGAGTAGCCTTCGTCAAACGCCAAAACTGATGGTGGCTTGTTCTTGGATTTCCCAGCCTCCAGAACATTGAGAAATAAATTTTTGTTGTTTAAAACTTACCCAGTCTATAATATGTTGTTATATAAACAGGAATGGGCTGCTGATATAATAAAATACACTTATAAGTCACTTATAGAAATAAGTCATTTTCTCAGCCAGATCATGACCCTTTTCCTGGTGTTAATCACTTAGAGCTATGAAGGGATGTTCAGAAAACAGAAAAACTTCTAGGTAACAATTTTCAGATTTTATTTCCACTCTTTCCTCATTTCCACTCTTTTTTTAATATATATATTTTTTATGTAAGAATATTATGGGGGTATAAATGTTTAGGTTACATATATTATTGCCTTTGCCCCTCCCAAGTCAGAGCTACAAGTGTGTCCACCCCCCAGATGGTGCGCACTGCACCTATTAGGTGTGAATATACCATCCTCTCCTCCCCCTTCCCACCGGCCTGGCACCTGATGAATGTTACTCATTTCCACTTTTCATGGGTCTCAAGACTGATGCCAAGAAGAAAATAGCTATTAAGTATTATCAAGAAAGTCACAACCAATATTGTCATCTTTTCTGCAATTATATGGTTACTATTATATTAATATCTCTAGAATATCAGGCTATTGCAAACTTCACAAAAATTAGCACAAATTTTATAGAAAATTATTAAAAACACAGTAAATTATAACCCAAACACTCAAGGATGAACACTGTTGGTGTTTTGATTTTATGATTTCATCTTAGTATTTCTCTCATATAGGATACTACAAGGTAGTAAGTATTGAGTCATATGCATTATTTGCATTATTTTTCTTACATTTAAATAAAAACATTTGAGGAAGTTATCATTATTCGTATTTTCAGAAGGACTACAACTAGTTGGCAGAATTATCTGAAATTAGACACTGAGTTTACTACTAAATTCTGTAATAAACCATTCTCATTTTTTAATCTCCCCAAATCGGAATCACACTATATGCACCACCTTAGTATTTCCTATGCCCAATGGGCTTGTGAATTATCAGGAAGTTTGTTAATGGCTACGCTTCATTTTTAAATGACTATAGATAATGATAATTTCCCTCTTCATTTGTGCACTTTAACAAATCTGTGATGTTTATATGTTTATGTGTTTATAATGTATTCTTTCAATCTTAGCAAACATTTAATGAGCAACTAACTATTCTGTGTAGAACTTGATAATAGGTTATGTCTGCATATGATATGCATTGCTTTCTCACATTATTCCATGGGAGAATATAGCAGAAGATAGAAACTATATTTAATCTTTTTGCCTAGAATGGAATGCATGCATCCAGGGTTGATGGGGCACGAAATACCAAGGAGACGTCTAGAGCAGAAAGTGTGGTTCTGCCCATATGGCAGGGACAGATTGTTCAACCCACCAGAACATCAAGTCTGCTCTAACTCTCTAGGTGCCTGTGCAGCAGTGTATGTTCTCTGTAAGTTTTATCTCTTCATTCCCGCACTGAGAGTAAGCAAAATGGGTCTGTAAGAAAGCCAAGTTTGCTCTTTTTTTCTCTTCCTGGACTATAGTCACATTGCAATAAAAAGTGTTTTTTATATGCTATTTTCCCCATAAACTTTATTCCCAACATAAATATGTTCCAAGTTAAAAAAAAAAAAAACTTAGCTTGAAATACAAGGCCATTTTGCAAGATACACTCAAGGAATGTACGAGACAGGAGGCATGAGAATAATATGTGTTGAGAAAACAGTTTCATCCTGAATAGACAGCCTTTTAGTTAAAGAAACTAAGTGCACATATGTGTGTACCTAAAATCGTGTACCTAAAATCACTTGTGTATACATGTCTGTGTGTGTGTATAAATATAGTAAATACATACACAGCCAATGCCAAGTTTTCAGAATTTAATCAGAAGGATAAGTCAAGCTTGTATTAATGCTTTTTGCATAAGTAACATTCTGCAGCTATTTTTAATGAATGAATGAATGAATGAATGCCATGGGAAAAAGATGAATATCACTTTACTACATTAGTTAAAACGGAAGGTTATTATAACTCTTAACTCTGAGTTTAGCATTTTCATGATTAATTTTCATTATTGTTTTTCTTATTTGCTTACCATTCTTGTTTTTACATTTTATAATTTAAAGGAAGATATGTTGTTATAAACAAGTAGTACTCAAGGCCTACTTTATGACTTGCACACATATCAATATGTTCTTGGGGTTGGAAAATTGTTTAATCTTTGCCTCCCACCAGGCGCTGCCTTCTTGCAACATTGACAGGTTTATTTAATTCAAGAAATATTTATGAAGGCCTTCTTTGCATACTATGTTGGGTATTACTGAGTGGGGGGAAAAGACAGACTGGTGGGTCACCCTGACCCTATGCACACTCTGTGGAAGTTTTACCCAGAGTACTGTGATTAAATTTCAGTGTATTTTTAATTATCATAATTGAAGAACATATCGAGATCAATCAAAAGTAAATACCTGCTTTTGAAAAATCAGTCTAACATAACTTCCAAGAATAAATTCAAGGATCATTAGACATAGCATAAACATTTATTGAGTTGTGATGGTTCATTTTATGTGTAAACTTGGCTGGACTAAGAGATGCCCAGATAGTTGGTAAAACATTATTTCCGGGGGTATCTGTGACAGTGTTTCCAGAAGAGATTAGCATTTGAGTAAGCAACTGAGTAAAGAAGATGGCTCTCACCAGTGTGGGCGGACGTCATTCAGTCCTTTGAGCCCGAATAGAAAAAAAGGTGGAGGAAAGGTGAATTCCCTTTTTGTGTTTGAACTGGGACATCCATCTCCTTCTGCCCTCCCTCAGACATAGGAGCTCCTGGTTCTCAGGCTTTTGGACTCAGACTGAATTATACCACTGACTTTCCTGGACCTTCAGCTAGCAGATGGCATATTGTGTGGCTTCTCAGCCTCCATCATCACATGAGCCAATTCCTGTCATAAGTCTCTCTTTCTCTCCTTTTGTAAATATCTCCTATTTGTTCTGTTTCTCTGGGGAGCCCAGAGTAGTACACTGAGCATCAATTACATGACTGAAGCTCTCTGTGGAGAATAGAGACATGAATCACAGAATGTCTTCCAGAACATGAATTGTTCCATGACCTGACCAGGGTCCCAGGCAGTCTTGACTTCTGACAACCCATCGACTTGGTAGAGGATTTCCCTCATCCCCTTTTATCCTCTGCATAACGTTTGCTCTTCTTCAAGACCCAACTCAAAAGGTACCTTCCCCTTAATGCCTTCCCTGAGATCGTGGCATCCAGGACTAGGTTGAGTGCCCTTTCTCTGCATTCCCATAGCAGTCCAACCATAACTGTGTCATGAAACCAACCAGGTTAATGTTTTTAATTAAACTATTTAATTGTAGAAAGTTGTAAATACATATGCAATTGTGAGAAATAACAGAGAGATCCCATGTGCCTTTTACTCAATTTCCCCTAAATGGTAATATCCTGCTATAGTATCACAACCAGGATATTGACATTGATACAGTCAAGATACAGAAAATTTTCATCAACAAAAGAATCCAGAATAACCTTTTATAACCAAACCTTCTTCCCTCCCACATCTCTACTTTCCACCCCACCATCCTTAACCACTGGCAACCACTAATCAGGTCTTCATTTCTCTAATGTTGTCATTTCAATAATGCTATATAAATGGATCATAAAGTATGTAATCTTTTGAGATTGCTTTTTCCCTAAGTATAAGTCCTTGGAAATTATTACATAACATCCAGGTCATTGTGTGTATCAATACTATGGATGTACCACAGTTTATTTAACCATTCACCTGTTGAGGGATATCTTGGTTGTTGCCAATTTTTTACTATTAGGAATAAAACTGCTGTAAACATTCACACAAGTTTTTGTGTGAACATAAGTTTTCATTGCTCTGAAATAAATGCCCAAGAGTACAAATGCTGGGCCGTATGGTAATTAGATGTGTAGTTATTTAGAAAACTGCCAAGCTGTTTTCCAGAGTGGCTATAGCATTTTATATCCCCACTAGCAATGCATGAATGATCCAGTTTCTCTGCATTCTCATCAACATTTGGAATTGGCATTATTTTTATTTTGAATTTTAGTCATTCTGGCTAAAAAAAATATAAACAATCACAATACCAGAAACACTAATATAGACACTAACTAAGGTGAAATACAAAGGGATATATAAAACCCATCCAGGAGAAAAGGTATAAGAAACATCCTCCAAAAGTAAGAAGTCACATATGTCAAGCCCAGGGATGAGAAGGACCACCTGGCAACTTGGCAAAATGCAAATAGCTTGAGATGGCCAGCAGGTACTGAGGGATTTGAAGAGAAGATGGGAAGGTGGGCGGAAATTAAATACCGAAGAGCCTGGCATGCCTTAATGAAACTTAGTCTGCACAAAAAGGGTAAAGGCTTGAGAGGGGGAATGATAGTATCATTCTAAAAGACACCTACTTCCTCTTCCCAATGGCACTTTCTTAATTTGGACAATGAATACACAGGCAGGGAAAGAAAAGCTAGTGAACAAAATAGCGAAGGTGCGATCAAAGACATCAGAGATGGATTCCTTGTAGTCAGAAAGCTGAAGGATACCAGACGAAATGGGAAGGCAGTGAAGGGTTGAGAGGAGGAGTCAGCAAACTACACCCAGGGGCCAATCTGGGAGTGATATCATTTAACAACTACATTCAATTAATCCAAAATCATTGTTTCTCCAAATGTAAAGGATTCTTGCTCCCTGAACCCTTCTAATTTACAGAAACTGCCTACTCGGAGTAAGTTTTCATAGACATAATGAAGCTCACTTACAACAGCATCTGTTCTGAAATATTAACAGCAAAAAGAACAAATAAATGAAAACTTTTAAATTGATAGTCATTTAGGGAACAATAATAATGGCAATGACAATGAGGAGAGGGAGACATCTATAATGAAAGGAACAGAAAGAGACCTGGTAGGCAAGAACCTTACTACCCTATAAAAATCTACACGAAAAACCTCAATAAAAGGATATAAACATTTTTTCTCAATACATAATTCATTATTGCTCAAAATCATAGGTATATGTTACGTCAGACATATTGATCTCAATTTTTCCTCACTCCTTTGTTAAATTTAAAGCCAACAATTTTAATTAAAATTGGCAGGGTAAAAGGGGAGGGTTGCTATGATACATATCATCATTCATTAGAAATCACCTTATAACAGTAGCACTCAACAGGGGTGATTTTGCCCTTCAGGAGACATTTGGCAGTTTGGAGACATTTTTGATTGTCACCACCTGGGGCAAGGGAGGTGCTACCAGCAACTAGATGGTGGAGGCCTGGATGCTGCTCAGCGTCCCACAGTGCACAGAACAGCCCCACAACAAAGAATCTTCTGGCCCAGAATGTCAATAGTTGAGGTTGAAAACTCTTACTGCAGAGGAATACTATTGTGGCATATCGGCCAATGGCACGGTCCCCTATACTCCAAATATACTAATTATACTTGGGCAACCATTATTTGCAAAGTCAAGAAATAGAATTTTTAAACTATCATAGTTGCAAAGGATAGCTAAAAGGAAAAAATACACAGGGTTGATTGAGAGAATAAAAATAACATATTAGTATGTATGATTTTTAATAAAAATTGGACCTCCTTTTCAAGATGAAATAACATACACATCTAATTGTGTACTAACGCCATTTGGACCAGCACCCTGGAGCTACATAAAAACAGTACAATAAAGACCTACATAAGGCATGTTGCCAATTTATCCAGAGAGAGAGAAATAAAAGTGTGATTGAAAAAATTATTTGTTGAACAAGCTACAGCTGTGTATAACTAACACCTAATTGCTCATCTAGAACATATTAGCCATCAGGCAGAACAAAGGTGGATAATTGCTGTGATCTACTGAGATGATTTACCAAATTACTGCATAAAAATACACTTAGCTCATATTAAAGTTATGACACTAACCAATCAAACCTCAGGGTATTCAGAATTATTGGTGATTTGACCTAACTTTCTTTTGTGGGTTTTAGAAATAAAAAACCCAGGGAATAAATCAAAGGCAGTATACAAGCTTCAGCTGGACACTAGAAATTGACATCTGAATTCTTTTTTCAGAACTACTAGAAAGATTTCAATAAAGTATGGTACTCAAAAATTATTATATGGGAAAATGTCTGTAATGATTTTAATTATGAGTTAGATTTGTTATTCCATTGATGATTTATCTTTAATTTTAGAAAATATATACAAATATAAGTGTGCAATTTAATTCAAACAGAAATGTAATGGTGATAGACTCTATTTTTTGGATCTCAATAATAAACGCTACTTGAAGACTTGAATGTAGAAAAGTCTTCTGATAGCTAACTTTGTCATCAATGAAGCACTAGAAACTAACTCTGGTAAATGGTATCGTTGCTCTCAATTCTTCACCCCTGTCCTGTATTATAATCACAAACACCTTGCCCTTTGTCACATGATTTTGCATTATCTCTCACTGAGGTTGTGAGAGCATTCTTTCCTCATTCTAGGGATGTTTGGTTTAGCCACATGACTTGTCTTGTCCAATAAAATGTGGACTACAATGGTGGTGGCCAGCTAAAAGCTGCAGCCTTAAAAGAAATTTCATAATTTTGCTCACCTTTTTTGCTTTCCTGCCATTTTCCATTTGAGAAACACGTCTCACGTATCTATTAACTAATTAGACACGTGAAGCTGCCCCACAGACTTGAAAGCAAGAAAAACATTCGCTGTAAGCCAATGACATTTTTGAGGTTGTTTGTTAGGCAGCAAAAAATGGACTATTTCACTTATAGAAGGTTTTTCTAGCAATGTTTATACTATGAATGTTTGATGTTTACCTACCAAACGCTTGTTTCCCTGATTTTCAATTGGAAATCTCTCCTCGCCTCCACATCGTTTAGGAAGGAGTGCCTTCCACGATGAACTGAGCCTTGGAATTCCTCTGGTCACTGTGATTTAATTCGGTTATGGACACATGATTTTAGATGGGTCAAACAGAATAAATTTCAGAACTTCTGGACCAGCTACCAGAAGAGAATTTCACTGTTCCCTCCTGGTCCTTTACTGGAAGAATGGGGAAGTTAAGGCTACTGCAGACATCTTGCTGACACCAGGAGAAGCCTGGAGCTTCCTAGACTTAAGCCAACAAAGTCAAAAGCAGAGTTGAGCGATAGAAAGAAACAAAGTCCCGGTGATGTGGCCCCATCTCTGAACTCAGCTGTCCCGGAAGATGACTCTGTCTGGGTATTTTTTTATATGTGCTGATAATATCCTCTTATTCCTTAATCTAATTTGAATTATCTGCCACTGACCATGTAGAGATTTTGAATGGACACAGCATTTCTGATTTCAATTAAAGCATAAGAAATAGAGAAAATATTCTTTTTAAACAGAATTTTCATTTACTTGAACTAAAACATTCATTCTGTAATGTGTATAGAGAAGAATTTATTGCAGAAAGAGAATAATTATAGAAGCATATGCAAAACACATGCCCAAATCTCCTTCTATTCATATAATTTTCTTTTAAATGGAATATTATTATGACATAATTATAGTTTATACAAACCCCAACAGGAAATTAAAATTTCAGGGATATAATAGAATTATAATATTTTCCTACAGGACATAATATTTTATCAGTTCAGACTGAATTTATAATCTTCCAAACTTCCCATGAAATTTAAGAGGCTGCCTTAAAACTCTACTAAATTTAAAATGAACAAGTTTAATCCCAGGTTTATGAAAAAGACACAAAAACCTCTGATGACAGAGAGAATAAAGTATGTCTGCCCTGAAACTAAGTCCGCATAAATCTATTTTTCCAGATAATACAGATAAAGTGTTTGTTCGTAATTGAGTAAAGGAAATTATTTCTATTAATAAGATGGTCCAGATTTGGGGAGAAGTTGTCCTTAGCAACCATCAGTAATGTATACAAATTGCCTAAAGTGGCTAAGTGTTTGATAATTATATTATCAGATATTAATATTTTACTTCTGGTTGCATAGCTACCACTTATATTTTAGAAAATAATATTCTATTTCTCTGACTATAAATGTAATACATCATCATTTTCTATAATTTGAAAAATGCTGAAAGATACAAAGAGAAAATAAAATTAGCCTTATCCCAAACACAAGATACTTGTTACTATTAGCATGCTATTGCATTTCTCTCCAGAATTTATTTTCTAGAATTATATTGCTAACACAATTATGTGCCTTGTTTTTTCACTTATTAAATTTGAACATTTTTCCATGACAATTATTTGCAAAAAAAATAAAAAATCTTTCAATGACTTCCCATCTTACTTTAGGTAAAAGCAAAAATTCTTACAATAGTGTCTTAGTTAGGGTTATTATAACAAATTACCACAGACTGGGTAGCTTAAACAACAAATATTTAATTCTCACAGTTCTTTGGCGGCTGGGAGTCTGGGATCAGGGTGCCAACATGGTCAGGTTCTGCTGAGGGCCCTGTTCCTGGTTTGCAGAACACTCTCTTCTTCTTGTGTCCTCACGCGCTGGAGAGCAGAAGGGAAGCAAGCTCTCTCCTGTCTTTTTATATACAAAGGCACTAATCTTATTCATGAGGCCTCCACCCTCATGACCTAATCACCTCTCAGAGGCCCCACCTCCTAAAACCATCATATTGGGGGTCAGGATTTCACTTATGAATTTTGAGGGGACAGAAACATTCAGTCCATTGTAAATGGTCTCTATGAATTTCATCTTCCCATTACCTCTCTGACTCAAATACTTCCCCTCCTTAACTTAACTCAGGTCACAACCATCTCCTACTGTTCCTCCAGCATGCCAGGATGGTCCCACTGTACTTCCTTAGTACAGCTGTCCTTTCTGCCAGGAATGTTTTTTCTCCTGCTATGCGTGGTTCATTCCACTACTTTCTCCAAATGGCGGCATCTCTATGGCACCCATCAACACCTGTCAGGTAACCATGATCATGGTCACTGGAGTCAAACTTTCGTACTAGCTGTGTGACCTTAACAAAGCTGCTGAACCTCTCTGTGCTGTGGAGAATAACAATAGTTACCTCATGGGTAAGAATTAAATACATCTATATTTAATAGATTGCAAAACCCTCTCTGCTACCAGCATTCTCAATCCCTAAGTCAGCTTTTGTTTTTAACTTTACTTTTTTCACAGCCCACTAAATATCACTAATTTGTAATAATAGCTATAATAATTAGTATTTAATATAGTATGCCATAGCATACTATATTACATAGTATACTATAGCATACTATATTAAATAGCATATTATATAAAAATAACATACTATATTAAATACTAATTATTATAGCTATTATTACAAATTAATGATATTTATTTTATTGTGTACTGTCTTATCTCTTCCTTCACTAGAGTATAAATTCTACCAAGTTAAAGATTTTCACCTTGAAGAGCACCTGGAACAAAAATGTGCTCAAAAATAAAAATACAGTGGTTAGCACAAATATATTGCCTATAATGCCATCATTATTCTGAGCTTTTTAAGTGTATTAATCACTCCTATCACAACCCCAAGGAATAGGTACAGACACAGGTACTCACAACTTTTGCACTTTAAGATGGTGTGAAAGCAATATGCAGTCAGTGGAAACCATAATTCAAGTACCTGTACAACCATTCTGTGTTTCACTTTTAGTACAGTATTCAATAAATTACATGAGATATTCAACACTTTATTATAAATAGGCTTTGTGTTAAATGATTTTGCTCAACTGGAGGCTAACGTAAGTGTTCTGAGCATGTTTAAGGTAGGCCAAGATAAGCTATGATGTTCAGCCAGGTTAGGTATATTAAATGCATTTCTGACTTAAAATATTTTCAACTTACAATGGGTTTATTGGGCCATAACACCATCAATAAGTCAAGGAGCATCTGTGTTGTTATCTTCTCCATTTTACAGATAAGTAAGTTGAGGCATTCAAATTCTTAAGCAACTTTCCCAGTTGGTAATGGTAACAAGTGATAAAGGGAGAATTGGAACCCAGGTGGTTCAGGAGGGAATGCTCTTGACCTCCACGCCATGCTTTCAACAAATGCATATTGAGGAAATGAGCTGAATAAACCAAAGAAGGGAGCACTGTCATGTCATCAGGACCAAGCTTCTTCCATATCCCTCTTCTCCTTCTGAAAATAAATAAATAGATAAAAAGTGAATTCTATTTCCTTCCAGACTGTGCTTTTTCTAATTAGAGGAAATAGGCAAGAAGATAAAATAGTGAGGCTTTCGTTTCTCAGTCTCACCTTTGACATGAGAGGAGCACGGGCCATCTTCCTTTTGGCTGCGTCTCCCACTGTGTTGAATTTCTCCTCATTTATTTCATCTCCTTCCTCCTCCACACTAATGATTTGCATCCAGAAAGCAAACGACCTTTGCTGGCCAGTATGTTTTCCCTTAACTCAGGCACGTTACTTTTTCCCTTTAAATATCATAGCACAGCTCATCAGTATACTATCAACAATTGCATCATATGTTTATTCAATTCGCCAGAATACCCAGTTTCTTTTGTTACTCCATTTCAACTTTAATATACTTTCTTTTATTGAGATATGAGTTACTTGCTGGATGTATTATGAAACTATACATGGATATGTTACGAAAGCAATACTTTCCAGCTCTGCTCAGCTCTGCTCAAGTATGTAGTATGGAAGAAGGAGGAGAGCTCCTCCTTAATCCTTGAAAGGGAGTGACTAACTACTGTTCCATGCCCCTTTCACCAAGAGAAAACTAAAAACTTTGATAGCCTCAAATACTACCTAGAACATGATTCTCAGAATAGAGGCCACAGACAACAAACACAGAGCTCTGTATCAGAAGCAGTAAGGGTTTGTTATAAATGAGGACCTCTGGGCTCCCTACTTTACTAAATTGAAATTTAAGGAGGTGGAATAAGGGAATTTGTACTAACGAGCACCCCAACTAAGTTGTATATGTGTCCACGCACACATGTATATGTAGACTGGGCCCTCCATATCAGTGGGTTTCCCATCTGTGGATTCAACCAATTATGGATAGAAAATATTTGGAAAAAAATTTGCATCTGTACTAAATAGGTACAGACTTTCTTTTGTGTCAATTTCCTAGACAATACGGTACAACAACTATTTACATTGTGTTAGGCATTATAAGTAATCTAGAGATGATTTAAAGTATACAGCAGGATATAAATAGGTTATATGCAAATATTATGCCATTATATCAGGGACTTGAGTGTTCACAGATTTTGGTATCCACTGGAGATCCTAGAACCAATCATCCAGGGATATGGAGGGACGACTGTATATATATCAATATTACATATATATGTACACATATGTACACATGTGTATGTATATGGATATAAAGCCCCTATTATTAAACAAATAAATGTTGAGCATCCACAATATGCCACGGCTTATACTGATTGCTGGGAATACAATGATAAATGGAAGTAGATATAGTCCTCTCTATATCAGGACTAGATATAGTCCCTGATCCCATGGAATTTTAGCCTGTTGGGTGAGCTCAGTAGAAATAAATGAGCACAGAAATGAAGTTAGAACCTCAACAGGGAACAAGGGGTGTGACAGAGAGAAAATCTGTAATATGCACACTTGGCCTTGCCAAGAATTCCAGGGAAAGTTTCTCTGAAATGAAACCCAAAGCCGAGTATACCTTAGTTAAGGGAAGAAGAGAAAATGGGGTTGTGTTGGAGGCAGAAGGAAAATGATGTCAGGAATCTCATGGAAAAGGAGCATGAGAGAGAAGGAACGGTGAGAGAAATGCAGGGTTGTGGTAGCCACAAGGTGAGGACAAGCCGGATGTGGTAAGCGGGAAGAGGAGGCAGCTGTTGGACCAGACTGAGTCTTGCAGACGCTATTCCTGTCTTTACTTTGTGCAAACACAATGGGAACCCCTTGGAGAGCTTAAAGGAGGAGGGGGCACTGGCAGGATTACAGTGAGATTATTCTTCTTGACTCTAGAGCTGTACAGTCCAATATAGTAGCCACTACCCATGTGTAGCCATATAAATTTACATATAATAAAATTAAAAATTCAATTTTTCAATCACATTACCCCACATTTTAAGTGCCAAACAGCCACATGTGGTTAGTAGCTACCTGCGAGATAGCACAGATGTAGAACATGCATTGTTACAGAAAGTTCTATTGGCAGTGCTGCTCAAAGTGTGGTCTGCAGAACCCAGCATGGTGCCCCCGACAGCAAGTTAGAAATGCACAATGGCAAGTCCTGCCCTGCAATCCAAGATGATTGTTAAGTGACCTGTATGCATTATTAGAGCTTGAGAACCAGAGTTCTAGACGGTAACTGGCCCTTTAACGGAATCCTATTGATAATTTGCTACCTTGAATGGGGGGAAAAGCACCCATAAACTTTCAATATAGGGAACAATGACTAAAGAGATCTCAATATTGCCAAATAAAGTACCAAATTGGACTTCAGTTTTATGAGATCTCTACAAGTCCCTTTAGGAACTCAGTGAAATATACACACCACCTGGTTCAAATCAAATGCTTTACATTTGGGGAAAAAAACATAGTCTTACAGTTCTTTCCAAAGATGACTTCTAGGTATTCGCCTGCTGTCCTCCCTTCCTCATCTGTCCCCCTGTATTATCCCTCTCTAATGTCTGGCTGTTGAGTAGGATTGCTACAAATCATACCAATAGAATTCAGCCTGTGACACAAAAAGCTTAATTTTCTTTTTTAGGGTTCCCAGTGGAAGACTATAATGTGTGAAATGTTATTTGTTAGGTCGTTAAAAGAAACTAATGAACTCACTGGCTTCCTGAAATTGTAGTTCTGTTTTTCAGGAGTATGGGAGCCTATTTATTTTTAACTGTACTATTATCATACAAATAGATCAACTTGTGGTTGTTACCCATTTCAGACACGCACTCCACTCCACTTTTATGACACAGTCTGTTACATGACAAAATACCTGAGAAAGCTCACCAAAATCCCAGACTTGTAAACAAAGCATTATGACAAACGTGAGGATAGAAATACTTCCAAATTGCTAACCAGCCTATGCTAAGGTTTAATTTTGAGCTCGAGAACAACATAGTAGCAAAACGATAATAATCCAATCATGATCACTAACCTATAGTGCACGCTTACCAAGTGCTGTGGCTTGAATGTTTGCATCCCCTCAAAATGCATATGTTGGCTGGGCGCGGTGGCTCAAGCCTGTAATCCTAGCACTCTGGGAGGCCGAGGCAGGTGGATCATTTGAGCTCAGGTGTTCGAGACCAGCCTGAACAGGAGCGAGACCCCGTCTCTACTAAAAATAGAAAGAAATTACTTGGACAACTAAAAATCTATATAGAAAAAAAAAAAATTAGCCAGGCATGGTGGTCCCAGCTACTCGGGAGGCTGAGGCAGGAGGATTGCTTGAGCCCAGGAGTTTGAGGTTGCTGTGAGCTAGGCTGATGCCACGGCACTCACTGTAGCCCGGGCAACAAAGCGAGACTCTGTCTCAAAAAACAAAAAATGCATATGTTGAAGTCTTAGCCCCCACTGTGCTGGTATCTGGAGATGAGGCCTTTGGGGGATAATTAGATGATATTATGAGGGTAGAGCCCCCAGGATGGGATTAATGGCCTTATAAGAAGAGGAAGAGAGAGAGAAACATCACCCTCTCTCTCCATTTGAGCACAGAAGAAAGGTCATGTGAGGACACAGCAAGTTGGCAGTCATCTGCAAACCAAGAAGTGAGCCCTCACCGGAGAGCAAGTCAGCTGACATCTTGACCTTGGATTTCCCAGCCTCCAGAAATGAATGAAAGTTTATTGTTTAAAGCACCCAGTCCGGGATATTTTGTTACGGCAGCCAGAGCTCACTAAGGCACTGCGTGCCAGGCCCAGTGCTGTGTACCTCACAGGCATTGGCTGATTTGATCTTTACGCTCATTATCAAGCTAAAATTACTAATAATATAACCACTTTACAAATGAGGAAACTGAGTCCCACAGAGGTTAAGTAACTTCCCGAGGTCACTATAATCATTCCAAAATCATCTCATATTTACTTTTATTTCAAGTCCAGAGAAATCCGTATAAAGCTTTAAGCAGTATATATGTGTCCAATAGCAGAGCTAAAGAGCCATCCGAAGCCTTCCATGTACTTGCAAATGCTGCCAACAAGTTTTGACAGCTCTATTAAACTATTACCTGTATCCAAAAGGATGCTATTATTTTTATGGGTATAATTAGGTTCTGTGTACAAAACAGATACATCTGCGGCTATTTCCTATTTTTATCTGCGAAATGTTACTCATTTGGATTTGTGTAGCGCAAACAAGACGGCCTGAGAAACATGCAAACGCACATCGAAAGGGAACTTCTGCACGTGCAGGAAACCAGAATTCGAATCCTTTTCTGTAGAGATTATTTGACCTTGAGTAGGTCACTTGCTCTCTTAGCACACAGTGGTCTGTGGGAAAAAGGAACATGATCTTTAAACTTCTTTCAGAATTTAACACTCTCTGATTTTATGTTCTCAAAGATAGCCTTAGCAAGAACTCCCATCATTTCAGCTGACAAAATAAAATGTTTGATCTTGTTAAATTAAACGAAAATTAGGCCTTTGGATGCCTCTGTATTTGAGTCGTTATATAAAGAACCACAATCTAACTTCATATGTAAACTAACTGAAAACCTAACCTAGGAGTGTGCTCTTCTAACAAGTAGCTGAGTCTCAGTCAATCACAACAGCTGAGCATCATCGCTCAATCCCAGGCGGCCAGCTGGTTTCAACATGGCAGCTGTAACCTATTAAGTGGTCTCTGTACCTCTGTGTGTCACCGACGTTTTAGGTCCATAAATGTTTTCTGACCATATTGCAGCCCCGGAATTCCTTGAACCTGTTCCGGTTTTGCCGGCTGCCAGATTCTAGAATCCTGAATAACAGCCAATTAAGATCTCTAAACTAAATTTGTCGTAATTTTGTCTTTTAACAGCCTTATAGCAAGGTCAGGTCTTGCCACATAATTACTTTGAATTTTGATCTCTAAGTTCAAGAAACGAAAGAATAGAAAAAAAAAGAAAAAAAGAAAAGGAAAGAGATCAATTGAATGTGCTCTGGTGGAAGCACTAGAGAGCTTACAAAAGAGAGAGAGAGAGAGAATGTGCAGACACTGATGAGTTAATACAATCTGTCCTTTTAGCAAATGTAAAATAATTAGCTGTATCGGTCATGGCTCATTTAGTTACAAGTGACAGAAACCCGCCCAAAATGGATAAAGCAAACAACAACAACAAAAAGTTATAGATTCATGGGAATGAAAACTTCATGGGTGGGTATGGCTTCAGGCAAAGACCCCTGCTAGCAGATCCAGGCTTGCCTTCTCTCAGTTTCTCCTCCTTAAAAAAAAAGCCCCAGAATTAAATTTCATTGGCCAAAAGGGGTCATGTGCCCATATCTGACTCAATCCTATGGCCAAGATTGTTTCTATGCTTGGAATCGGGGATAAAGGCAACCTCATTCTTAGCCACCTAGAAACTAGGTAAAATTACTAAGTGAGGGGAGAATGGATATTTGGCAAGCAAAAAACAGTAGTCATCTACCTCATTAAAGGAGATATTAACAATAGTTACATAATGACAAATGACTAAGTGGTTTCCCCTATCTTACTAAAGATAATATAATAATAGCTATAAATTATTCCTTATATGCCAGAGGCTGTTCTAAATGCTTTACACACATTATCTACTTTTTTCCGTACAGATAAAGGAACAAAAGCTCAAAGAATTGTCATTTGTGCCAGAATCCTAAAAGCTAGCAAGAGGCAGAGGTAAGATACAATATAGATTTATCTGATTTCCAAGTTCATGTGCTTAAGAGTCTTAACCACTATATTGCTTTCATAAGAACTATCTTGATACCTTATTTTCAGAGAGTACAAGAAAATAGAAACTGCAAAGGAAAACAACTTCACAATGTAGCCTCAAAAACCAAAGGTTGTTGCAACAACAGAAGAGTTAAATAGAATATGACTTCCTAATGTCCAGAATGGGCCTGTAACATAATCAGTATTCACAGTATTTTAAGCAATTCAGTTACTTTACCTCCAAAGTACCAGGGTGATCCAAAATTAATTGTCAACATATATATACATGTTATATGTATCTTTGTGTGTATAAACAAAATTACATTTTAATGTTTCCAAAAGTGTTAATAACAATCACAATATGCAAGTTTCCAAGAACCATCCACAAGTCTCACTGGTTGTATCAGAATTACTAGTTATATCAGTTATTAGTGCTATCAGAATTATTCCAAGGGATGCTGCTTGTGCTAGCGGGACATCATTAACCAGTCATTTGAAACTTGGCTATTCCTGCAACCCACCAACCTCTGCAGCCCATCATTCTTAAGTTACCACAATGGCATGACTCCCAGATAAACAATTTTCTAATAGGAGTTGGCAAACGATGCCCC
>NW_012148064.1:2090121-2092224 GCF_000956105.1 Propithecus coquereli
AAGGAGTTAATGAGCTGGAATCTTTTCATCTGTACTCTTCAGGGCTACTGTGATTTGGGAGCTATGACATAAACTTTTTCTTGAAAAGTTTCCTTAAAACCTTTTAAACCTTAAAACCTTCCTTAATGATTTCCATTTCATTCATTTCTGCAGATTTTATTTTATTTCCTTCCCACTAAATCATGTTGAACCTGCAGTCATATATAAATTAGACATGTTCAGCCCTTAACAGGCATTCATAGCACCATGTGGCTACTGGGGGACTTTGCTTACCCACTTGTTTTTTGAAAGATTAATCGAACACTTGGCCATCATTGGTCTGTACTTGGAATTATTGTATTATATTTCAGCTGTTTTTCCTTAAACAGCTTGGGCTCTGGATTACCCATTCTCAATAAAGAAGGTATTTCCTTAAGAGTAAAGCATATTGTATTTTCCCTGACTCTGAATCAAATGCCAGTATGTTACACATAGACTGATTACTCTGACCTTACCTGATGGCATGGAGAGAGGGATATTTTGCATGCAAAATACAATCCCGATCCTTCATCCTCGACTCTAGACTACACAGGGAATCCTTGATTAAATTTCCAGCCATTACATGCCATTTATTAGGCATTAGAGTGTACCTCTGAGAAGTATCTCTAATGGCTTGCAGGTTGCTGGAGACTTATCACTTGTGCTACTTAATAAACTAGTCATGTTCCATTGTACACCAGAAGGTTTCACTGTTAACCACATAAACCTTGGAATTTTCATATTTTCAACAAATTCAAGAGTAAAGACATATTCACATATTACTCTTCAAAGAAGTGTACTCTTTCAAGTACACTTGTACTCAAAAGTGTACAAGAAGTGTTCACCCAAAGCCAATACAAATATATCCCCCACCATTTTGTGCTGTAAAGAGACTATATGCCTACAAGAAAGAGAAAACAAATGACAATCCTCATAACATTTTAAAGTTAGAAAACAAAAAAGCTGTTGAAAAAGAAAACAGAATCATGATGAGAGAATCATAACTTGGAGTTAAAATCTTATTAAGAACAATTCATTCATCACTGTCCATGACCCCATTTATAGGGGAAGTTGGTTCTCCTCTCTAAAGCCCACATACTCCAAAAGAGCATTTGTGTAAGCCCTCACATTTGTAAATTCCACTCCTGGGATGTCAATTCTCTGGTACTGAAACTGCTAAAATGCAAACAGAAATGCTTCCACAACTCTTTCGGTTAAATGTGTCTTGGTATGACTGCCTTAAGGCTTGTTTGAAAATACACTGAGTATGTTCAATATATGGATTTTTTTTTTTCTCTACCCAGCATCCATCCAAGGAGGAGACCATGTCACCATGAGGTGGTGATCTGTTCCAGCAGCCAGCATATGACTAATGAACCCACTGGAGTCAAGAACCTTAGGTTTTTCTCTACCACTTTTAGAAAATATGCATTCTCTTTCCACTGAGGATGCCTGGACTATTGGTATACTGATAAGGGAGATCTCTGACCTCTATGTTAGGGATTAGGAATGATTTATCAAAATGGTAAATACAGTTTTATGTAGTACTAAAGCAAAATACTCCAGCAAAACTATTTCTGCACTGATTTTACCTCTGACGTGAGCCACAGTGTCAGATATGTTAATGTTCATTTCACAATTTTGGCTTCATGATCAAATACCTCTACCACTCATCCAGTCAGAGCTTCCTGATCACTTTGCAGAGCTATGGATTGCCTTACTCTCTCTGGATGAACTGGCGGGGCCAGAAGCAGCCAAACCCCTAAGCAAGTCATTGTCAATCATGAAAAGCCACGAGCAGCAAGAGTGGGAATTATTACACACGCGTGTTTCCTGTGTTTCCTTCAAGTCATGTGCCCTCCCTGACACTTAGTTTCCTCATCTGCCAAATGGAATAGTAATATCTACTAGAAAAATTCATAGTGAAAATTACCATCAATATAAAATAATATATGAAATTTGCCTATATGGTACCATAATACAATAGGCTCTAATTAAAAAAATAGCTAATACATTTTCTATAAACAGATTTTAATTTTGTTTTTTGACTACATTTGCATTTGTCTGTAATTTCACATATGTAAG
>NW_012148064.1:2095479-2097026 GCF_000956105.1 Propithecus coquereli
GCTGTATAGTATAAAATATACATTATTGGAGTTAATTGCATCTGTTTCTTTTTTTTTTCTTTCCTTTTTATATTTCAGAGTATTTTTCATCTTCTGTTTTCAGCAATTTTATTATGGCATTTCTCAGGATATTTTTCTTCATATCTCTGCTATTTGAGCTTTATAGGATTTCTTGAATCTCTGTCTTGAATTTTAAAATTAGTTCTTAAAAAATTTTTAGTCACAATCTTCTCAACTGTTCCTTCTGACCTTTTCACTTTTTCTTCTGCTTCTAGGACTACAATTATATATTTTCAGACATTTGTATTATATTTTAAATGTCTGTTATGTTATTATCCATATTTTCCATCTCTATGGAGCTCTTCGCTTCAGTCTGGATATTTTCTTTTGATTTACCTTCCAATTCACTCATTTTTTCTTTAGCTAGCTTGTTTAGTTGTTATCAGCAAAAACGATGTTCTGAAACTTCCTAGTTAGTCCTTGTTAGAAGCAAATTTCTTTATTCCCTCTTTTTAAAAGTAAATTTTTTACAAGTTATTAAACTTGCTTTCAAAAAGATATTAAAATATCATCCACTAGAAGAGGAAATGTTTTCAGTTAAGTGACATATCCTAGCTTTTTAGTTGGGATATGTCAATTTTTAATTGGTAATTATGTGCATTGCTTGATGATAACCAAAAGTAAAATTCATGGGTTTAACTTATTGAGAATAAAGCAGGATGCTCTGATTAAATGATGCTTAGCTTTACCTCTGAAACACGTATGCACAAAACATACCCCAAGCAGCACAGCAAAGGCTTGAAGAAGTGAACTGAGATTCAAACCACCACCCATAAAACAAGACAGATCTTACACTCTGAATGTAACCAGACTGATTACCTCCTAAAATAAAAACATTCACATTTTTAAGAGGATTATGGCAGAAACCAGAGTTATACAACATAACATTAACAATGACCAGGATGGAACTCAAAGTTAATTGTCATATAAAGACCTAGGAAAATGTGACATATTTTTAAGGGGAAAGAAAATCAATAGATGTCAAGCCCAAGATGACCCAGATTTTAGAATTATCATACAATGACTTTAAAGCAGCTATTATAACTATTACTATTTATTATAACATTTATAACAAATATATCTGAAATGAGTAAAGAAATAGGAAACATCAGCAAAGAAATAAAAATATAAAAAGCAACTCAATGAAAAATGTAAAACTGAAAATTACAATCTCTTAAATACAAAGTTTGCTGGATGGGCTCTATAGCAGAATATATATATAACAGACAAAAATAGCAGTAAACTTGAAGATAGACCAATGGAAATTACACAGTTCAAGAACAAAAAAAAGTTGATAAGAAATTGTACAAGATGAAAAGATCTTTGGAATGATAATAGCAAGTCTAACGTAAGTGACATTGACTGGGCATGGTGGTTCATACCTGTAATCTCAGTACTTTCGGAGGCTGAGGTGGGAGGATCAATTGAGACCAGGATTTTGAGACCAGCCTGGACAACATAATGAGATCCCCATCTCTACAAAAAAA
>NW_012148064.1:2108986-2110037 GCF_000956105.1 Propithecus coquereli
TGCAGTCCTCAACCAATGACCAGCAGGTGATAAAGTATAAATAACCCTGCTCTCTCCTACCTTATGTAGAATAACTGTGACAAATGGCTTCCAGAGCTTCTTAAGCTAATGCAGGTATCTCCTTGAAAATGAAGCACTGATAATGCTTTCTCTTCTCTGCTTACTTCCCCTCTCCCCTACCTGGGGTTACCTCCCAAATAATCTGCCTGACACACATCCTTGTCTCAGGTTCTGCATCTGTAGTAACCCAAATTGAAACAACCTCTAACAGAGAGAATGACTTTAATTGCTGCATATCTTAAAACTATAAATGAAAGTAGCCTGTTTGGGCAAGTCTTACTTGAAGCAAAATATTTGCATGTTGAAATAATTTTTTTAAAATGCCATTTCATTCTACTTTTCACCTGAATGATGAAATTTCTTTTACTTTTCCAAAAAGGATTATTGGAGATCAGAGGGAAAAGATAAAGAAAACTGTACTACTTTTTGAAATTAACATATATTTTTAAAAACTAGTGAAGGGGTTCTGACTTCGGAGTTAAGGTGGAAAACTGCAAGTAAAACACAAAATTATCATTCTCTAATGCACAAAAGAAAATCAAAAAACAAAACAAAAAAATAAACAAGGCAAGGAAATAACCTAATAGAATAAGGATGAAAAACTTTTGAAAAGGGGGAAAAAAGAAAAAACAAAACAGAAGATTCTTTAGCAGATAATAGTGGCAACAGGAGATAAACCACATGATTTCTAACACTGATCTCATGTTGTAGGAGCTCTGCTAACAAGTTAACAAAATCCCTTGACCGGCCGGGCGCGGTGGCTCATGCCTGTAATCCTAGCTCTCTAGGAGGCTGAGACGGGCAGATTGTTTGAGCTCAGGAGTTGGAAACCAGCCTGAGCAAGAGTGAGACCCCATCTCTACTAAAAATAGAAAGAAATTAATTGGACAACTAAAAATATATAGAAAAATTAGCTGGGCATGGTGGCGCATGCCTGTAGTCCCAGCTACTCGGGGGGCTGAGGCAGGAAGATCGCTTGAGCCCAGGAGTT
>NW_012148064.1:2110087-2111314 GCF_000956105.1 Propithecus coquereli
TTTTCCAAACTGATTATGCCAATTTACCCTACCACTAGCACAGCTTGGATGTTTCCATGAGTCCACAACCCTCTCAGTACTTGGGATTCCCATGTTTGTTTTGTTTTTAAAATGCAGCCCTTTGTATTCAGGTGTAATATACATGCAATAAAAAGCACAGATCGTAAATGTTCAGTTCGATGATTTTCACAAACTTATTCATTCATGTAACTACTAAACAAAGCAAAATACAGTATAATATCCATCACTCCAGAAAGTACTCTTATGCTGTTTTCCATTCAATTCTATGCTCCCACCTGAATTATTACTACTGATTATTACTGATTTTTATCACTATCTGATTTAGTCCTATTTTTAGACATCAAGTAACTGAAATCCTACAACATATGATATTTTATGTCTGACTTCTTTTGCTCAACATTGTGTTTATAAGATTCATCCACAATATGACATATATCAGTACTGTTTATTTCCTTTTTATTGTCAATCAGCATTCCACTATGTGAATATACCACAAATTGTTTATTCTATTCACCTGTTCATAACATTTGAGTCTTTTCAAATTTGGGGTATTATGATGACGCTGTGATGAATTTTTTCATAAACCTTTTTGTGGACAAATGTTTTTATTTATCTTGGGTAAATACCTAGGAATAAAATTCCTGGGATACAGGTATGTTTAACTTTAGAAGAAACTATCAAAATATTTGCACAATTTTACATTCCCACCAACATTTATGAGGGTGACGGTAGCTCCATATCCTTGCCAACATATAACATTGTCACTCTTAATTTTATCTATTCCAGTGGGTATAAAAGGTTAAATCATTGTGGTTTATAATTAGTGTTTTTCTGAGGATTAATGATGTTGAGCATTTTTTAACTTGCTTGTGTTTATTGGTCATTCTTATACCTTCTTTTGAGAAGTATTTGTTCAAAAATTCGACCATTTTTGTTAGGTCATTTTTCTTTATAACACTGATTTGTAGAAGCTCTTTAAATATTTTAGGGAAAAGTCCTTCTCCAATGTATGTATTGCAATTATTTTACTTCAGTCTGAGGATTACCTATTCATTTTCTTAATAGTTTCCTCTCATAAGCAGAAGTTTTATTTTTAATATCGATATAGAAAAATTATTGATTTTTCTAAAGACTAGTGCTTTTTTTGTTGTGTCTAATAAGTCTTCAACTACTCAAGGTGACAAAGACACTGTTGTATGTTTTCTT
>NW_012148064.1:2111809-2113087 GCF_000956105.1 Propithecus coquereli
TAAACATATGGAGACTATCCCAGGAATACAAGGTTAATTTAAGGTTGGAAATTCAATCAGTATAAATGACAGTGTTAACAGATAAACGAAGAAAAATATACCAACACTATAAAAATTAGAATGATAAAAACCCTTAGCAAATTAGAAATAAAAGGAAACTTCTTCAACCTGATAGAAAGCACTGATAAAAACCCAAAACTTTTACTTACTGATAAAATATTGAAAGCTTTGTCTCTAAGGTTGAAAACAGGCCAGAAAGCCTAGCCACTAAAGTAAAACAAGGAGAAAAAAAAAACGAAAGAAAACGAAAAGCAGAAATAGTGAAAAGGAGAAAATAAAATGTTTATGATTTCTATGCAACATAATTTTGTTCACATAAAACATCAAGAATTTTCAAAACATATGCCAGGATTAGTGAATTTAACAAAGCCAAAGAATACAAAGTCAATGACCAAAATTCCATCTAGTTTTATATATTATTCATGAACAATGGAAAAATAAAATTTTAACAATATCTTTTATGCCAAAATATTAAATGGCTAGAAATAAATCAAGTAATATCTCTTCACTGAAAACTACAAAATATTGTTGAGAAAAACCAAAGATGATCTAAGTAAATGGAGAAATTACCATGAATTAGTTGACAAAAATGTCTATTCTCATCAAAACCAACAACAGAGTGATCTAAATTCCAATCAAAACCACAGCAGGATTTTTAAAGAAATTGACAAACTGGTTCTAAAATTTATAATGAAATGCCAACAATCTTTTTTAACCAAAGTAACCTTGAAAGAGAAGAACAAGAGTGTATATAAAGCTATAGTGATGAAGACAATATTCTACTGGTATAAATACAGATAAATAGATCAATAGAACAGAACAGTGAGTTCAGAGATACATGTAACTGGCCAATTGATTTTTACCAAAGAAAATAAAACCTTTTAATAAATGCTGACGAAAAGGCTAAGTGTCTGTTAGGAAGAAAAAAAAATGAACATCGATTAACCACAACCTAACACCTTATACAAAAATTAATTTAAGAAGAATCATTGATCTAATTGTAAAATCTAGTATGATAAAGCCTCTTAAAAATATCTTTATGATCTCTCAGGACACATAAAACACCAATAATAAAAATTTTTTAAATGGATATATTGGAATTCATCAAATTGCACAATTAAGAAAATGAAAATATAAACTACAGGCTTAGGGAAAATATTTGCAGTAAATACATCTGACAAAAGACTTATATCCACAAAATACACACATGTATATATA
>NW_012148064.1:2113137-2114750 GCF_000956105.1 Propithecus coquereli
TAAAATAAAATTCAACATTTTTGAAACTCTGCTTTCAGCAGCAAATTGTTTCTACAATTAAGCTTCTTAGAAGTTCAAGAAACAGTCAACTAGTTCCAAAAATGTAGTATAAGTGTCATTAAGCCAGCCTATATTACAGCTGAAAAGTGGGTAGGAAAAAGAGAAGGAGTTGAAAAGAGTCAAACTGTATTTTGTTCCTCACACTGTTTTTTAATCACAAAATGTATTAAGGATGGGTTGTTCATTTAATAAAGAGCAACTTTTAATGCCACAGAGATATCAGCCACCTTCTTGTCCACCCGGACTGATTCTGGTTTGCCCTCACTTCAACCAAGACATGGAATCAGCATTTCTGAACAGCATTTCACTGTTTTCCATAAGAAATGTGAAAATAGCTATTTCGTTTCAAAAATTTTATGTCCTTTTCTAAGATTTGGGGGTTACTAGATAAGCTCACATTACATTGCAGCATATTTCATTTGAAAAATGCCATTCAACCTCTCTCCTCTCCTAAGTTCGCTTGTTTCATGCTTTTGGTGATAATTCTTTTTTTAAAAATCTCTTTCCCACAAGGCAGTGCCTGGGGACTCCTATACAAGTTTGTACTCTGAGATATTACTCGGGCAATTAAAATCCCTCTCCTCCTTATAAAGCATAGCTGTTTAAATACGGCCCAGGTCTTAGGGCCATGGTTCCCTGGCCAAGCCCATCTCTGCATGCCCATTGCTGCAATAAAAACCAATTAAGTATAAGTTTATTATAGCAGTCTCAAGCACTTGGAAATTTGTAATATACAAAAGAGCAATTCCATTGATTCATTTCAATTTCCTCATTGTGGTGGGAAAATTCTAAGAGGTCTCTGAAGATTTCCACCCCTTCGTATGCTTGGGTCTGTAGAATCTGCTCCCCTTGGGTGTGGGCGGGACCTGTGAATACCATGGAGTCATTCCCTCCATTAGGTTACACCCACCATATGACAAAGTTAATGTGATAATCACTCCCATGATTATACTGTATTATGTAAGATTCTGTCATAGGAGACTAAGAAGAGATTCTTCTACAGATTTTGAAGAAGGATGTTGCTATGTTGTAAGAACACCACATGGCTAGGATTTGAGGGCAGCCTCTAGTTACTGAGAATAAACCCCAGCCAATAGTCAGCAAGGACATCAATCCTATTATACAACCTCAAGGAACTAAATGCTGCCACAAACTGCAGTGATCTTGGAAGAGGTCCTCAAATCTGAGATGAGATTGCAGCCCTAGCAACGCCTGGATTTCAGTCTGGTGAGACCCTGAACATGAGACGATACCTGGCCTCCTGATCCACAGACACTATGAGAAGCCAAGTTCGTGATAATTTTTATACATCGGTAGAAGAAAAATATACTTGGTAAGTGAGCAAGAATGAGTAGATGAAAATCACAATACAAAATATCAATAATTGGACAAATATGTACAGAAAAATAGACAAAAATTATCTTAAAACATAGAATATTTAAGCAATGTTATCGAGCAACTTGAATGAATTAACATCTACTGAACACTGCAGTCTTCAAGGGCAGAATACAAATTTTTTTTAACATTCTCATGGGACATTCACTAAGATTTAC
>NW_012148064.1:2114800-2117429 GCF_000956105.1 Propithecus coquereli
TTCAGTCAATGTTAATAATCTCTTGCATTATATAGTCCCCTAGAGTTTAGAGTACACTATTATATACAGTATCTCTTTGTATTTTTGTTATTATCCACACAATGCATGATTGTTGTAGAACTGTTGAAAACTACAGAGGAGCAAAAAGTACATAACAGATTACAGGTAAGTCTAGTACCAAGATAAAATTGGGGTAGACATTTCACTGGGCCTTCCTGGTATCCCTTCCTCCCAAAGAGTGCACGATTTTTCCTATACGACCCCCCTAACCTCCTTCCATCTCTCCCTACCCCCAATTCAATTCATGTGTGGATACGACTTATTCTACTTATTCTACTAGTCAAATAAAGGAGGTTTTGTCTCAGGCCTAATTAATAAACTACTAAAATTATTGGCTCAGGAAATGATAATGAGACAAGACAGGCCAATGAATACTGGGACATTAGAAGCAGCAACTGAGGAAGATGTATTTGGGTTTTTGTTTGTTTGTTCATTTGGATTTTTTTCTTCATTAACCTGATAGGAAAGGGCATATGGCCATCTTGCCCACCACACACGATCCTGCCTGAGACTAAAGCTAACAACGAAAACAGAGTAAAGGTGAAGCCAAAGAGCTCGTGACAACACTTAAGCCTTTTTACTACAGTTGTACCCGAATTGCTTTTGAAATTTTCAGTTCGTGTGAGTTCCTTTTTTCTTAAGCTTACCTGAATTTTGTTCATATTACTTAAAACTGAAAGAGCTGTAATAATACAATAGCAACAACTGTGAATATTTTGTTTATTTTTTCCTGGCTATATTTTGATGGACAGATAAATATAATAGCTAACAAAGAGACAACAACATTGGGAATTATTTCATTTTTATACTTAAAATTATCCAGGATAGCATACAAGGCATATACTGTATTATTAATTTTATTTTACAGATATGCAAAATCATGACTAAAGTAGCATGACTAAAGGGAACAAGGGACAAAGCTAATAAGTCGGATTTTGGACTGAAACTCATGTCTTGTTAATATCATTTGTTTTTATACCGTATGACATTGTTATCTTTCAGTCATCTCATCATCCTAACTATGTATTTCCTGAATATTAATAAGGATTACCTATAATGTGAGAGCAAAAGTGAAGGAAGAAATTATGAGTATTTAAAGAACATTATTGATCCTCAAAATTAGAAATCTAGGAAATAATGATATTGAAGAGAGAGCAAGGAGTTACTAACATATGGATAAGGGTTTAAAAACATTCATTTCTTTATTCAACATGTATGTATTTTATGCCTTTTATGTTCCTGGCCTGTGTCAGAACACTGGGAATGTAATCATGATGAAATCCTAATTGGTCCCTGCTCTCATGGAGTTACAAAGCAGATGGATGAAACAGACCACATCCAAGTAAACACACAAATGATATGAAAATCCCAACTCTGCCATGTCCTATGTACGGGAGATATTTTGGTGTTAAAGAGTTCATAACAAGGCAATTTGACATAACAAGGAAAGCTAAGGAAAGTCCTCAGGGGGAACAATATTTAAATTGATGTATGGGCAGGCTTCAAGGGGAATGGAAACGTGTTCCAACGCAAAGGAAAATCACATGCAAAAACACTGTGAAGGTGTGAGTTTCTACAAAAAACATGTGCGCCTATGACAAGGTTAGTGAGTTGAGACTAATTAGAGCAAGTGGTGGCTTGACTAAAGGTATGGCTGACTTTGATCTTTCTCAAAGCTTAGACTTTTGACATTGGTTGTTAATTTTTAAAAACAGATTTATTCCCATTCTCTCCCAACATACAAGTTCAGAAACATTTTTTCCACACCAGTTAGCTCCCTGTTGTTTCAAAAAAAAAAAAAATCCATAGAGAAGAGATCCTTTCAGCAGAATATAACTTAAGAGTTAACACGTTTTTTTTTTCCTGTCTAATATCTAGTCTAAATTTCTCTTGCTTCAATTTAAGCTATTTTAAGATAATACCTTTTCAGCCCCCAATTGTGATTTATACAAGGTTGCCTAGTTAAAATGGCAGAAATGACTAGTTATTTCTCAAAAAAAAATTTTTGCCAAACTAAATCCCAGTTTCTATATCCAACCATTATCTTGTCAATCCTTTAATCCTTTTCATTGACTCTACAGTTTTCCCACATCTCTGTTAAGCTGTAGAGCTCAAAGCACGTCACAGAGAACCGTAATAACAGCATACTTAAATGAAGCACAGTAGGTTAGATTCCTGTAGAGTTTTTCACATTATATCCCTAAAATATCCGTCTCTCAATTTTAAAAATGAATCTAGCACAGCCATTTGAATAAAACTGTAAACTTTATTACAGATATGTAAAAAGCTGTCACAATACAACTAAAATTGACTCTGTAAACTCATGTATATTGCGCAATGTAGATTTGTCAAATAATTTATTTTTTAAAATAGGAAGTAGTCTAAACATTACTTTTGAAAAGAGATTATAGATAAGGCAGCAACAAACAGACATTTGTAATTAGATAGTGAAAAACATCTGTTATTACAGTAATTGTTGAATTTTCCTTTTCTTTGAATTAAGGTATATGTTTTACCATAAATTGCCTAGTATAACAGATTTATTGACTGCCTAGGAATTCACATTTGT
>NW_012148064.1:2121674-2123148 GCF_000956105.1 Propithecus coquereli
CCAGGAGTTTGAGGTTGCTGTGAGCTAGGATGACGCCACGGCACTCTAGCCCGGGCAACACAGTGAGACTCTGTCTCAAAAAAAAAAAAAAAAATATCCCTTGACCACTGACTATTAATACTTCCCCTAAATCTAAAATGAGGCAAACTGAATGGGCATCCATTTTCTTTTTCCTGTTGTACAGAAAAGAAATGGGATCTGAAGATGAACCCAAGGAAAAAAACAAAGGCAATGACTCCATCAGCTTAAGTCTCCAGGGATACATAGTATGTTGAAGAAAGTTCCAAGGCCAAGGGTAGTCCTCCCATGAAAGAAATATTTTCCCTTCATATAGACATAGCAAAACTTGGTTCAGGTCTTTTAGCAAAATCTCAAAATCACGAGAATCTTGCCCCAACTGAGTTCTTCTCACTCACCTCACCTCACATCCCTCATCCTACCATTCCATCTCAATCTGCAGAAACATCGGTAAAATACACAATCCCCAACTCCACGTGTAGCTTGGAGGAGAAAACAAACTAGAGTCATATACTAGAGGAGGACAGTCAGGATTCATTCACTCTATTTAAGAGCAAATGCGGGTATGGACTAACTTCATTTCTTCTAAGCATAAGCCACATGCAAAGAAACAGAATAGCAATAATACAAATATACCATGAGGCAGGGAAGGAAGAAAGAAGTGGGGAAGGGAAAAATAATAAAGAAGGAGAGGAAGTAGGACATAACGGGAAAACCAGAAATCCAATTCAAAAAGTGTAACAATCTCAATGAAAAAATAGCATCACTCATAAATGCTTCACAATAGAGGACAAATTAACAAAAACATGAATTTGATAAAACAACATAACAATAAAATAAAACAACATTAAGTGATGAAAATGATGAAAGTAGATACAGACACCCCACACCTAGAAATACACTAGTTAGTATCTCAAAAATAAAGAGATAATTCATTAAGCAGCAGCAGGGAAAACAAACAAACAACCTATCAGGGAGAAATATCAGGCAGGCTGACTAGTAACACCTCCGTGGGAAGAGTCAATGCCAGAAGGTAACAAAGCAAAATCTGCAAATGTCTGAGAGACAGTAAATATTAACTAAGAATATTATACCCAGTGAAAATGTCATTCAGGAATTTAAAACAAAAACAAAAACAGACAGTCCTGGGCAGGAGGAGACCTGTGTAAATGCCCATGTCCTAATTATTCCTGGTGGGCAAACATAGGCTAAGATATAGGAATCTGACTACCCAATGCATTTCATAATCTATTTTTTAAACTTAAAGGGATCATATATGAAATATTTCTTTTAGCTTAGTGATGAACAGCAATCACCATCTTTCCTTTGAGTCTCATGACCATGAGATCAACCTAACACAAGAAAAGAAAAAAAAAGAAACAAAAAAGAAATGTCTCTTGTAATGAAGAAATAATTGTTTGAAGTTCATTAATTTATTCAACTTTCAATTATTTTT
>NW_012148064.1:2123198-2124564 GCF_000956105.1 Propithecus coquereli
AAAAGTCCAAAGAAAAGACACACAAATGATAAATGTCAAAACTCTTGAGCATTTCAAATGTCCCCAATTGATTGATGGTTTGGGAGGTATAGAATTCTAGATTTAATATATTTGCTCTAATAGTTCTGGGATATAATATTTACATCAATTTCTAATTAGTCAATTGATTTTTTAATTTTTGAAATCATATTCTTAATTTATGAGTTATTTTAATGATCTATAATTCTTCATATTTCATAGCTTATATTTCATGTTTTATAAGTGCACCAGTTTCCTTATTATTCTGGAAGATTAAAATTAATTTTTGGGTTTTTGTTTTGTTTTGTTTTGGACATATCTCTGTTTTTTAAGGGATCATTTTGAAAAATTATCTCTGTATCCTTCTTGGTCAGATTTTCTTCAAAATTGGGCTATTTTTTTCATTATGCTAGCTTTTTTTCTTAAGTCTGGTAATATATAACTATTGTTTCTTATTTAATAATGAAGAGCTGGGGTGAATTTTAGGTAGCTGTTGTGGGTTTCTTTCACCTTTGAATACATTTGTCTTTTTTCTAACAGACTTTTTCTCATGGTGGCAAACTGAACCAGGAGTTCTATGTTATCAATTACAAGGTTTTAATTTAGGGTGATCAAGCAAGAAAATGCTTCAGGTTATGCATGGTTTTATCAAATAACAAAGTTAAAATGTGTTTTATTCTAGGCCACCATTGCCTGTACCAAATGCCTTAGTTCTCCCAAAAAGCTGCATCGGATTCCTTTATAGAAGACCCTATGGGATGGAAATGGCTGTTTATATTTGGCTGCTTATTTCCTGGTTAAGCACAGATTGGTCCCACTCTTTCCTTTACAGACTGGGTTAATTCCTCAATTTCTATCTTTGTTCTCATTATTTCTCTCTTTTCTTTCTTCTAATTGCAGTACCTTTCTGGGATTCTGATTTGCAGGCTGAGTCTCACCTCTACTAGAGTCCTCTAGGGCCAGATTCACAGACTGAAATACATTGATTATGCAAACAATAGACTTTCTAGCTTTCAGAAATTTGTTAAGATCTCACTTGTATTAATTCTCTCTGTCATTTTGGGATGATTATTATTTGCACTTCAATGCTATGATCATAATGGGGCCTCTGAGGAAAGAGAGGTTAAAGTGCTCCAACCTCCAAAATTGAGATATAAGCTAACCTCATTTAAGTTAATATTGTTCAATGAATTTTCTTTCCTTTGGTAATGTAGTTGAATTTCTTTTTTCTGGGTCATCCATTGTGATTTCTGGTAATGCGCCTTATAATATTGTTGTTACACGTTACTCTTGAATGGTTATTGTTGCTAACCTTTTTATTTTTAAGTGTCACTTGAGAGAAATAAAA
>NW_012148064.1:2124614-2125804 GCF_000956105.1 Propithecus coquereli
ATGCTAAATTCAGTGAGATGTAAAAAGTCATAGGATCCAGAAGCTTAGTAAATTTCAAATAGGATAAATTCTAAGAAAGCCAGGCATAGACACATCATAATCAAACTGCAAAAAGCCACAGATATTCCAAACAAAACTAAAAACATTACATAGAAGGGAATAACCAATTTGAATGACTATGGATTTCTCATCAAAATCCATCAAGACCAATAGTCAATGAAGCAATTTCTTTAAAGTATTGACAAAAAAACAAACCTTTCAACTCAGATTATATACCCAGTGAAGATATTCTTTGAGAATTGAGGGGAAATAAGGGCATTTTCAAGTCAAGGAACAACAAACTACAAGAAGAAATTCAAGGAAGTTCTTTAGGCTAAAGGAAAAAATAATGGAAGAAAAATAGAATCATTAGGAATAAATGAAAAGATTGGAAAAACAGTAACAAAATTCATCCCAAACAATTAAACAGACTGATTTTGAGAGCTGAATACAAATGTTAAAGCCTTAAATTGGATTTTTGCTCTAATTATTGAGATTACTCAAATGTGATATTTTCAATTTCTAAATAAAGCCATAAATTCACCAGAGCTATGTAGAAGAAGCTGTGCTGTGCTTCCAGAGGTACTCATCTCCCCAGTCGCCTGAAATGTTGGCTGCTGAAGGCTCACAGTGAGACACATTCAGGAATTGCTCTCGTTCAAAGGGAGCTGCTCCAGCTACCTTGTGACTCTTTCCCAGAGGCAGCCCACGCTGGTCTCTGTGGCAGGACAAAAGCCCAGCTGCACTGTCTCAATCTGGGACAACTCTGAAGGGTCCTTGCAGCTCCATAGCTCCCCGTAGGGTCCGCTGATGGCCTTCGTTCTAAGGGCATCACAATGTAACTTTTTCCTCTGCAAGATCTTATTTCATTACTCTCTTTCAGGTATTGTTCCCAGGGCACTCCCCAACAAACCTCCTGCATGCAAATCTCAGCCTCAGAGTCTGTCTCTTGGGTAAATTGACCTAAGAGAGTTTGTCATACACAAAACCCTTCTAAAGCTGACGCCATTGAAAAACTGTGAAAGAGGAGGAGAGAAAAAAACAAATACCAAAGTAAGTTTCGGGAGAAGATAATTTCTAAGATTGTTTCTCTGTCTGATTGGCTAAATAAAACACACTCATGGAACCCTGTTGAAAGTCAAATGAGACCA
>NW_012148064.1:2125854-2126379 GCF_000956105.1 Propithecus coquereli
ATTTTTGCTTTGTCAACCTCAGCCAACATAGCGGTTTTCATTAAGCTAAGATGAAGTTAACATACCCCTTGCCCTTCTAATGGTTCTTCTCCCTCTACTTTTAACTTTCTACCTTTTGTCAAATATCCCTACATTTTCATATTTTCTAGGCTGTTAAAATTAACATTATATTCATAATTTTTGCCTGAGTTTTGTATAGATTTATTCATAATGTTGAAAACCAATAAACTGTATTGACATTATTATAAATGTATCAACTACATTTAAGCCTGTGCTAGATTGAGAACTCCCTACTTTATTGGTAGAGAGTTTATTGGTCCAATATTCATCCAAAATTATGATCTCTGAGTGCTATGAGAAGAATATTTCTAGGTCAAATAGAATTGATTTTCTTATACTCCTTTGCTTCAAATTATTCCATGTCTTGGTTTGATTCCTATTTGAATTAGGATTTTCTCATATATAGCTTGGCTTTTCCTGGACTCTCTAATTGCCTTTCCTTTTTCTTCCTGACCAAAAAACAAA
>NW_012148064.1:2127410-2129563 GCF_000956105.1 Propithecus coquereli
CCAAATACGTTCCTTAGGAGAATGCTATAAACAACTTGTAGTATATTCATATGATAAAATGCTAGTGGGCAATAAAAAGGAACAAAGTATTCATATGTGCAGCCACATGGATCGATCTCAACATTATGCTGTTTGAAATAAGCCAGACAAAAAAATACATGCTCCATATGAAGCCATTCATATGAACTCAAAGTACTGGCACAACTAATTTGTGATGATAGAAATCAGAATATGTAGAGTTAGTGAGGGGATTGGCTGAAAAGGGGCAGGAGGGTAATCAAAAACTTCTTTCCCTTCGGGTGTACACAACAGTTAAAATTTATCACAATGAACATTTGAGATCTGTGCCTTTTATTACATGTGAATTATAACTCAACTTAAAAATGCGAATTGGAATTCTTTCACGAATATTCAAGATGCATTGTTATTTTTAAAGTTCCATTAATTGCATTTATACATGCAAATTAGCTTTCCTCTTAGATAAGTCTTCTTGGTATTTTAACAACAAAATACCCTGTCTGGAATAAAGTGCTCTTATGATTCTGCCACATAGAAAATAGCATTATCATTGTGTCTCATTAAATATTATTATACAGATAGATAATTGTGTAGAGACTAAATTACCCATGTCTTTAGTACTCATTCTGACAGCCACAACAAAACAAGTAATTGCATCCATCATTTCTTTAAGTGCTTGGGGAAGTACTAGGCACTTGATGTGTTGTCTCCTGTAGTCCTCACAACCACCTACTTTTGCCCATGGGAACCAAGCTCAGAGCAGTTATATAACTTGTTCAGGGTCACAACATGGTTTGGAAGTCTGAGCCTGTTTTTGAATACAAGTCTAATGAGACAGACACAGCTCTATTCGGCAGACAACACTGTCTCTTAATTTGATCCTTGACATCATTCCTTCAGTACAACAAACTTATTAATACTTTAAAATTGTTACAGACTGACGTATTAGTCAGAGTTTAATTAGAGATGCAAAACTACTGGTACAATTTACATATACACAATTATATGCATGTATAACACCAAGCATAAAATTTAAAATAATAAAGTTATATATACATCTACAAAAATTATCTCTACCTATATCTCAAGGAATTTGTTACAGGGATTTGACCTTAATCTCTGTAAGGATGTTGTTGTCTTAATATCTGATGCAAGCAGTTGGGAAAGGAAGATGGTTGTAGAGTTGGGGAGACCTAGCATGCCGTGATCCACAATCACAAGCCAGAGGCCATGAGACTAGCAAAAGTCTATACCAGTTCTTGTAGACATTGGTCTTACCGCTGTGTGTCTCCAGCAAATGCCGATACCCTTCATCACAGAGCTAAACACACACACGTGGCTCAGAGTCAAAGGAAGTAAAGGAGGATGTGGGAGAAGGAAGGCAGTTGTAGGCCTGGCTGCTGCCTCATGCCAACAGGTGGGCCAACCGACAAGGGGCAACATGTCAAAATGGCTGCTGCTCCCCTTCTGCCTCTCAGCTCCCCCCCAAGAACCCCTCATGTAGCCCACGGTAACTGGAAACATGCAAGATGGGGAATTCTGGGTGATGCAGCTCAGCATAGCCACATTGACACATTCTAAAGCCACTGTGAGTGATTTGGACATGAATTCTACTTATAGAATTAGCCAATTAAAAATCTAGCATAGAATTGTAAGGGGCATTCTCCAGAGTGTCAGTCTTGCTTCACGTTTTTCTAGCTGTGTGAATGTGGACAAGTTACCGGAATTCTCTGAACTTGAGAATCCTCATATAGAAAATAACGATAACAACAGAACCCATTAATAACACTGTTATTAAGACCAAAAGAAAAGAAACATGTTCAAAAAAAAGCAAACTTAGAAGAGTGTTTGGCACATGACAATCAGTAAATATACCTATTATTATTATATGATGAGCAAAATTTCTCAAATCACAAGAGTCCTGTTTTTCACTTTAAATATAGAAGACGATAATTTAAAATATCTTATAACTTTGAACCTATAAAATTACAACAGAATGTACCTTTGTAAACTTAGGTGATATAAATGTAAATACATGTGTTTTTTAAATTGCTGAAAATCTACATGGATCAAGTGAAAATTCAGTTCAAAATAGGCATTTGTCAGGTAAGTCACAGTGCTAAAGAATCTGTCTA
>NW_012148064.1:2129613-2130163 GCF_000956105.1 Propithecus coquereli
AATAAAAAATATATGTTAAAATACATTTTAAAAAATACTACTTATCAAGGTCTAAGAAACTAAAATGCTTAGTAACAAATTTGAAAATACATATTCAAGACTTATACACAGAAACTACATAATATTGCTGAGAGTAATTATAGAACACCTAAATAAAAGGTCAATTAAACCATGTTCACGGACCAGAAGACTATGTATTGTTAGAATGTCAAGTCTCTCCATATTGACCTCTAAATTCAACATTGAATCAATCAAAATCCCTGCAGAACTTCCTGAAAACTTGACAAGCTGATTCTAAACTTCATATGAAAATGTAAAAGGTCTAGCTTAAACAAGTTTGAAAATGAAGAACTGAGTTGGAGGACTTTCACTATCTGGTTTGAGACTTACTGTAAAGCTACAGTACTCAATAAATTAGACTAAGAATAGACATCACAATCAATAGAACAAAAAAGAGAGTTCAGAAATAGGTACACACCTATATAGTCAATTGATTTTCTACACAAGTACCAAGGTAATTCAATTGGAAAAACAAAACCGCCTCCTCTAT
>NW_012148064.1:2130213-2131491 GCF_000956105.1 Propithecus coquereli
AAAACTAGAAAAAATTAGCTGGGTGTGGTGGCAAGCAACTGTAGTCCCAGCTACTCAGGAGGCTGAGGCAGGAGGCTAGGCTGCGCCCAGGAGTTTGAGGTTGCAGTGAGCTATGATCATGCCATTGCACTCTAGTCAGGGTAACAGCAAGACTCTGTCTCAAAAAAAAAAAGGAAAACCAGCACAGTAAGGCAGCTTTATTCAGGACTTTTGTGATAGGTATAAGAATCACTGCAATGAGGTCTTGGAGTTGAAGGAGAGAGATTGGGCTCAACTCTGAATACAGCATGGCAAAGTGAGAATTTATAGCCAAGGAGCACTGTGGGGGTCAGTGGATGGAAAATTATTAAGAGGAAACATCAGCGGTAAGGGGGATTCTGGCTAAATCCACCTAACAGGATTCCTGCTGATGATAGGCCGGGGTGATCAGAACATCACCTAGGGTTGGCAGAGGATGAAGAATCCAACCTGAAATCAAGCATAATCAAATATTGAGGATGGGGTATTCTTGCTAAACTGATTTAGCAGAATTCTTTGCTAGAACTTTTTTTTTTTTTTAATTTCAGAATATTAGGGGGGTACAAATGTTTCGGTTACATGGATTGCTATTAAACTGCTTGCGACTAAGTTATAAGTGTGCCCATCTCCCAGATAGTGTACATTGTACCCATTAGGTATGATTTCACCCATCCCCTTCCTCCCCTACCCACCCGTTTGATTTCCATTGAGTTTTACTTCCTATTGTGCACATGAGTGCTGTTTGGCTAGTTCCAATTTAATAGTGAGTACATGCGGTATTTGTTTTTCTATTGTGATACTTCGCTTAGGAGGATGGTCTCCAGTTACATCCAGATTATTACAAAAGGTGTTAGTTCATTTTATATGGCTGAGTAGTACTCCGTGATATACATATACCATATCTTGTTAATCTACTTATGCATTGATGGGCACTTGGGTTGATTCCACATCTTTGCAATTGTGAATTATGCTGCTGTAAACATCTGAGTGCAGGTGTCCTTTTGATAAAATGGCTCCTTTTCCTTAGTGGGATTGCTGGACCAAATGGTAGGTCTAATTTTAGTTCTTTGGAGAATCTCCATCTATTTTCCATAGAAGCTGTAGCAGTTTGCAGTCCTACCAACAGTGTATAAGTGTTCCTTTCTTTCTGCATCCACAGCAGCATCTATTGTTTTGAGACTTTTTGATAAAAGTCACTTTCATTGGGCTTTGGTGATATCTCATTGTGGTTTTGATTTGCATTTCCCTGATGATTAATGA
>NW_012148064.1:2132013-2132443 GCF_000956105.1 Propithecus coquereli
TCATATACACTTGTACATTCATATTCAGAGTAAGTTTGCTCATAATAGTCAAAAATTGAAAAGAACTTGCCTCTCCACCAAACAGTAAATAGATATGTGTGTTATATGTATAAGTACACTGTCATTTGGAAATTCACTTCAAACAGCCAGAATAAGTGTTTTGTGTTAGATCCTGTGAGTGTTAAAAAATATAGCTGTCATATGGGATAAACTTGGATTTGCATGTGTCAGTAAGCCCTTTACTAACTCTGAGAACGTGGCCTAATAAATTACTGCCTCAGAACTTCAGTTTCCTCATTTGCAAAATGGGAATATTCATATTACCTGCCTGATAAAGTTATTAAGAAGCAACATAGGACAAGCAAAGATCATGACACATCATGAAAATGAATATTAGTTGTTATTATAACTGTTTTATAATTATTATATC
>NW_012148064.1:2132493-2133636 GCF_000956105.1 Propithecus coquereli
TCCATGTAAAAATCCTCACTTGAAAATCAAATACAGCAAACTGATATGCTAAAATCATTTTCTTTCCTTGACAATATTTTATTTAGAAACCAGATACATCAAAGAACCACTTCTCTTTGAGATCCTGGAAAAAACTTTTCCTTCAACCATATACCTCATTCATCTAGCAGCATGAGTATTTAGTGAAAAATAGAGTTTCCCTCTGCTTCTTTGTTACCTAGGAATCAAATTCCATATTCCGTCCCAGCATGAATCTTTGTGATTACACATTAAACATAAGTTTCTTTCATCCTAGAGCTAAGATTTCGAGAAGACATAAAACCACAGTAAAGTAAGGCAAATACCAAAATGGTCACCTCAAAAATGTCCGTTTAAAGATATTACCAAAATTAGAGTAGGAGAGGAAATTAGCTAACTATTCATTATGAAATGAAAAAGATAGAACAAGCTTTTCCCCTCATCTCTTTACTGTCACTTCCAACTCCACTCAATGGGAGCTAAATAGATATCTGACATCTACAGTTACAATATTCTTTGATATTATATTAACAGCATTAACATTCAAATATAAATATTATCTTAAGTAGTAAATGCATTAAATATTATCAGCCATTGAAGAAGGCATGAGTAAATGAAGACCACTCTATATTCATGAATGACAAGATTCAGTATTACAAAATCTAAATCTTCCTCAAAATTTATCTGCATTATTAATGCAATCTCTCAATAGTTCAGCAGTTTTTTTGGTGGAAATTGGCCATTGACTCCAAAACATTATGATAATGCAAAGCCAAGAATAGTCAAGTCATTCTTGAAGAACAAAGATGGAGGATTTATGGTACCAAATGGCAATACTTACTCTAACTAAAACAATGTGATATTGGTGCTAGGATAGATAAATAGAAGAAAAGAACAGGACAGATTTGATAATTAGATCCACACACATATATGATGGTGACTAAGGTGATAGTGCAATGCATTGTAAAATAATTGTTTTTAAAAAGTGGTTCTGGGTCTAGGAGTATTCACATGGAAATAAATTAATTTTATCTCCTTCCTTAAAATTTACTCAAAAAATAATTGCAAATCTGAATGTGAAAGCTAAGACAGAAATTCATCTAGAAGATAACACAGGAGTGTATC
>NW_012148064.1:2136116-2136976 GCF_000956105.1 Propithecus coquereli
CCTACCAGGAAGATAAAACTAGACAGATTTTCACAAAAGGTGAGAGCTAGCTAAAAAGGTGACAACTGATACAATGTTATAAGACTTTAGGAAAAGATCAGATAAAGAAAAGGCAGAAAAACAATAAAGAGGGTTTATATGGAGATAACATCCCGAGGATCAGAAATCAAGACAACAAATAAAGGAGAAATGGATTTAAAAACACTCTGCAAGTCATTATCAGGTACTGAGGAATCTGTAGGAAATATGACTTTCAAATAGGATTTGGGGGTGAGGGAGATGAGTAGTGATGAACAGGAAGGGAAAAAAAAGGATGGACTTGAGTGTAGAACTCAGACCAGAAGTCAAAGTCACCCTTCCCAGGTGTCATTAAATCTTCTCAAGGCCCTTGATACATCAAAATACAAAGGCATTTCTTAATGGGCTATGATGGGGGGAGGGGAAGAAGGGGAAGTGGCTCAGCCCTTTTTATGTCAATGGGCAAGGTAACTAGTGACAGAAGCTTTGTCAAAGCCTGAGCTATTCAGAGACAGAAACATTTCCATCCCTTCAAAACATTGATGCCATTTAGTCTTTCCAGATGACCAGGGATCTGTAGTCCTACAAGTATTATAAGTAGAAATAGAGCTAACAGATTTATCTTAAGATTCACAATCACTAACCTAATACAAATAATTGAGAGGTGCCCCTTACCTTAAAATAGTCTCCCATTATTTGATGTGGGTTTATTCCCTGTAGGTGTAGATTTATTTCCACAGGATGGACCAAAATAAACAAATGAACAAGAGAGAAAGACAAACAAAATGACTTAGAGCAGTGTTCACAAAGCGTGGTCCAAGAACTAGCAGAACCAGCACCAA
>NW_012148064.1:2148371-2149469 GCF_000956105.1 Propithecus coquereli
CCCAGTTCAGCAGTACCCCTGAAAATGGTAGTCTGCATTCTAGGTTCCAGTGTCCAAGGAAGCATGAATGACTTCATTTGCAAAGTTTTGTCCTTAGTTGATCTGTCTAGTAATTCTATAGATCATTGGCTTAAAAGGCTTATTTTACCTTGCCTAGTTCAGAACTTGCCTAGTGCCAAAGCCATCCAGAGGGCATTTGTGGAAAATACACACAGAAAAATGTGTGAGTCTTTGCTTCCTGAGACAATGAATAACAGTGGGGGAAGGGGGAAGCAAACAACAGACTACCTAAATAGCACTGGAGGAAAGGCTCAGAAATGAGAAACTTTAGAAAAGAATAGCTTTGTAAATTTCTGAGATATTCCTGGAAATATACAAGACTAACCTCACATGCAAAACTGGGTGCATGCTCAGAGAAGACCTGAGAAGGCCATAAGTTCTCATGTCTGGCTGACTTTTAGGATCTGCATGAACTCACTAAGGCAGAGTTGGAGAGTGCCTGGCTAAGTGTCCAAAGTACACCCTAACACACATGGAGCCCATCTGCAAAGACTGGGGAAATTTTTGCTTAAGAAATTTAAAGAAATCTCTTTCCATTCACTAACTTACTAATAAGAGACCCCAGTTGCCACAAACACCAAAGAATACAGATTTTAAAAATTAATTAAAAAGTCACTAAACAAACAACATAACAAGCAGCAACAACAAATCCAGAGGAAAGAGATGAATATAATTTCCAGAGTTGTCACATTATTTATGATATTCAAAACGTTCAGTTTTCAAAAAAAAAATTATGAGGCATGCAAAGAACCAAGAAAAGATGTCCTATACACTGGGGAAAAGCAATCGATAGAAACTGTTTCTGAGAAAAATCCAGACATTGTACTTACAAGACAGAGTATTTAAGTCACTATAACAGAAATGAAAGTTTTTCATGGGCTTATCAGTAAACTGGCCATAAGCAAGAAAAGAATCAGTGAGTTTTGAAGACAGGACAACAGAAATTGGCCAAACCGAAAAGCAAAGAGAATGAAGAATGGAAAAAAAAATACGGATTTATGACTTTGAAGTTTCTATGGAAATGCAAATTACTGAAGA
>NW_012148064.1:2162544-2162812 GCF_000956105.1 Propithecus coquereli
GTGCACAACTTTAGGGGGGTTCTCCATAGATGATAATGTAAATGGTGTCCTTTAGAGTTGCACAGTGCACAACCTATACCACCACACATGGTGGCCCTGAGCATACCCTCAGAATTTTACAACAGAAAATGATGTGCTAATCACTGCCTATTCTGCATTCTGTTTTATATGGGCCATGTTCTACACTGCTTCATGTTTCACTTGACAAAATTACAACTTCATGTAGAAATTGTATACGATATGAAAAATACAGTATTACCCCACGAAG
>NW_012148064.1:2162862-2163209 GCF_000956105.1 Propithecus coquereli
ATTAACCAGAACTCTCATACATTGCTGATGGAAATGTAGAATGCTGCAGCTACTTTAGAAGTTTAGTAGATTCTCAAAAAGTTAAACATACTCTAATTATATGACCCAGCAATTACATTTCTAAATACTTGCCCCAAAGCATATGTGCACAAAAATGACTTGCATAAAAGTGGTCATAGACACTCATTCATAATAGCCCCACATTAGAAGCAACCCAAATATCTGTAAACAGAAAAATAGATAAACAAAGTATGATATATTCCGACAACTGAATATCATTCAGAAGTAAAAAGGAAGAGATAATTAATATGGGTATGAAGCTTAAAAAGATGTAGTAAGCCAAAGAG
>NW_012148064.1:2165074-2165433 GCF_000956105.1 Propithecus coquereli
CCATGTTCTACACTGCTTCATGTTTCACTTGACAAAATTACAACTTCATGTAGAAATTGTATACGATATGAAAAATACAGTATTACCCCACGAAGCCTTCCAAATAGAATATTAATATAATTACTGTATTATTGAGCCAGCCTCTACCCAAGTGGGGATCATAGTCACGAGCTGTAATGTACATGCATGAAATGCTTAGTATGGTGAAAAAACTCTAAATATTAAACGAGTTTCTATAGCTGCTTGTGATGCTGTCCTGCATTTTACAGTGGCATGACTTGCTTGAAATACTGACGGCACTATAGACTTACGTTATTTTGGAGATTTTGAAAAATATACTTTGTATTCTTCTAGGTACA
>NW_012148064.1:2165483-2167814 GCF_000956105.1 Propithecus coquereli
TGATATATTCCGACAACTGAATATCATTCAGAAGTAAAAAGGAAGAGATAATTAATATGGGTATGAAGCTTAAAAAGATGTAGTAAGCCAAAGAGACTAGACACAGAATACAGAATGCAGTTTCATTCTATTTATAAGAAGTCCTAGAACAGACAAAACTAGTCTATGGTGAAAGGGATAAGAATGATGATGTCTCTTTGCGGTGAGGAGGGACAGGTATTGACTGAGAAAGATCATGAGAGAAGTTTCTGGGAATAAAGGAAAGTTCTGTGTCTTGTAGATTACATGTGCATGCATTTGTCAAGACACGCTGAAATTAAGATATATGCTTTGTAGCTTATGCACAATTTAAAAGTTTAAAGCATTTACTATAAAATCTCTTTGAAATCAACAACATTAAAATGTTGACTACCAAAATTCCTTTGAAATAAACTTTGGAGGTAACATGTGCTTTAAACTGACCAAATAAATTTGGATCTGGATGCAATCTTAATTAGTAATGTTTGAAATACTTTTAAAATAAATAAGTGAAGATCAAATTGCAGAACGTGTGATGTGTGTGTGCTTCGTATCTACTCTGTGAATTCATTCATTCATACCAAAAATGTTCATTGAATAGGTGAATAAAATCTGAAATGATACACACCAAAGAACAAGTGTGACTTCCCAGTTATGAAGTCTCGATTGTGTGAGCTCCCAATTGTGAAGTCCCAATTAAACAATGGGTACTAAGAGATAAGGAAGGATCAGATTGGAGGGTTTCATGTTCCAATATTTCCAAAGAAGTACTAATTTGTATCAATATAACAATTTCTAAGAAAGGGAACTTTTCAATGTTTATAGATAAATTATATTAATTCATTTTTGGTTATTTAGCAATAGGTTAATTATTTTTTCATGTACACACATAAACATTTACACACACTCATAGAGATAATGACCTGGAAAATTTTAAATAATTTTGTCATTTTTAAATTTTTAGTTAAATTCTCAGTTCTTCTGGAATTAATTCTCAACAAGATCTCTTCATTTGTCTTTCAAAATACAGAATGTACTACTGTCCCTTCAGAATACAGAAAAAAATATATATTTTCTACATGAATGTTCCTTGTAGATATAGGTAGCTGGTTTCTCAAAATCTCCTTTTATGAAATAGAAGTTACATTCAGTAAAATGAATTCATCACGTGTGTATACTTAGTTGAGTTTTGGCAAATGGACACACCCAAGTAATTAGCATCATCTTTGAGATATAGTCTCTCTGCTGCCTCAAAAAGTCCCTTGTACCTCTTGCCAATCTATACCCTACTCAACACCCAGCCCTATTCAATCACTCTATTTCCATCACTATAGATCAGAGGACTAAGTTTGCAATGGCCATAAAACATCAGGCAATTCTCATCTCCGTTATAATCGAGCAAAACGATTTCAACTGATAAGAGGTAAGAAGTATATAATCCAGAAAAGACATCCCTCTGTTTCATCTTTCCATGACAGTTTTTTCATCTATGTGTTCCTGTTCTACACAGAAGTGTGGCGGAGGAAAACGATGGCAGCTGAATCTGAACACAGCATATGTTAGTACATTTAAACACCCCTTTCTCTGTTCACAGTTCTTCCATCTACGCTATTTCATCCAAGTATACAATATACCATAACTTATATGCATTTATCCAGAATGTACAAATAAAATAAGCTTTTTTGTCTCCCATCATTTAAAATATCTTAATCCTGCTGAGTTAGTTTGAGGGTGGTTGGTAAAGACCCAGGAATAGACAGAGGATTTAAGCTAACATTTAATCAGCAAATTTGTCAGAGAGATTTGCTCGCAACTCCACTGAAGATTCTTCAACAATCCAAACATACAAAAACATAAGGTTCTTTTCACCAATTCACTTCTCAACTGATACAGAACCAAGACAAACAACAGAAAGTGAAAATAAAATATTTTCTTACCCCTTCAAAAAAGCCTCTGTCAGAATCTTGCCATATGGATCCTTAAAGGTTACATAAGCAACTGATAGTACAATTACATCATCACCACCACTTTCTGACTTAGCCATTCCTGTTTCAAAAAGCCAGCATGGGCTGGATGTAGTGGCTCACATCTTTAATCCCAGAATTTTAGGAGGCTGAGGCAGAAAGATTGCCTGAGTCCAGGAATTCTAGACCAGCCTGAGCAACATAGCAAGAACCCATCTCCACACACACAGAAACACACACAAAAAAATCTGCCTATCTATTTGGTAGTGAATCTGCACTTTGGTCTGTGGATGCCTCTCTATTATCAAATGTTTGGAAAAGAAAAAAAAAAAATGTTCCCAGGATTAAG
>NW_012148064.1:2168652-2199881 GCF_000956105.1 Propithecus coquereli
GAAACACTTCACTTTTAAAGGAGAGAGGAAAAAAAAAAGGCATGTAACAAAAAACTACTATATTCTGGATTGGGTGATTGAATTATTAATAATTCAAAACAGACATTTCTACAAAATTAAGCCCCCAAATCTATACTGCTTTTTATTTTTGCGTATAAAAATATCAACAGACTTCACAAATTTGTTGTACTTTAGCTTTCAAAATGCCCTCTATATTATCGTCTATATTAGGCAAAACATATCAGGGTTGGTTACTGACTTTAAAATATTATGTTAAAATTAAAGTAGGTTACTACAGTCATTAGAAGTAATGGAGATTATCATATGTCTAATCAAATCATGTTCTGTGTGCTATAATTTCCAAAAGATCAACTGCTATTTATACAAACACATTTTAGACAGCAAGCCTCAAGATAGGAAAAAATCAAATCCACCCAATGTATTATAACTCCCTGTTTTCTTTCCAGTACAGTGATAATATTTAGAAAAGCAAAACCTGAGCCTCCTGGCTGCATTGTGAAGGTTTTTCCACAAGGGACTAAATTAGATTGTATACTGTGGAAGACGGATTATTCAATGAAATATACACAAGGAAAGATCACTCTGCCCTTTTACTTGTGACTCTCATATGTAATCACGGCTTCTCCAATAAATATTAAATGCATCTGTAAATTCTTTTTCCCTTCCACATTTCATCTCTGAATGTAACATAGCCACCCTCAAAATATATTTATATGATCTAACATTTATTGAGTGTTTACTATAGGCCAGGAATATTTAAGTGCTTTAAATGTACTTTCTCATTTAATCCTCTCCTCAGCCCTATAATCTAAGTATCCTTAATATCTACCCAATCTCTCCCATTTTACAGATGAGAAACATAAAGTCCAGGAATTAAAAGTTTGGCTTGTACAATATTTTACAATTAAAACTAATAAAATCAGGGCTTAGACTAAGTGTGACTCTAGAGTCAGCCTCCTAGCCTTTGAACCATTCTTTTGAAAGAGCCCATATAGCTTATCACACTATTTCTTGCTTTAAAAATATAACTGCTTTGGAATTGAGCAGGAGTTATGAAGTGAAGAGTAGCAAGATACGCCACTTTTGCATTAAAATTATTTTGAGCTGGAGGCAATTGAGAAGATACAAGAAAAGCTCTCTGCCCTCCACTGCCATGCAGGACATAAATTTGTAAAGTTTCTCTCCCTGCCCCACCAACCAGTAAGGACAGAAGTTAATCACCTGAGACAACTGTCTGGGTAATCAAGCAGAGATAGCACCAAAGGAATCTTCATAAAAAACCTTGTTAAAACCAGCTCTTACCTACTGTTAGTTTCCCCACATAGTTGCCTTCCTACAATTTGCTGCCCAGAGAAACAGAATCTTTCTCCTTTGCCTTGTCACTTCTCTAAACATACATTGTTCTTGGCTGGGCTCGGTGGCTCACGCCTATAATCCTAGCACTCTGGGAGGCTGAGGTGGGAGAATCACTTTAGGTCAGGAGTTTGAGACCAGCCTGAGCAAGAATGAGACCCTGTCTCCACTGAAAATAGAAAAAATTAGCCAGATATGGTGGCGTGTACCTGTAGTCCCAGCTACTTGGGAGGCTGAGACAGGAGGATCCCTTGAGCCCAGGAGTTTGAGGTTGCTGCGAGGTAGGCTAATGCCAGAGCACTCTAGCCTGGGCAACAGAGTGAGACTGTGTCTCAAAAATAAATAAAAAAATAAACAAACAAACATTTGTTGTTCTTTTGTCAAGATGTTATATAAGCCCCAATTTCTAACCACCTCTTTGTGTTACTGATTTCTAAGTGTTCACTGTGCACACAGGCATGCACAACTCACACATTAATAAACTTGTTTGTTTTTCTTTTGTTCATGTATCTTTTGCTAGTCTAATTTACCGGGCCCCAGCCAGAAACCCTAAGATGGGTATAGAGAAAAGATTTTTTTTTTCTCCCCTGTGGAAGCCATTTGCAAGTTTCTCTTGCAAAAGAAAAACATTAGCTTCATTCCCAAAATTTTGTTATATGCTTTCACATGTAGAAATGAAGATATTTTAAAAATTGTGTATTTTGACTGGGAAATATATAATGCATGTATAATTAGGAACAAAAGCACACATTAGAATTTCACAATAGAGAAGCTACAGGGGCCTGGTTACATTATTTGGCTAGAGTATACTTTATCATAAAACTCTGGTCCTTGTTATATTACACACTAGTGATAAAAACTCTAAGTTATGAGTTTTGTGATCAATTTGGTAACTTCCTTCAAGGACATTGGGGTATTATAGAGATGTACCAATTACATAAAAGATAAATTTCAAATTTTTAAGAGCTTTCTATGCTAACTTCCTATCTCATGGAATCACTTAAATTATAATGTATAATGACCAAATAATTTCTTTTCATATAATTTTCAGGTTTGGTTTCTTAAATTTATCAGCCATATTGTTGGCACATGAGTCACAGGCATTAGAACACCAGAAACAAATTCTAGCAACAACACACAGTGTCCTTCATAAATATTGTTATGCATCCGAATACCAAGTTACATAAAATTGGCATGGAGAATTCACATTTTGGTAAGCTAATCAAATTGATATCCAAAGGCTCTCATTTTTATAACAGGAACACTATGTATATTCGGCACTTGGGTAACAGGCATGGCTGATGTTCAAACACGAGAAGGAATAGAAAACCCTACCAATAAAGCTAGCTGAGAACTGAGGAAGGGATGTTAATTCAAACAAGGACTTGCTCTCCTTGTCTAATGATGGCTATCATCCAAATCTTAAATGTGAGAAGGCCAAAGAGTCTGAAAAATAAAGTGACAAGATAACAAGTAAAGAAAATCGAGGAAAATAAAAATATGGATAAAACTGGAAAGAAAATAATGGATGTAAAAAAGGTAGCTGGTAGTCTTGTCCAGTGGAGGTATGGAGAGACTGAGAAAAATGACTTGAATAAAAAGAAAGCAAAAGAAATAGACTTAAGTAAAACAAAATGTCATAACAAATATTTTCATATGATAAGTAACTGGCCCTTGAAAGCTCCCAAACACACTGTTTTTTTTATTTCTTTCTTTGCTTTTTTTTTATTGCCATTGAGGAACTGATGTTTGTAAAGATGACTGTGATTTGGGGAGTCTGCTGAAATAATACTAAGTGTGTTCTATTTCTCAAGGCAGAAGAGAAAGCAATACATTTGGAGAAAAAAATTTTCATCATGTGGATAAAATTTTAATTTTTGCCAATTAAAGAGAAAATTCTCAGTTGCCTAAAGTCTCATCGTTCTCCAATCCCTGGTAAACTTCACTTGCTCGCAACGTAACCAACACAGCACAGTGAAATTGTGTTGCTGGGATATGGATCTCCTAGTGTGTTATTTAGACTTCCCATAATTTCGCCATTTCTTTGACTCCAAAAAAAATTATGTAACTTAAGAAGAGAAAATTCTACCCACAAATTTGGAAAGGAACTTTTGGAGAAATGTTAATGGTATTTTTACCACACGGTACGTAGAACATTTATTTTATTACTGATATTTAACACAAACATTAAAGTGTATAAATAATAGAGTCCCTTACATATATTTTAAATGACATTTGTTGATAAGAGTAGAAAAGTATTACATTCTTAAATCAAAAACAATAATTGAAAGTCCAGACTTTACCTGAGTTTTAAAAGGACTTATTTATCAATGACTGTACTTTCTTTTTCATGAAAACTGATCAAAACACTGTAAAGATAGTAGCCACTGGGCATAATTTGAGGCGCATCAGCAAGGATTCTTTCCTTCCCCAAGCATGTACCAAAAACGTACAGGAAAAATCTCTCCATTTCTTACTTTTTTGTTTTTAAGAAAATTGCTAAGATTTTACATGCTGCGTGTGCGGTTTGGCACGGGCGAGTAAGAGAGGGTAAGCAGGGGGAGTGATCACTAAAGACCAGGAATCGGAAGGTGGAAAAGAAACTGCAATTGTGACAGGTACCCCAAGGAGTAAAGGCGAGTGTTCATTCTTTACCATCCTGCCGTTTCTCTCCAACCACACCGTTAGAGAATCAATCGTACTTTAACGGTCATAATCACAGTGGTTGAAAATTTCAAGCCTACCTGCTAGGTATGCACAACACAGCAATAGCTAGACAAACATAATCGAATTTACAGAGAAAACTACATCATTGTTATAAACCAACTTGAATACGCTTTCAGAATAGTGGAGATGGAAAAAAATTCTAAATCATGCTGGAATGCATTAAAAAATATATACCAGTTTTCAAAAACCTGACTTAATTATTTGGAATGACAAAATGAGCTAGTGCATTGACTTTTGATTTTCCTGCTGATATCTTACAGGTATTATGTAGTAATTTGAACAAAACCTTCCTTGTTTAATTGCAGCAGATGGTCTAGCGTTTTTGGTTTTTTTTACTGCTGATCAGTAAATGTTCACGTGTAAAAATCTAAAGAGATGATATTTTCTGTAGTGGTTTTCAAACATAAGAAGAATTTTGCCCCTGTCTGAAAATAATTATTTCCATGAATAAAAATTAAAAGCTATGGCTTATAAAATGATTGTATTTCATAAAACTTAAGGTACCTATAATTAATGATTATATGATAAACCAATAATTTATGCTCCACTGAAAATGATAAAAAGTTGCTGATTTGACTGATTATACATTTTTACTACCATACCTGGAATTTTTATTTGAAAATATAGCAGAGTTCTTTTTAAACTTAGCTAACATCTTTAACGTATCACTCTGGTATACGCATAAAAAGGGAAATATAAGCCAAATAAATTGGGTAGAGTATTCTCAAAGCATCTTCACACTCTGAGTATGATTCCCCTGAATGTCTTTTCTACTCAGAAGCATCTATGTCCTTGTTTCTTTCTCACGCAGTATCCTCTCCTTTGCCATCAACAGCATTGATGATACAATATTTCTCAAAATTCTGTTCCCTTGATAGCTCCAGTTTTTTGGGTTTTTTTTCTTTTCTAAGCTGTTGACACACTTTCTCCAAGTTTTGATTTGGTATTTTCTTGACCTTACATTGAGGAATTCATGGAAGGCTTCAGACCACAAGGAGGACTCATTTTCCTTCTTTAATGGGTTCATCAATGGTGTGTTAACTGAACGGCAGTGGCTGCTCACCGTGCCACCATGAATTCGATCCCCATTGGTGCTTGCACTGCCAGTGCTAACTTGCATTGCGCCTGCTGTCCTGTCGGCAATTGTTACATCCTATGGATTCATAGAAACAGTCTGTTTTCCGGGCCACCAAATATGTGAAAACATGTATTTCCTAATAGCAAAAATATGAAATTTGGGAAAGTCAACCTAGAACTTATTTCATATTTTTTCTAATACACTTGAACATTCAACATGTATAATTTGAGTTAAATCATTAAAAAAAATTACCAAATATTTGCCTTTACTGGGACTTTAATTTATTTGCTTTGAAGTAAGAAAAATGATTCATCAAAGATAGCATACTACATAATTTACTTATTTATGGTAGTTATGATTTATTTTCTGTCTTCCCTCCCCTAATATGTTAGCCTCACCAGAACAGAACAAGGATTTTGCTTCTTTTGTTCACTGATGTCTCCCCAGTATTTGGCATAGAGCCTGGAACACAGTATGTATTTAAGAACTACTTGATGGAAAAAAAATGCATCACAAAGAATTTTGATCATTAATTCTTTATTGGAATTCATGATTGTGCCATTAGTACTTTTATTTCTAACACTCTATTTAATTTTATTTACTTTTTATCTTTACAATGACTCTTCCCATATCATAAATGGTGAGTATTAGAATAAATCATGAAGTATGAGGTCAGGAATGATATCTTACCAGTGTCTTTATGAGTAAGGAATTTAGTGCTTATCAGGGTGTCAGGCATACTGTAGGGACTTGATAAGTGTTTGTAGAATACCAAGCATTTAGTGAATTGTCAGAGTTTAGTGAAATGCTGTGCTAAATAAGAACTAAAAGAAAGCTGACAAAATTGAGAGTTAGATTAGAGAAGGTAGGATTCATTAATGAGACCAAGATATTAAATATGTAACTTCATCCAAAGATCAATATCTAGATGAAATTTTGAAATTTTGATATATTCTGCTGCATCTTTATCTCAGTCACTAAATCATCCATGAGACATTGCTGATGATTAACTTTGCCCATATTGGATTTTTACATTTTAAACTCTTAGGTGACTATGTTTCATATTCAGAGATTCATTTGGATGGTGTCAAAAGACAGGGATACAAATTCTATTTGAAAGGGTCTGTGATACCTATGTTATCAAACCTCCTGAAACACTAATAATAAAAACAATAATAATAACAACGGCTCCCTGAATGTGTCCAGTTTGGCCAGTACAAAAGCACAAACCCTTGACTGTCTATTTCTTGTCAATAAAAGTGGGAGCCTCTCCCATGTAGAACTCCACTAATAGGCAACAGCACATTAGGGTTTTCCAAAGTTTCATCTTTAGAGGCAACATTATTCATGAGAATGTAGAAATTATTACATTGGAATTCTACATATTCCTAAAAGATGTAAGACCTTTAGCAAAATGATAGAGTAAGTAAACATTTTCCCCCTATCATATATAAAGTCAATGGGAAAGTCAGGAAACAAACCAAAAGTTACCAATTCTCTTCCTAATCACCTGAAAGCTAATGCTGATCCCTGCCACTCATATCGTCCACCTTGATTTGCAAAAGGAATCTTTACTACATCATGCAAACAGTAAATTATTGCAGAGTGAAAGGGGCTGGTTATGATAAAACACACCAAATATTCATGCTCGAGACTCTCTGGCAGATAAGGTATTCAAATGGTATCTAAGAGTGAAGAAAGAAAATATACTTGAGTATGTATGCTTCAAATTATACACTTTAAATAGGGAGAGTGTGGTGAGTGTTGGCATATGGTTTGTCTATAGGACTTAATCTTCAGGTATAGTTATTATTAATGGGAATAAATGCATTCCAGGATTGTAATTCTTCCAAGTTCAAGAACATTAAATATGTATATTTTGAACTGCATAATGTTGATTTCATTGAATTGCATGTTTAAAAATAAAGCTACCTCCTTCAGAATAGGTGCCTATCAGAATATAGCCTACATCCAAAAAAAGCGTTATTAGCCATATAAAATAATAATGTTTAAGAGCCAGAGCTCCAGTAAGGAAAACGAAAAAATTGACAAGTGGGTATTTCTTTAGAGTATGTCAAAAATACAATCAGCTAAACATAATAATATACAATACAATGGCGATATGGTATATAGAATAAATGATCAGTTTACAAAATGTGAAAGTAAAATGTTCAAAATATGAGTTCTTGCAGTAAATATTTCTCTTAATGATACAATTAAGTTGCACTCAAAGACTCAATAGAGAAGTCTCAAGGATGGAATATTTTTGATTGCGTTGCACTGACAGTGAGAAATATAGAAGTTTGGTTGAACTGTAGAAATAGTAAAGGTTCTTTGGCTGGTTGTGATGGCTCATGCCTGTAATCCCAGCACTTTGCGAGGCCAAGGCAGGAGGATTGCATGAGCTCAGGAATTTGAGACCAGCCTGAGCAAAAGCAAGACGGTGTCTCTACTAAAAACAGAAAAAGTTAGCCAGGCATGGTGGAGTGTACCTGTAGTCCCAGCTACTTGGAAGCCTGAGATAGAAGGATCGCTTGAGCCCAGGAATCTGAGGTTGCTGTGAGCTATGATGATGCTACTGCACTCTAGCTGGGGCAACAGAGCAAGACCCTGTTTCAAAAAAAAAAAAAAAAGGTTTTTTGCCGCTTTCTAATATTGTTATATATCTGTCCTTCCCCATTTTCTACAGCAATGATTAAAGTGGAATAAAGTATACTAAAATAGAATTCTGGAACTTCTAACCTAATGTATATAAGCTTTTGAGGTTCTTTGGGTGGAGGAAATAAATTTTAGAAAGCAAATAAGGAATTCTACACACCCCCACAGCATGTTATCTCAGCACGATGTGAAATCCACAAAGATCACTCAAACCCAATCATAAATAAAGGCATCTTAGAGATGAGGACATCTCCCACAACCCATCCTGACTATGTGAGGTGTAGAAAGTGAGAAGAAAGAATTACATCAAGAAAGGCTATATTAAAAAAATAGAGGTCATATTTAACAATGTGTAACCCACTGTAAAAGTAAGCATGACTGCAGATTATAAAAATCTATGCAGGAGAATGCAGTTGATCAATGCCTAGCAAAAATCAGGGATCACCAAAGGAAAACAAAATCATTCTGTGTGTTGAGCAGCTCACATGTCATGTATGACTTCTAAGTTGTGCAGTTCTGCCTTCTTCCCACACAAAACAGTTAGCCTTTCTATTCTGCCCACTGACACATTACAAGTTTCCTGAACTGACTGGAAGGCGAGAGAAATATCAAAGTTATGCATTCTGGAAGGCACAAGCAAAGCCCCAAGTTTACTCCTGGAAAATGAATTCATCCACCCTCATGTGGCTCTCATGCACTGTGCTTTGCCATAAGTGTCTCAAATCCATTTTTGATGCTGCAGAGCTGCATATTTTATGAAATATGTGATAACTTCACACATCTGAGATTAGAATTTGGCTGATTGTTCTTTCAAAAGCTAAATAAAAACCAGGTTGATTGCTACAGCACTTTGTCAAAGATACCAATCAGAATCCATACATCACAGTTGGAACTGGAGCAAACTCACACCACATTCAATGGCTAAATATATAAATTAGTTCCTCAGAAACATCTTTTGGTAAACCACCATTAAAACTGGCATCTTTCCTAGTGTTAGAATCTCTTCTATACCAGTAACTATTTAAAAAATTATTCCATTGGCATGATCTAAATGTTTTAAATAACATTTCTGTGTTTTGAGTAGTACCCAACTTTTCATCTTAGTTCAACCTTCTCTAAGATATTTATAAAATGACATCTAAAATGTGTAAGAAGTCTTTATCTCGTGTTCTTGCCCTTTATTAGCTCACTACGAAGAGTGATGTAAGTAATAGCATGAAACGAAAAGTGCAATAAATGCAACTGTGCACAAAAATTGTACTGCATCTAATCAGACTTCGAAGAATAAAGTAAACTTAAGATCAAGGGCATCAAGGGATGGCAATAAATTGCTGTAAATATCATAAAATCACCTGTAGTGATACTTTTTCCTGAAATTAAATTTAAAATGAATCGAACTTTTTTGGTACGGTTTTTGAGACATTGATATAGACAGTTCATTTTTGTGTTTAGGGACTTCAAAACAGACCTGTAAGAACATGAAGGGTTGGATTGATGTTGAAAATCTCAGCAGCCAAACTTTTCCTGTTCAAGATTTGTCAAATCTAAGAATATCACTAGAGTGTCTGCTATTCCTTTCTAGAAAAGTTATGATCTATCAGCAGTTATTTAAATAGGGCTGAAAGTGGTCTTTACCTGATTGGATAATATAAATCTCAAGATGATAGTAGAAAAACGACTGGGGAGGAGAAATAAATCCCTCAGTGTTCCCATAAATCATGTAAAAGAGCCTTCAGCCCCTATGTATCAAGGTTAAATTTACACATTTTAGCACACTTTAATATAATGTGTGGACAGAGATGAATATTGCATTGGGGGTTGATTTATAATAGTTTTAGAAGTTTCTATAAAACTAATTTTGTGTTTCCTTATAAATTAGTATCACACACCTATTTGGAATGAGTATTTAATGGAAAGCTTTCATTAATATTTAAAGTATAAACATAGACAAAATATGGAGAGCTTCTAACACTCACCATTTTCTGAATAGAATTTTGCCAATTCCTTTGAGTTTAATATCTTTCTCCAAGAATAAATCAACCAATAATGTCAAGGTATTTCTAACAGCAATAGATCTAGATGTCAAGGACAGTCTGACATTCATTAATCCATAATGAAAAGTGAAAACACAAAGGAAAACAGACTGTTTCTTACTTGGCATCAATTTAATTCATCAAGTAGTTAGACAGTAGTAGGACAAACATGTTGAAACAGAAGCTAAATATCCATTTGTCCAAGTTGTGGAGGAGGTTGGATTAAACACACTGGAAGGTATTACGTTTCTATGATTCTAAAATATTACAAAGCTAACAATAAGAATATGGATCAAAGAGTACTGAGTCTCACAAAAAAAAAAAGGAAGAGTTCAGTAAAAACGCACTGTAAACACTTTATGTTATATAACCCCCTATGTGAACTCACGTTTGGTTGTAAATCTGCCATATCATCCAGGAGTAGCTGCTGTTGGTGCCTGCCATGTCCTCTTGGCACTTCCTTGTCACATCAAAGGCTGCTTAACATGAACACCCATGACTCTGCCTTTGGTCTTTGTCCGGCTGTGGGCTATCCTGGGCCTGTGTGGGGGGCAAGCCATGAGCACTCGAAGAGTTAAAGCCCCTGGGAGGAGCCTTCACCAATGATGAAAGTGTAGGTGGTGGAAACATACCCAGCTTCCTCATCCATCAGCTGGAATAGCTTTGAGCAGTACCCTACCCTGTCTCCCAGATTCTCCAGTAGGATCTAGCTCCAGTTGCTCACACTGGTAAAATATCTTGATAATGCTCCACCGTTGACTGGCTTCCTGTTTTTTCCCTACCTCGCTGGTGTCTCTAGAAATTGCCTTGCATATCAACTACTTGCGCAGACCTTTTGTCTCTGTTGGCTTCTGACGAAACCCAAGCTCTAGGCAGATATAGTCACGCTAGAATGAATCAAAGAACTTTATATGTGATCAGTTAAGTGAGACTGGCTAACTTTGGACCAAAAAAAGCAACTTGCTGATTGTTAACTCAGAGGCCATTTTATAAAGTATGCATAGACTGTGAATGAACAAAAATAGCTAGGTATTATAGCAAGGTTTCTCAGCCTCGGCAGTGTTGACACCTTGAGAGAAATATTTGTTTGCTGCGGAGACTGTCTTGTGCATCGTAGGATACTTGCAGCATCCCTGGCCTCTACCCACTACAGTTTAATGGAATAGTAATGACAACCAAAAATGTATCTAAACATTGTCAAATGCACAGGAAGGGAGGTAAAATCATCCCGTATTATCCCCCATGAAGAACCACTGGATTATAGAATGACTTCATTTAATGCATTCAATTAAAGTCACTCATTCAACCACCATGTACAGAGTGAATACTATGTACCACACATTGTGTTAGTAGATGATGAATAAAACACACATAGTTCCTGATTTCACAGAGTTTATTTTCTAGTCAGAGAAAAATAATTAAAACATTTTCCTTACAGTGAGAAACTGTCCTTAATTGAGAAACTGTCCTTAACTGAGGCATTTTCCAATAGAAGCTGTAGAATGAATAATTTCTCCACTCCCCTGCCCCAGATCTTATAATGATTTCAAAAGTGTGAACTTTTGCCCGCAAACTGTATATGATTTTAGGTCTGATGAAGCAAAAGATTGCTACTTTTCACAGCATAATTTCTGCATAGTGGAAGTGAAGGATGAGCTATCTGCCCTTGGTTCCTGTTTCATGCCTTCTGTGCTGAAATACGATGGGAGACTGAGCACATTTTGCTTTCTTCTGTTACTGCAATTTTATTCTTTTCCTTTCCTTGTTGCATGTACTTTACCCATATCTCCCACCTACCTTCTCTCTAAAAGTTTTATTAAAGAACATGCATGCTATGGTTGAACAAATGTAAATGATTATAATAACAGCAAAAAAATTTAAGAAGTATTAGAAGGTGATTTTTCTTTATTTTTAGAAAAGTTTGCTTAGAGTTTCTAAGAGATTGTTCCTCCTAACCTCATATAACTTCTTTCTTATGAATCATACTGAAATCATCTTCGCCATGTCCTGGTATGACTGTTGTAGGAGGCACGGTGGGGCTCCACCCTCCCCGTATCTCTCTCATCAATCCTGTGGGTGTGGAAGGCCTCCTTGACTGGCACTCCACCCAAGAGCTTGCTCTTGTCCTGTAGATCCGTGCAACGGACACACAAGGAGTGGAAAGTGTGGCAGCATTGATGCCTCTAGAGCAGCCCTCAGCCAAGGACGCTCGAGAACTGGAGAATAACTATTCCAGCTTCTGGGGTGTTTCCCACACTCTCTTCCAGAGTTTTCCAAGTGTAACCTGTTCATTGTCTTCCGTCCCTTCCATATCCCACTTCTTCACGCCTCTACGATGCCATCTAGGATAACTTCACCAATAAAGCTTTCCAAAGAATAACGCATTGCAAAAACTCAGCATTCCAACTCAGGTTGGTAGAATGGGTCAAAAGGAAGAAGGTCAGAGCTTTTGGGAGTTTACAATCTAGTATGAATGTTAGACATTATTAGTAATATGTAAAATATCACTATTCTGTTAAACACTACATAGAATCTGGAGTTAAAGGGAGAAACCCAGGCTGGGGATATAAAATTATAATATATCTAAATATTTTTTCCACATTGATTTTTTGGGGGGGAGGATGGTGGGGCAAGAGGATATTGTTACAATAGTATTACACAAAATCCCCTCATATTTTGACTTGTTTTTTAATGCCTTGGATTTTTTAATGCCATATTGTTCTCTTGAAAGTAAGAATTCTGATAATCAGTTCTCAGGGAAGCACATAAGAAGATACATAATTTGTTCAGCAGGAGCATAATCCTTCTTATATACACTCTGATCTGACAAAAGCTATGTTAGTAGGGAATATCATCACATCTGTAGTTCCTAAAGACAAATTCAAGCACCTGGTATATGTGTGGTGATTGCATTTCTGCACAAATCCACAGATGACATTAAGATTAAAATGCTGCCTGGTACTCCACCATGTAGAAAAAGTAAATTTCCCAGTTGCAGCAGATAACAACTGTATATTGTTGAAGTAGTAGGCTCTCAAAGTCCAGGCCTTAAGTAAAGGAGAATAACTGTTATTTAAAATTTTACAATTGAGTGTTTTATCCAGGTTTTCAAAACCTATATCATCTGTGATTTATACGGAGTTATTTTGCTATGTTCAAGTCTATGTAAATACAGTGGTGGGTGTAATACATCCTTAATACATAATTTTAAACCATTTTGTGCTCCTTTTAGCTAAGTGTGTTACAGGATAAAATGTGTATATAATTGTGTTTGTGAGAAGGGTGCTTTCAAGTCAAGAAACATTGTCTAAAGGAATAATTTTGCAATTGGGAGATAAATATTTCAAATATATTTTCTTCCACTAAAAACAAAAGATTATACGATAGCACAGAATTGACACATACCTTGTTTTGAACTAATAAGTACTTTCTCTAGGTAAAAGAACATTTCTTTAAAACAACAGTGTTTTATTCTATTTCTTGTTTTCTTTTTCTCTTATCAAGATATTTCTCAGAATAATGTTGTTAAATGCATGAGCTAAAACACATAGGATTACAAAGGAAACAAATTATCTTGAAATATAATTATTAAAGTATGAATAGAACATATATGTGATACAGCAAAATATATGTACCTCTCTAATAACATTTTTTTTTTTTTTTTTTTTGAGACAGAGTCTCGCTTTGTTGCCTAGGCTAGAGTGAGTGCCGTGGCGTCAGCCTAGCTCACAGCAACCTCAAACTCCTGGGCTCAAGCAATCCTTCTGCCTCAGCCTCCCGAGTAGCTGGGACTATAGGCATGCGCCACCATGCCTGGCTAATTTTTTCTATATATATATATTTTTTTAGTTGTCTAGATCATTTCTTTCTATTTTTTAGTAGAGACGGGGTCTCGCTCTTGCTCAGGCTGGTCTCGAACTCCTGACCTTGAGCGATCCACCCGCCTCGGCCTCCCAGAGTGCTAGGATTACAGGCGTGAGCCACCGCACCTGGCCCTCTAATAACATATTAAAAATAAAATTTAACAGTGTGTCTAATGACCACTATAATTTTTAAGTAACAATGAGCAATATTTCAAGACATCTTCAAAATTTATAATGTGATCCAAAAATGTCTGTGATTTCTGTTAGTGATGGAGTCATAGGTACTGCTAAAACTACTGTGATTTGTTGCCTACTTCCATAATTAGTGGACACACTGAAAATCAAGACGTAACTTTGTATATTTTACCACTCAAGTTCACAAACCCTCTGAGTCGTACTAGGGACCACTTGATAAGAACTCCTGTTTTAGAGTAGCAATATGACGTTGGTTGATACTGTTAAAGAATCTCAAGGATCTTCTAATCTAACTGAAACTTGTTTTAACAGAGAAATGACTAGAATTTTTCAGTTCTTATACAAAATAAGTTTTCATTTTTCAAAATGGGGATTCTTAAGAGCTGTGGTAGCAATTCAGATATCTGCAGGGAATGCAAAGGTAAATGAGTAAAATTGGCTGATTATAAAGCAATAGGAGCAGTGAAGAATATGGTAGGCTGGAGAACACAGGCTCTTTCTAAAGGAAATTACATATATATGTATAGCATATGTCAAATAAATGTCTCAGGGTCCAGCTGGTCCAATTTTTTTTTACTCTGTCAAAATGTGCAAAAGGAATAGACAGTTTTACACATTTTACATATTTAAAGGCTATTCAAAAGTATTGTCTTCTGTCTCTCCCACCTCCCTATGTTTATACAGGTAAACGGCTAATATTACCTCTGTTTCACAGGATGGGAAAATAGATAAAGACCAATGTGTCACATAGCTAGCTAGAAAACCTAGACGTTATAGCCAGCATTCCACTTTCCTCTAAAGAATACCTCATTGCTGAGACCTTGTGTTTGAGATCTTGTGTTGGCGAGACATATTTAGAAAAAAAATGTCAAATTTAGCTTAGTGTATGAGCAAACAGTAAAACTTAACTTGCAAATGAATGCATAAGGTAATAAGTCCTTGTGTGCTGAACTGTCTATTATGTTCATTGTGCTCAATTCTTGACTAGTATGTAATTCTGGTCATAACAATTCTACAAGGTAAATGTTGGCATCGATATTGAATACTATGACTAGTATTAGACAAAAAAGGAGTTCAATTAGGGAAATCTCAAAGCAACCATCGGCACCATGTAGTAAATATATCATTATAACTGTTCTCTCACATTTCTGCTCCCATCTGGGCATAAACTGAAACTTCTAAAACCAATGCCAAGACAGAAATAATCTTTTGGTTAGAATGTTGCTATGTCCAGCTTTGTTAAACCAACATTTCAGAGAATCTTGTGGCCTCTGTATCTCTGTTGACTTTATTAAGGGTGTCTTATTTGTGCAGGTTAATTCACTCTATGAGGTTTTTTTGAATTAAAATTATGTAATCTATCCTTTGCAGAAGAGAGAAGCAAACCTATGGCAAAACTCGATTTTTTTTGAAATGTTTATTATCATTTATTTAGTCAACTGAAAATAAAATTTAAAATATATACCTATGCCTATATACACATTTAATTGGTACCATAATACCAGTAGTACCACATAATATCAAATACATAACAATTAAAATATTTACTTCTCTAAATAAATACAATATTGAAAAATTTGATGGAAGTATTTTCACCAAAAAAAAATGATAAGTATATGAGTTAATGGATTCATTAATTTGCTCAATTAAGCCATTCCACAATGCATACAGATTTTAAAACAACATGCAGATGACAAATATATACAATATGTATTTGTCAATTAAAAATAAATAAAAAAAATTTTGCTATTTTTACTTTCTTACAGACATAAATTTATGTTGATGATACACTTAATACATCACTTCTAATTCCTCACATCACATAGTTTTCCAAATTTTTCCATCTTCCAATAGTTAAAATTAATACTATATTATTCCATTGTAATTTACATCTGAAATTTAGTGATAAATGTTTTATTTGTAGTACAAGCTTTAGAAATAAAAGCAGAAAATAAAATAAGTTAATATTTATAAAGAAAATCCTCAAAAGTATTAAATTTAGATGTTAAGTACTTTTATGTCATTGCATGATGAAAGTAATTGTTTTATTTATACCATTTCTAACTTTTCACAAAAACATGTATTAGTGTCATAATAAAAGTTAAATGTACATTTAAAAATTTATTAGAATTTCTCACATATTTTCTCATTCTGTCTATAGAAAAATCATAATTTTATTTCTTAAATGAAGGAAAATAAAGCAGGGTAATGAACTAGGGAGAGTTGAACAGGGAAAGAGTAACTGAGATTATAAAAGATGGTAAAGAAATTTCTCTGTAACAAGATGACATTTAATCAGAAACTGAAGGAAACAATATAGCTACAGGTGAAGAACAGTGTTGGAAGAAAGAGAGTTTTGGGCAAGATGTCAGAGAGGCGACATGCTTTCAAATAATGTTTATAAACACCAATTCTGCATGTCGTGCCAGGAAAATACCAAACAACTAAAAGATATGCTCCCTCCCCTCAAGAAATTTTAACTTGAGCCAAGAGAAAAAGGACCATAAAAAAATTCAAGATAATTTCTCTTACATATTAAAAAAAACTCAATATATATCTATTTTTTAAATCTTCTTTTCTATTTAATCTAGAGCATATAAGACAGATTTTGTGTTATTAGATGTCTCTAAAGCTTGCAATATCTAGTCTCCTGTGATTAAAAGCCATTGGCTATTTGTATTTAAGTCTTTTCAAAATAATCAAGATTAAGAGTCTATACTTTCTCCATAATTTAATTTTAAAAACTAATTTATATTGCTTTCCACGGTAATAAAAAAACAGATCCTATACCTTTAAATTTCTTCAGACAGATCCTCCGCAGACTCTAAAACATCAAAGCAGCAAAGTTATACCAGATCTAACATTTATGAAATGCTCTTTATGAAATGATGCTATTGTCAATATGTAAAAATGTTTAAACATATTCTTTCAATAAATACGTTGGCATTTTGCATCATAATTCTCAGCACAACAGTTAACTTGCAGCCTCTTCACTTACATGCCAACATTTTCAATCATGTGCCAAATTTACTTCTGCTACCACCGAAGAGCTATCATGTACTGACACATCTGTTAGATGGGATGTTCAGTTGATCGAAATGTGGGATAACATGTAAAGTGGAACAGCATAATCCCAGATGAACATTATATCAGGCCAGTGCTGGGAAATACTGCATAATTACTAGACCAAAAAGAACTTTGACTTAGGAGAAAGAAAAGGCAGTGATTATAGGATTAGTAAATAGTTATACTCAAATAAACAGACGAAATTAAAAGGTTAACAAGCATCTTGTGCAAAAACAGTGGATACAGTTCAGTCCCATTCAAGTATGGCACCAATGCACTGAAGTGTGCCTCCAACACAAAATAACCAAGAACCAGCGAACAACCATATGTTAAGCTCCCTGAATAAAATTTCTAAAGGGAGATTCAGTAAAGCTTCATTTATTCATTCATCAAATATTTAATGTATACAAGGTTAGGAAAGAGAATAGTAAATGAGTTAAACATTTTCCCTGCCCTCACATGGCTTATAATCTAGTAAGGATATAAGCAAGGAAAAATATTTTCATAGAATGCTCACTTTGGCAGCATGTATACTAAAATTGGAACAATACAGAGAAAATTTGCATGGCCCATGAGCAAGGATGATATGTAAATTCATGAAATGTTCTATACTTTTAAAAATTTGGCTTTCAAGAAAAAATATTACTATAGAAGAGAATATTAAATGTATGTATATATATATATATACGCACATATCTAGAAAATGTAAGATGTACTTTTATGCTGCCCACAGGAAAGTTATTTTCATATAAATACTAGGTTAGAGGTAAAACGGTGGAAATAAATTTACCATCCAAATGCTAATCAGAAAGAGAAATGAAAGGATGTCTATAATTAAAGAGATGGAGTCACAAGTGTTGGAACCCTCATGCATTGCTGTCGGGAATGTAAAATGGTACAATTACTTTGGAAAACAGTTCGGCAGTTCCTCATAATGTTAAATACAGAGTTACTAGGCTGAGCACAATGGCTCACACCTGTAATCTCAGGACTTTGGGAGGACAAGGCAGGAAGATCACATGAGCCCAGGAGTTCAAGACTGGACTGGGCAACATAGTGAGATCTCTTTTCTAAACATAATAAAATAAAATAAATAGCTGGGCATGGTGGCATGCACTCATCATCCCAGCTATTGAGGAGGCTGAGAAAAGAGAATCACAAGAGCCCAGGAGTTTGAGGTTGCAGTGAGCTGTAATCGTGCCACTGGACTCCATCCAACCTGCATGACACAGTGAGACCTTGTCGCTAAACAAACAAACAAACAACAAAAAAGTTACTGTATGACCCAGAAATTCCACTCCTAGGTATATACCAAAGATAAATGGAAACACAGGTAGGTGAAGTATCACGTGTGTTATTTATAATAACCAAAAAGTAGAGACAGCCTAAATGTCCATCAATCAGTGAATGGATAAATCAATGTGGTACATTCAAATGGGGAAGGTAGAATAATGGTCCCCCAAATATATGTATAACCTAATCTCTGGAACCTATGACTCTATTACCTTACATGGTAAAAAAGAACTGTGCAGATGTGAGTAAGTTAAGGATGTTGAGAGTGGGATATTATCCTGAAAGATCACAATGGGCCCAATGTAAACACAGGGATCCTTAGAATTGGAAGAAAGAGGCAGAAGAGTCCATCAGGCTGATTCAATATGAGAACTACCTGCATTTGTTGGCTTCGATGAGGGAGGCTGCAGGCTATTAGCCAAGAAATAGAGACAACTTCTAGGAGAGGGAAAAAATAAGGAAATGGATTCTCTCCTAATGGTTACAGAAGGAATCGACCCTGCCAACACCTTAATTTTAGCCAAGAGAAACTTGGTTGGACTTGTAAACCTACAGAACTGTAAGATTATAAATATGTTGTTTCAAGGCACTAAATATGCATTAATTTGCTATAAATAGGAAGCAAATATATTTGCAATGAAATATATTATTCAGCCATGAAAATAAATTGAGTATTGATACATGCTATGGCATGGATGAACCTTGAATACATTACGTCAATTGAAAGAAGCCAATCACAAAAATCACACATTTTATGATTCCAATTATATGAAATGTCCAAAATAAGCAAGTTTATAGAAACAGGAAAGCAGGTTAGTGTTACTTGATACTGGGGACAGGGAATGAGATTGACCACTAATAGGTATAGAGTTTCTTTTAGGAGAACAAAGTGTTCTAAAATTAGGTAAGGGTGATGGTTTCACAACCCTTTAAATATACAAAAGAGCACTTTGAATAAGTGAGCTGTATGATATGTGAAATGTATCTCAATAAAGCAATTTTAAGACAGAAAGTAAAAAGAAAGCTGGAATCACTAAGTTAATATCAGACAAAGTTGACTTCAGATCAAAATTTTACCAGAGATAAAGAGAGACGTTTTATAATGACAAATGTGTCAAATTGTCAAGAAAACATAACAATGCTAAGTGTATATGTACCCAACAACAGTTTCCAAATACATGAAATAAAAACCGATAAAGTAATAAAAGGGAAAGTAGACAAATCCATGATTATAGTTGATGACTTCAACTCTCCTCTCTATTTGCTAGGTGTGTTTACTGAAGAGACCTGGAAGCAATGATTTGCTGATAAAAAATAAAAGCACACCTAGCACCCACATCTTGGTTTCCAAATATCGTCAATAACAAAAGGAACCAGATCTCCTTAAAAATAATGGCTGATTTCAGAACTGGGATGTGAAAAGAACAAGATGAACATATATTATTTTGTGCCAGATTTAAGAACGTGTTCAAAGAATCATGGGGGCATATCAAAACAGCACTGGAGTCAGCTTGAAAGAACTACCCTGGGCCAAGTCTGGGACAATTGGACAACAAAATAAATCAACATAGTAATAATGAATTATAACCCGTAGAATAAGAATCCATGAGGCCATACTGATATAAATAAATGTGAGAAAACTAAATGAATGGAGAAGAAAGAAAATCTTTTCTTAAAATAGAATTCCAATAATAAATAGAGAAGTAATCATAGAATGAGAAAATCAATATTAGGTCATCACTATAGTAATAATTCTTCAGGCAAGGACCATTAATAGATGCTAAAACTAGTAGGAAAAGTCTAAAAGCATCTCCTTACAATATATTTGCTAATTATAAAGAGGGAATTAATAACTTTGTAGTGGAGAAATCTGGTAGTTGCCACCTTAAACAAGTGATCAAAGTTAATGTCACAATTATAGGACAAATTAGCATCATGTGCCTACTGATCTGATACACCACGAAGGACACTTTTGTGATATTCCTGCCAAAAATGCATGACCTGAATCTAACCATGAGGAAACATCAGATAAACATATTGATGAACTTTCTGCAAACTAATTGGCTTGTACTCTTCAAAAATATCATTGACATGAAAGACAGAAGACCGAGAAAATATTGCAGACAAGGGGGACTAAAGAGTCATGTCAGCTAAATGCAAGGTGTGATCCTGTTTTGGATTCTTGACCAGGAGGAAAGAAAAAGCTTTGATGTGAAAGATATTCATGGTGTGATAAAAATCGAATAAGGACTACCAATTGAAGTATTGTGTCAATATTAATTTCCAGATTTTCATATCCACGGTAACATGGGAAAATGTCCTCATTTCTAGGAATATGTGCTGAAGTATTTAGAGGTTATAAAAGCACTGCGGACAAGGGCCAGTGTAGAAACCTTTGAAGGACATCTGACAAAATTCCAGATGGGAGGGAAAGCTTTCCATAGGAACTGATATCCAAAGTGTTTTAATTTCCTATGGCTGCTATAACAAATTACCACAAATTTGGTGGCATAAAACAACCCAAATTCATGATCTTAAATTTTGGAAATCAGAAGTCTAAAGGGTCTCATTGGACTAAAATCAAGACGTAATCAAGGCTGTGTTTCTTCTGGAGGCTTTAGAAAAGAATCCTTCTTGTCTTTCCCAGAGCCTGGAAACTGTCCACAATCCTTAGCACTTTGCATCCTCCATCTTTAAAGCCAACAAGGGCAGGTACGATCCTCAAATTGCATCACTCTGACACTAACTCTGCTTCTTTTTCCCTCTTCCAGTTTTAAAAATGCTTATAATTACTTGGGCCCACGCTGATAATACAGAAATAATCTCCCTATTTTAAGATCATCTGATTAGGAACCTTAATTCCATCTGAAATCTTAATTTATGCTGTGTAACCTAATCTATTCATAAATTGTGGAGATTAGGACATGGATATGTTTGGATGGCCAGTATTCTGTCTACCACAAAAAGGCTTAATTTTCTTTCTGTGCCAGATATGAAACTGTTTGTTATTTACTATAGAAAATCAACTCAAGCCGGGTGCGGTGGTTCACGCCTGTAATCCTAGCACTCTGGGAGACTGAGGCAGGCGGATTGTTTGAGCTCGGGAGTTCGAGACCAGCCTGAGCAAGAGCGAGACCCTGTCTCTACTAAAAAAATAGAAAGAAATTAGCTGGACACCTAAAAAATATATATAAAAAATTAGCCGGGCATGGTGGCGCACGCCTGTATCCCAGCTACTCGGGAGGCTGAGGCAGTAGGATTGCTCAAGCCCAGGAGTTTGAGGTTGCAGTGAGCTAGGCTGACGCCACGGCACTCTAGCCCAGGCAACAGAGTGAGACTCTGTCTCAAAAAAAGAAAATCAACTCATACTGGTTTAGCCATTACAGAAATTTTTTGGTTTATGTAACTGAAAAGTGTAGAATAAGGAGCTAGATTTAGAATCTTCAAAGGGACTGGTTTCCTCCAATCTCTCTGCTTTGCTTTTTTCACATTGATGTCACCCTAGGTCATTCACTCTCATGATCCCAAGATGGTTGTCAACAGGTCTCATAAAAACAACTTTTCTCCCTTTGTATCAGCAATACAAATGGTATTTTTCTCCCAATGACCTGAGCACACGTCCTAAGGTTCATTTTGATTGGATCAGTTCAGAATTACATGCCTTTCCCTGCACCAATCCTGCTGTCAGAGGAATGAAATGTGGTGATTGGCTCAGCCCTAATCACAGTCTGCAGGGATGGAGTCAGTGTCCCCAGAAGAACAGTGATCCCAAAAGGAACAGTCTTGAGAAAAGAATAAAGAGGAATGGATTGAGGGGGACAACCTATAAAAGCTTCTCCATCCTTACATCACAATTTCATGTCTAGATTATAATCTTTCATTAATAGATTTGTAAATAGCCTACAATACTCTAGAAGGGCCTAATTTTACCTAATAGCATCAAGTAAAACAATGAAAATTGAAGGAACTACATGGACACAAGATCCACATTGCATGAGTTACTTAATCTGAAGCTAAAACCAACCAGGCACTATTGCATACTCTGTACCAACACTGGATCTGTGCTCTCTGGTAATTAGAAAACAAATATTTGGTCAGCTCTTGAATCAAGGAAGAGGCAGATGGACAATTTCGTTCAATACAATCATATCTCTGCCTTATTTTTCTACAGCAAATGGTTTCACCTGTAGCAAATTTTTCATTTTAATTTTAAATATCTAAGTTGTTTTCCATTTTTATGTTAAAGGAAAAGATTCATGAGTTACTCAGCTAGTTTTTTTCTGCCTCATTTTATTTTGCTTAAGTTTAGAGACTTATGAGTCAAAGGCCTTTGGTGCCTCACATTTCCTGCTCAGACATTACGCCCCTCACTACACTTCCTTTAGGAAAACAAATTCCTCACACAGGAAACTCAGTTTGGAAATAATTCCATTCATTGTCTTATAACTGAAGTGCTATTTTTCCATAGATGAAAAATTTAGTCAAATACAGAGGAAAAATGATCATTTAGATTCTTCATTGTAAGTTCTTAAAATGTTTGGAGAGAAGTTTCTTTTTTTTAATGAAAAACAGTCTTGCATTAGTTTTTTTCTTTGTTCTTAATTTTAGTTTTTAAAATTAACATAAGTAAAAATGTTTATGTACAATCCTATACATTTCAGTATAGGCATAGATACATGTCACAATCATCACTCTAAGGATACAGAAGAGTTCCAACACTGCAAAACAAATCCCTGGCATTATTTCTTTGCAGTCACACATTCCCCCCAACCCTAACTCCTGGCAAACACTCAATCTACTCTGTGTCACTATAATTTTGTCATTTGGAAGATGTCATAAATAGAATCTTACAATATGCAAACATATTGGTTTCCTACTGCTGTTGTAACAAATTACCATGAACTTTGCAGCTTAAAGCCACACAAATTTATTATTTTACAGTTTGGGAAGTCAGAAGTCCAAATTCAGTCTCACTCAGCTAAAATCAAGGTGTCAGCAGGGCTGCCTTCCTTTCAGAAACAAACTCTAGGAAAGAATCCATTTCTTGCCTTTTCCATCTTTTAGAAGTTGTCTTCATTCCTTGGCCTGTGCCCAGTGCTATGTTATTTTTTTGTACCTCTGCTTTCATCATGACATCATCTTTCCTGCCTACTGACCCTCCTGCTTGCCTCTTACAAGGACACGTGATTATATTGAACTCAATAGGATAATACAGGATACTCTCCCCATGTCAAGATCCTTAACTCAATCACATCTGCAAAGTTCCTTTTGCCATATAAGGAAACATATTCACAGGATCTGGAAATTAGAAGTGCTGAATTTGGGGATGGAAACTTTATTTTGTCTAATACAACAACCTTTTGAGACTGGCTTCTTTCACTCAGCAAAATGCCTTTGAGATTCATCTGAGTTTTTGAATATATCAATAGTTCCTCCTTTTATTGATGAACAGTATTCTATTGCATAGATATTCTACAGTTTATTCATTTGTTCACCAGTTAAAGGGTATTTGGATTGTTTCACTTTGGTGCAATTATGCTGAGAGCCACTATAAACACTCTTATGCAGGTTTTTGCATGAATATAATTTTTATTTCCCTAGAGTAAATACCAAGGAATGATATTCCTGCATTATAAGTTTAAGTAACTGCCAAGCTATTTTTCTAACGTAGTTATACCATTTTACATTCCCATCAGCAATGTATGAGAATTCCAATTGTTCTACATTTTCATCATCAATTGATACTGTTAGCATTTTTACTGTAGCCACTCTAATAGGTTATAGAGGTATCTTATCATGATATTAATCTACATTTCTCTAATAGCTAATGATACTGAACATGTTTTCATATGTTCATTGTCATTGTTGGAGAAGTGTTAAATTTCAAGTATTTTTCCCATTTTTAATTGAATTGTTTTCTGTTAAGTTTTGAGAGTTCTTTACACATTTTGGATGTAAGTTCTTTGTGTCTCCATTTGCAAATGTTTTTTCCAAGTATGTCTTTTCACTGTCTAAGACTTCTAGTACAATCTTGAATAAGAACAGCAAGAGGACATCTACGTGAGTTGTATAATGCTGCGTAACAAAATTGCTACAAACTTAGCAGCTTAAAACAACATACGTTTACTATTTTTGCTATAGGTTTTGTTTAGATTCCCTTTACGAAGTTGAGGACATTGATTTAATTGTCTCATTCCTACTCATCCCACTGTCGAGAGAGGGATTCCCAGCCTAGGGTTATGGATATCATAGAACGCAAGACACCCAATACTGGACAGATGAGATCAACATGAATTTATTAGTTATATCTACCCATAGCATGGAGCAGGAGGACACTGTATGCCATGCAGGGCCACAGGGAATTGCACTTGGGAAGAGCTATCAAGCACGGGCTATGGGACACAGGGTTTATAGTATCAAGATGGTGGGGCGACAGGAGTTCATTCCCATGGGAGAATATGACTGGCTGGTTTGAATAATTCCAGATTCAGTTCAGTAGCCAGAACTTCACCTGAACCCCTTGATAAGGAGGGTTGTTTGGTTGGAGATCCTTGTCCATGGGAACAGAGGCAAAAGGGAAAGCAATAGTTAGGCCATTTCATGCCCTTCCAGTCTTACTAGATGACAAAGCAGCACATAACATCGGGCCTTAATTTTAGGCCTCGCCATGATTTGAACATTTGTCCCCTCCGAAACTCATGTTGAAATTTAATCCCCAGGGGGGCAGTATTGAGAGGGGGGCCTTTAAGAGGTGAATGGGACATGAGGGCTGTGTGTTCATGAATGGAATAATCCATTAATGATTAATGGGCTATCATGGGAGGGGAACTGGTGTCTTCGTAAGAAGAGGAAGTAAAACCTGAGCTAGCACACTCAGCCCCCTCACCACAAGATGTCCTGTGCTACCTCCGGACTTTGCAGAGTCCATACCAGGAAGAAGGCCGTCACCACAGGCAGCGCTTCAACCTTGGACTTCTCAGCCTCCATAACTATAAGAAATAAATCCTTTTCTTTATAAATTACCCAGTATCAGGTATTCTGGTACAAGCAACACAAAACAAACTGATAAAGGCCTTACATAAAAAATGATTTCTTCTATTCCTAGTTTGCAAAGAATTTTTGTTATGAATGGGTGCTGAATTTTGTCAAATGCTTGTTCTGCATCACTTGAGTTAATCATGTAGCTTTTCTTCTTTTGACTGTACAAATATAGTGAATTTTATTGATTGACATTTTAATATTTTAGAGCTTTGCAATCCCAGGATAAACCTCACTTGGCTGTGGTATATTCTTCTTTTTATAGATTGCTAGATTCTATTTACTAATGTTTATTGAGGATTTTTGCATCCATGCTCATTAAGATGGTCTGCAGTTTTCTTCTTTCGTACTGTCTTTGTCTAGTTTTAGAATCAGGATAACACTGGCTTCAGAACACAAATTAAATGCATTCTACATGTTCTATTTTCTGGAAGAGAATGTATAAAATTGGTGTTGTTTCTTCCTAAAATGTTTGGTAGAGTTCACCAGTGAAATTGTTTGGGACTGCATATTTCTGTTGTCGAAGGTGTTTACCAATAAATTTAATTTCTTTACTACATATAGGAGTATTTAAATTACCTATTTCATTTTGGGTAAAGTTTGGTAGTTTGTAGTTTTTAAGGCATTGGTCCATTTTATCTAAGTTGGCAAATTTATGTTCATAGAGGCGTTTATAGTACTCCTTTATTATTATTATATTTTTTTATGTCTGTAGGAAAATTTTCTTTGGTAATTTATGTCTTTTTCTCTTTTTTGTCAGTCTTGCAAGATCCTTATCAATTTTATTGATCTTGTCAAAGACTCAGATTTTGGTTTCATTGATCATTCTCCATTGTTTCAATATTTAAAATTTCATTGATTTTTGCTTGCTTTGACTTATTTTACTATTTATCTTTTATTATAGCTTATCATGGGAGAACTTTAGAGTGTTGAGACCTTTCTTCTTTTTAATGTAGACATTTCATGCCATAAATTCGCCTCTAAGCACTAAAACAACTGCATTACACAATTTTTAATATCTCATATTTTAATTTCCATTCAATTTAAAATATTTTCTAAATTACCTGGGGACATCCTGTTTGACCCAGGAATTATTTGGAAATGGATTGTTTAATTTCTAAATGTTTCAAGATTTTCATGTTTTCTTTCTGTTAATGATTTCTAGCCTAATTCTATTATGATGAGAGCACTCACTTTTCATGATTTGAACTCTTTTAAATTTGTTAAGATTTTTTTTATGATTCTTAATTAGATCTATCTTGAATGTTTCATGTGACTTCAGTGGAATGTGTATTCTGCTAATGACACCAATTAGATATATCAATTAGATCCAATTCGTTGTTGGTGTCTCTCAACTATTCTCTTTCTTTGTGGTTTTTCTTCCTACCAGTTCTACTGATTAATGACAGAGAAGTGTTGAATTCTTCAAATATATTTGTGGCTTTGTTCCTCCTCCTGGTTTTGTCAGTTTTTGCTTCATTTATTTTAATATTCCATTTTTTAGTACATGCACACTTAGGATATTATGTCTTTCTTGGTGAGTTGAACTTTATCATTATACCTGTGAATTTTCATTGCTCTATAGTGTCTTTAGAGAAGTCTACTTAGACACAGAAGTTTTCTTTAATAATTGTTTCCCTCCCTTTACTTTTAATTAACCTGTATGACTATATTTAAAGCAATTTCTTGCAGCCTATAGTTAGGTCATGCTTTTCGTACAATCTGAGACTCTCTTAATTGTTATGTTTAGAATATTTACATATTATGGAATTATTGATATGTTTAGATCTACCATTATTTGTTTTACTTTTTCTCTCTGTTTTTGTTTCCCAATTTTTCCTTCCTTGCTATCTTTTGGGTTATTCAAACATATTTTTGAATACTATCTTAATATATCCATTTTGGTATTGACTATATAATCTGCTTAATTTTCATGGTCTTCTTCCAATTAGTATTTGACCACTTACAGTGACTATACACACTTTACCCACACATAGTTCCATGTATCCTTTTCCCTTTCATGCTGTAGTCATGTTATGTATATTTTCTACAAATATTAAAAGTTTTACCAGAAAATGTTATAATTTTTGCTTTCAATCATCAAATGTATTTTAAAGACTGCAATACTACGATAATCATCTGTTCTATTTACTCAGATATTCACCATTTCAGTTGCCCCTTCTTCAATCTTGTACCATTTTCCTTTCATTGATACACTTCCTTTAGCAGGTTTAAAAGCAAATCTGCTGGCAGCAGTTCTTTTAGTTTTCCTTCATCTGAGAATGTCTTTATTTCACCTTCATTACTGAAGGATATTTTTGCTGGACATAGAATTCTGGCTTGACAGCTCTTTCCTATCATCATCTGAAAATATTGTGCCTCAGTGTTCATCCTATCTAGAAGATGCATCAACAGGCACTTTCTTGGAAGCAGGGAGACTGGGCCCTCAGCAGCTCATGCCTTGATCTTAAACTACGTAGTTTCCAGAACCATGAGAGATAAGTTTTTTTTTTTTTTCTTTTTTTGAGGCTTCACTGTGGCACACACCTGTAGTCCCTGCTACTCCAGAGGCTAAGGCAGGAGGATCGCTTCAGTCCAGGAGTTTGAGGTTGCTGTGAGCTATGATGATGCCACTGCACTCTAGCCTGGGCAACAGAGTGAGACTCTGTCTCAAAAAAGAAAAGAAAAAGAAAAGAAAAATAATTTTGCCTCCATAGTTTTTGATGAGAACTCAACAGTCATTCCACATGTTGTTCTGCTCTAAGTAATATGCCATGTATCTCTGATTGCTTTCAAATATACATTTTTGATATTTAGTTTTCAATATTTTGATTATGATGTGTTTGGAACAGGATTTCTTTGGGTTTATCCTGTTTGAGGTTTGCTTGAGCTAATGAAAAGGTTATGTCACCAAATTTGGGAAGTTTTTAGTTGTTATTATTACTTCAAATTTTTTTCTGCACCACACTTTTTTTAATCTCCTTCTGCAACTGCAATGGCACATACATTGGACTCTTTGATATTGTTCCACAGGTACCTGAGTGAGGCTAAGTTCATTTTTTTTTAGAAAAAAAATTGTTTTTCTCTTTGTTATTCAGGTTGAATCACTTCTATTGATCTACCTTAAAGTTCAATGATATTTTTCTCTATCATTTGTATTCTGCTACTGAGCCTATCTAGTGAAGTTTTTTTCTGTTATTACATTTTTTTTCATTCTAAAATTTCAGCTTGGTTCTTTTTTATATCTTCTATTTCCTTGCTGAAACTTTTTCCATTTGTTTTAAAAGTATTCAAGCTTAACTCTTGGAGCATTTTTATAATAGCTGCCTTAAAGTCTTTGTCAGATAATTCCAATATCTGTGTCATGTTGCCAAGAGCACTTACTGAATTTCTTTTTTTCAAACGAGTTTAAATTTTTGCGTTCTTCATATGCCACATAATATGAAATTATATTCTGGACATTTTGGATATCATATGATAGAACTCTGGGTATTGCGTAAATCCTATAAAGAGTATTCATATTGTTGTTCTGACAGGTATTCGACTAGATTGGATACATTGTACCAGTTCCAGTGAGCCTTCAATAGAATGTGGTTCCAGTATCAGTTATGTTTTCTGAGACTTGGCTGTGCTATTCGGATCTGCCTCATATGTGCATCACTGAGTGGTCAGTTGAGACCTGAGTAGTGTTCTATAACATAGTTAATATCTCAAAGTCTGTGTGCACTCTTTAGGGTCAAATCCAAGCTTGCTCCACTTGGGACTGAATAGGAGATTCTATGAACAAGTTTAGGACGTTGCTTCCCCTCTTTGCTATCTATTTACTATTTTTAGGTCCCAGGAGCCCTTTTACATCTTCCCTCCCAAAGCCTGTGACTTTTATCATCCTGCTATGCCACGCCTTGGCTACCCTTTTGTCAGGGTCAAGCAGTGAGAACACAGTGAAGGGGAAAAAAGCAATATGGGTTTCCCCACCTCTTGAGACAACAGCTCCTCTTATCAGAAAGGACCACTCACCTCCACGGGCTTCTCTTGCCACTGCAGCTGCCACAGAATTATTTCCAGGCTGGGGCACAGGAGGACAGAGACAAAGCAAAAACATGAGGACCTACCCAACTCTGAGAGTTAGAAATTCCCTTTTCCGCTCCCTTGAGCCAGAACTAAGAGGACTTCTCCTAGAGCTCTCTCTGTCCACATCAATGCCAACTCGAGGTTGAACTTCAATGAGTTCAGGTGAAAGGAATACCAGAGGAGGAAAAAATGGTAACCTCACTATAAATTCTTAGTTGTCTTCCCAAATCTCCCTGGTACTATTTACATTTTTTAACTCGTGGTAAAATACACATATTTGTGTTTGCATTCTAGAGCTGCCATTAAAAATTCCACAGAAATTTATTGGCCTCAACAACAGAAATTTATTTTCTCATAGTTCTGGAGGCTGCAAGTCCAAGATCAAGGTGCCAGCAGGGTCGGTTTCTGCTGAGGGCTCTCTCCCTGGCTTGCAGACAGCCACCTTCTCTCTGTGTCCCTTTTCTCTGTGTGTACATCCCTGGTATCTCTTTCTCTTTCTCACAAGGACACCAGTCCTCCTGAACTGGGACTCACCTCATGACCTCATTTAACCTTATTATCTCTTAAAAGTCCTTAACTCCAAATAAAATCACATTCTAAGGTAATGGGGGTTAGAACTTCAATATGTGAATTTGGGGAAAATGCAATTCAGTCCATAATACCATGTTAACCATTTGTAAGTGTATGATTCAGTAGTATTAAGTGCATTTACATTGTGAAAATTTCACCACTGTCCATCTCCAGAACTCTTTTCATCTTCAAAACTAAAATGAAAACTTTAGTTTCATCATCAAAACTAAAATGCAATACCCATTAAACAACAACTCCTTATTTTCCCTTCTCCCCAGCTCCTGGCAACTACCTGCTATTTTCTGTCTGTATGAGTTTGACTATTCTAGGTACCTCATATAAATAAAATCATTCAGTATTAGTCTTTTTGTGACTGGTTTATTTCACTTAGCCTAATGTCTTTAAGGTTCATCCATATTGCAGCATGTATCAGAATTTTCTTCCTTTTTGAGGCTGAATACTATTTAACTGCATATATATGCTACATTTTGTTTATCCATTCATCATTGATGAACATTTGGGTTGCTTCCACCTTTTGGCTATTATGAATATATTTACTTTTAAGAGTCTTCAAATATCTGCTCCATACCTGCTGCCTTAGTCCATTTTGTGCTGCTATTAATAGAATACCTGAGACTGGGTAATTGATAGAGAAGAGAAATTTATTTTCTCACAGTTTGGAGCTGGAAAGTTTAAGATCAAAGCACTGGCATCTGGTGAGGGCCTTCTTGCTGCCTCATCACATGACAGAAGATGGAAGAGCAAAGAGACAGAAGGGGGATGAATTTGTCCTTTTAAAATAGTGTGAATCCCACCCCACTCTATCACCTCCCAAAAGTCCTACATCCTAACATCACCACAATGGCAACCAAACTTCAGCATGAGCTTTAGAGGGACATTCAAACCATACCACCTGTTCTCCAGGTTTTATAGCTGCTTTCGATAGGAGAGACAGGGTGGACTGTCCTTACTTTACCTTATACCGACCCAGAACCCACTGAGAAGTTCCATTTTAATTTGCAAGGAAGACACTTATTATAAGCATAATAGAAATTGTCCATGGGATTTATTTAAAAGATAGCATTCATCCAAATGTGGCTCCTACTTTTACTATCTTGAGACACTTTGTTTAAATTAAAATATGAGTGTATCCACTGCTAGGCATCCTGTTTGAGGACATGCAAAAAATCTTGGAAACGGTAATACAGAATTTTTAATACAATACTAGTCATTTATATCATAATATAACTTAGTTTATGGGTT
>NW_012148064.1:2201310-2203142 GCF_000956105.1 Propithecus coquereli
TTTACTTTTAATGGGTTGCAATTTTTTAATATGTTTTTTTAATAGCATTCATAATTTGAACAAAATACCCTAATATAGAAAACAAAAGTTATTTTTCTACTCTGGCTGACACATTCCCACTAGTCTTTAAGAAGTCATAGTGTACCATGTATTTCAGATGCGTATAATTACAAAATGTTCACAGCATATCTGTTTCTGCTCTGAAATTGTTTTACAATCTACGATTTTACCAGTATTAACATGTTACAATATTTTTACTTCAATAAATATAATTCTTTAATAGTATCCTTTCTAAAGAAAAAAAAAACAAGTGTTCTGGATCTTCTTGTGAGATAGGGCTAACAATGTAAAATGAGTTGTCACATCATGTTTGTGGTAACTCATCTGTAGTCCTCAGTGATGATTTTGTCCCCTTTGCTTAAGTCTATGCTTTACCACCTCACTTTTAAGGATAATTAAGAATATTTTTGGTCACTTTTATGGGATTGTTTTGCCATAGAGACAAATCTGAAAGATCCAGTAGGTTATATCAAATGATTCATTCACTCAACAAACACGCATTGAACTCCTACTCTGTCCCAGACACTGTCCTAAATGACTAAAACACATTAGGGAACACTGCAGACAAATATGCCTGTCCTTATGGAGGTTACTCTTTAGCATGGGAGTTAAAGAAATATATGAGAACTATACTAAGTAAATAATCTAGTGTTTAAGATGATGAGTAAAATAGATAAAAGAAAAAGTCAATCAGGGGAAACAGGAGTCTTTGGTTGATGTGGGGGTACAGTTGAATATTTAGAGTGTCCTGGATTATTTTTAACTCATTTAAAAAAGCAAAATTAGGTAGGATTGCACTATTGAAAAATAATGCATTAAATATGTTCTTGTCCTGTTAGGAGAAGAAGAAGGAGGAGGAGAAAGGGAAGAGGGAGAGGAAGAAGTCATCTGCCACAATCATCCCATTTTTATTCCAGCATCTTTTTCTGACAGGTTATCCTGGCTCTGAGAATGGATTAATGTTTTTGAGTTTTATAATTGAAAAAAATGCTCCCAAGAATCTTGGATCTGAAAACCAAGTCTCAGTTCGAACATTACAAATAATCATAGAAAAAAAGCACGCATCAATTGTTTTCCTCTGATTTGAACTGAAAACAAAGGAAGGAAAGAAAAAGGAAGGAGGGAAGAAAAAAGAAGAAACAGGGGTGGTAGGAAGCTGCACAATGATTGAACACACTAGATGGGTCTAAAATTTTGGCAAGACATGTGCGCCATTTCAATGTAGAAGTGAGATATGTTGGGAACATAATATAAAATAAGCAACCGGCAAAACAAATTCACTTCTCCTAAAGTTTGACTAAACGGTCACAGCTTAGAAGAAACTATGTGGACATTAAGATGAAATGCCTCTAGCAGCTTTCAAGCAATAAAAGGCATTTTAATTGGTGACACATTTAAAAAGCACAACACATTGAAACTAGGTGATTCAAACCAAGACCTTTTCTTTTCCAACGCAGCAATGACCCAGTCAGATATTCACGTCCTACCAGAAATGTCACTATACTTTATAAAGAGTTAAGCTTACCCAGTTTAGTATCATTTGCTAGTTTAATAATCATTATTTCTCCTTCATCAGGCCTAGGAAGAAGCCTACTTATTTGATGTTAAAATTTCTATAACCCTCAAGGTTTGAACTAAGAGATGTGCCATTTAAAAAACATCAAGAGACTTGAATATAACGGAAACTTTGAATAATCTGAAGTTTGAAGTCATACGGTTAAAACTTTTACACTAATTGAATTCCTTCATTACTAATTTAGAAATAGGTATCA
>NW_012148064.1:2203192-2203500 GCF_000956105.1 Propithecus coquereli
AAAAATAGTGTCATGGACTTCTTTGTACATATTTTCTTAACCTTTTCAATTTTAATAGAGAGTAACCTTTTCCTTATTTTATGTTTAATTAAACTTTCCCACTTTTCAAGAGAAAACCACTTTTTTTTTTCTACATAAGGTAAACGTGAGACTGCTCTAGAACATTTCTTCTCAGTCAGTAACTATTTAGTAATCTTTTCTCAGTCAGCAAACATAATGCCTGGTAAAGTCATATTTATTGGATGAATGCTTATTAATGGTGGGTTTATAGTGAAAATGACTATGTCTTGACAGATATCATTTTATAA
>NW_012148064.1:2205169-2206821 GCF_000956105.1 Propithecus coquereli
GCACAGATATTTGTATATAGAAAAATTACATATATATGTATATATAAGAGATGCCAAAATAAATACGTCTTGTGGAACTTACAATGTAAGAGAATTCAAGAAAAGGAAAAGAGAATCCAATGGTAAGGAAAGAAGAAAATATGATGGAGGCAGATATTAAATCTTGAGTGTACCAAAGAATACACTAGAGAAGAAGAGTCAACTTTTGGAAATAAAACTATATCTTCTGGGACATTAAGAAGCCCAGTATTTAATAAATGACTACCCGAATGACCACAATACAATTAACCACTCTGTTTTAGTCTCTGGAGACATATTCTGCTCCTGACATATCTAGTTTATTTTACCCTAAAATTCTCAGCTCTCCCAGCACGTTAGCATTCCTTTATATAGGTGTTTATCCACATTTTCCATGGGATTACTTATGGTGCTGTAATGGGATATTTCTGGACACCTAACAGGAGGAGGCAATATAATCTTTATCTTTATATCCTCCATTTAAAATTTAGGGCTGAAGCACATTATCCAATCATCCGTCCTACTTACAGTCCACAAAGATTGGGGAAGCGAAGTTAACAGCGTTTCAATATTTTTGCCATTTGCTCTGATTCTGTAAAAGAAGCAGTGAGCTACACAATTCTCTTGTGATTTGTGATATCCAATTTCTTGAGTGAGTTCCAATGGTAGTATACGCCAGGGATTGTGAATGAGGAACTAAGGTTTCACAGGTTTCAGTTAGGGTATATATATAAAGGTGTGCAGGAACATTTACATACATACATAATGGTGGTTTGCAGATCCTATGAAGTTTATCACTTAAGCCCCAAGTCAACCATGAACTTCAGGTGAAGAGTCCTGCCTGCAAGAAATCCTTAAAGCACTCCCTGCCTACTTCCTTCCGCATCAATCACCATCCAGAGCAGGCACAGGCAGCTGTGCTGAGAGTTGCTTTTCACCTGTGTCTACAAGGAGATGAATTATTGACTCCAGACCCTCCAAGAAACTGGAAGGTGTTTTTGCTCAATAAGTCAGGGAATAGTGTTTTCTGTATATGAGCACTTAAATTCAGCATTTGGGGGACAGATCACAAATAAAAACTAAAACAAAAATTGAGACGTCTATTTTCCCATGAATGAGCTCAAAATATAATCAGTGATCAAGACCCCTGTATCTCATAGAAGTGAATGGTATCTTTATAGACTGACTTGTAACAGAAGGGTTGTACTTTTTAAATTGGATTTATCTTCAACTATATGCTTTTCCTAAGCAATGTTGAACACTGTGTTAGGAATTCCAAGGAGCAATCAAATGGACATACTACTTGCTGTGGCCCATTTCTTGGGGCCGAGGAATGAACACAGAGACAAAGAGACACAGACTCACACAAAGACGGTACAGGACTGCAGCCACTACAAAGAGACACAAACACACAAAGACGGTATAAGACTGCAGCCGATTTTCCTGCTGCAGCGGTTTATTTTTAACACAGCCTGTTTGGCAACTGTCCCACTGCAATTTCTTTGTTCCCACACTGTCCCGACTCAACACGTCCCTGTTCCTTGTTGTTTCGTCTCCCTGGTGAGCTGATGTTTTCATTCTAAACTCTCTGGCCCTTACTGTTTTCAGATAAGGGCGCCCTGGAGTTGCGTTCA
>NW_012148064.1:2207906-2211182 GCF_000956105.1 Propithecus coquereli
TCAGTACAGATGCAACCATCATTTTTTTATTTCAGAGCTCTGTTACTCTGTAAGAAAGTGGGCTAGTTTTCTTCTGTTCAAACTGCCTTCTGCCTTTAAATGCCCACCGTCAGTGCTATGATCCCCACCACATTTTGAGAATTAAAGGGGAGTGGGTGCCAAGAAAGAAGGAAAGGGAGCTATTCCTAATTTGGAAGAATTGCAAGACCAAGTTCCTGATGTTAAAATGTTCAGTCATGCTATACTAAGACGAACTTGCCGAAGCTTTACAAAAATGATCAGAATAAAAGAAAATTCAAAGAAGCAGGAAGGATCTTCCCACATCCCTGGGAACATGGACAAGTTGCTTACTGAGGTATGAGCAACAGATAGCAGTGTTATACTTAATGCTTCTTAACAGCATTAGAAATTAATGTAGGTGCAATTAAGTCCCAGAATACACACATTTAACATAAGCAAATTAAACCTGATGAAGTCAGCAAAATGGGGGAACCATTCCTTTATTTTCTACCTACACCTCACCACCTTTGACCCCCCTCCCCAAGTTAAACCTTAGCCTCCAACAACCCACAGCAAAAATGCAGTGAGAGAAAATAAGCTAATTTATGGCTCTTATACCTCGAGAGCCCTGGTCCAAGACATTAGGAGCAATTTAGCACTGACTTTCTAACCTAATCCCCAAGTAAGCTACAATTCCTCTATTCATATATTCATATTTTCCATGATTCTGAAACTTCCATCTTAATATATCACTACTATATATAATAATTAAATACTCTTGCCTTAGAGTGCTATGTCTGAATATAAGGTCAAATACCTTAATTAGTTATACAATTTCCATTTATGTGGAATGTATCTAAGCAACAGTAGGGTGGTTGGACTAAAATAATTTAAGGCTCCTTCCCAACCTGGTTTTCTGTGATGGTAATGGGGAACATATTTACATACCAGCATGCACCTAAGAGAGGTTGTTTAACTCTAAATTTAGTTGCTTATAGTCTAACTAATAGAAATGGAATTTTACAGAAACAAAATGCATATGTAGGGCACTTTCATTTTTATAAATGCTATTAATATGTGGTTTCCTTTATTTCTGCCCTATGAAGGAAATAATACAGGTATTATAATAATCTCTCCATGTAGAGACTAGTTTCTGTTCATATAACTGATGAATGGCAGAAATGAGAGAAATGCCCACATTTCTTAAACCCAATTCTCATATTTTTCTTCTAGAAGACGATGCCATTCTTATCTATGCTACTATCAGCAACTTTATCACCTCAGTCAACTCTCTGTGACACATTAGTCAAAGACAAGAAAGAAGCCATTCAGGCAAGGAAAGACCAAGAGGATGGAAAATTGGATGAAATTAGAATTTAAAAATATATGAGATTAATTCTGTGGCTGTACTTATAAGCCACAAAATAAAATAGTCAGACATTGGTCCTCTCAATGAAATCATTGTGGTCAGTCCAACTCAACACAGTCCTGTGGAAGGTGACCATGACTGGTTAGCAATGCCTAGGTTCCAATCCCGGCTCCAGGACTTCCAGACTTTGTGTCCTTCTACAAATCATTTCTCTTCCTTAACCCTTGATCTCCTCAGCTATTAGATGAGGAAAATAATTAAGAGCCACTAAGTACCTGAAATCTCTACATTGCTTGTCCTCATCATGGCAACCCAAGCCTCAAGAACCTCAGCAGTAAAATATGTTTATCAGAACTCTTCCTCATATTTCATGGTTTTTGTCAAGATGATTTGAAATAATATCTGTGAAGACATTTTATAAATTGCAGAGCACTCTATTGTCTGTTTTCAGATCTTAGGGAGTTGGTTTGTTTGTTGATATTGATAAGATTTGAAAATCTTCAAATTTTCACTTCTGTTCATCCATGTTGCAAACTTTACCCACCTCCAGAACACAATCCCTCAGTCAGCTATTTTAACAAATTCATCATTTAAGGAATTCCAAGAGTTATATTTGAATTGTGGATGTGAACAATGGTGACTTTGATAACATTGATGAAAAGCAGTTCCTATCTTTTTAATGAATTCAATAGGTTCAATGAATTGAATTAATCAGACTCAAGGACTTTTATTCTTCATAGACTACAGCTTGCTCCTGAGAAATAATCAAAGTTTTGTTTTAAATCATGTCAAAAATTATGGTTATGTGTTAATTAGATGAGACTATGAAAATTGTTGTTTCAATAGTATATGAATATTTCCTATGGCTAAAATTATACTGATTAGTGTCAAAAAACAAGATTCATTATCCGGATCAAAGATCAATCTATCATGATTATTCCACAATTATGTAGCTTTATCACTATTGTTCTCAACCTAATAAACAATGTTTCTTTCTTATAACATTGAAAGGAACATGGTGTTAATGTTCTAGTATATCACCTATTTCATTATAATAAGATTCTTTGGAATGTTTGCACAAAGTATTAACTGTAAATCTACCTTTCTTGATGGTACCATATTTTATATAAATTTCAGTTTAATAAATATATCAATAGAGATATGCCTATGAAGTAATTATTACCTGATACTGATCTGTTTAACCAGAAATTGAAAGATTTTTGTTTCTTATTTTTTGCCATAAACTAGAGACTCAGGTCTTTCCCTTTTTTCTCCTTCTCTGTTCCTTGTCTCCACCATCTTTCTCTTCCTCTCCTGTCTACAGCAGCCTGCTTCCCTCTGATCAGCACTCCCCTCTGATAAGTCCCATATCAACTTCTCTGCATGATACTGACTGTGATGTGTTACACAAGCCTGGCAATGCAAGATAGTAAGATTACTCTTGGGATTCAGAGTGGAAGTAGGTATGGCTTATGGTCCCTTATGATCCAAGTGTCACAATGTATTCCACAGATTCACTAATTGATCTCACATCTAAACTAAGAATCATGTGTAATATAATGAGAATGGCCATAGATTGGCAGTCGGGGAACATGTCCTTACAGCGTATTTAGTGCATGACCTTGGATAATCACCTAGCTTTTCTATACCTACCTTTGTCTACCTACTAATTGGCACTTCCTCTTTCTTAGTATTTTGCAGGCCAATGATTTGTACACTTCAGATTACTTAAGAGCCACCTCAGAAGAATGTTGAAAAGACAGAATTTTGGACTTTCCACCCAAAATTTATCCTAATTCAAAAGACCTGAGATGTAGCCTGGGAAATCAACAAGCATTTCAGGTAATTCTGACATAGGGAGTACATTAGGTTTCTCATTTATTTACCATTTTGTTTTTAAATTAATT
>NW_012148064.1:2212722-2212999 GCF_000956105.1 Propithecus coquereli
ATCAAAGATCAATCTATCATGATTATTCCACAATTATGTAGCTTTATCACTATTGTTCTCAACCTAATAAACAATGTTTCTTTCTTATAACATTGAAAGGAACATGGTGTTAATGTTCTAGTATATCACCTATTTCATTATAATAAGATTCTTTGGAATGCTTGCACAAAGTATTAACTGTAAATCTACCTTTCTTGATGGTACTATATTTTATATAAATTTCAGTTTAATAAATGTATCAATAGAGATATGCCTATGAAGTAATTATTACCTGATA
>NW_012148064.1:2213159-2213565 GCF_000956105.1 Propithecus coquereli
CGCAACAGAGCAAGACTCCATCTGAAAAAAAAAAAAAATTGGTCCCTATAATCATATTTTGAGAAACGTATAAAAATATGCCAAGACCATATCCAGTGCCTGTATATTTTCCACCTTTTCTGACCATATCCACATATCAACTTAGTATTTCTGACAATGGTCTGTTAAGAGGACAGTGCTAATATGTACATATGAATTGGTGCTCATGTTGCGTCATGGTTTCACTAAGAAGTACATATAAAACCTTCTAAAAAACACTTAGTAAAGACATGTTCTAAGAGTAGAGAGAAGAAATAGAAACCATTTCTAAATCTGAGGAGTGCATAGACCAAATGAACAGATACCGTTGTCAAACTAAATCCAAGAATTTTGTTTTGAAAGTATCCTTAAAAATAAAAGAGATTTT
>NW_012148064.1:2213615-2214006 GCF_000956105.1 Propithecus coquereli
TATTTTGAAGCTCAAATTAAATGATGAGCTAGATTTCTTGTCCCAGATAGGAGGGAAAGAAACAGAGAAGAATAAAAAGAATGTGAGAGTAGATAGAGTAAGTCAGAAATCTTTTCCAAATTACCACTTTTATGTTAGTGGAAATTACCATTGCAGGAAATGAAGGCCAAAGAATATTTTAAAAGGTCACATCAAGGAATCATCATTAAAGATTTGTGTCCTCTTCTGCAAACCGGTTCTGCTTCCTAGGTCTCCATTTTCTGATCTGATTCATCAAGGGAAAAATTTGCTACCCTTAAAATGCTATAGTTCTACATATTTTTTAATGAAACTAATTTCTCTGTATGTATGAGAAAGGATTTTAGCAAAATACAGTTGCCCCTCAGTATCT
>NW_012148064.1:2216197-2217792 GCF_000956105.1 Propithecus coquereli
ATCACTTGAGCTCAGGAGTTCAAGACCAACCTGAGCAAGAGCTAAAAATAGAAAAAATTACTCAGGTGACTAAAAATAGAAAAAAATTAGCCAGGTGTGGTGGCATGCACTGTAGTCCCAGCTACTCGGGATGCTGAGGCGGAAGGATCACTTGAGCCCAAGAGTTGGAGGTTGCTGTGAGCTTGGCTGATACCATGGCACTCTAGCCTGTGCAATAGAGCGAGACTCTGTCTGAAAAAAAAAAAAAAATTGGTCCCTATAATCATATTTTGAGAAACGTATAAAAATATGCCAAGACCATATCCACTGCCTGTATATTTTCCACCTTTTCTGACCATATCCATATATCAACTTAGTATTTCTGACAATGGTCTGTTAAGAGGACAATGCTAATATGTACATATGAATTGGTGCTCATGTTGCGTCATGGTTTCACTAAGAAGTACATATAAAACCTTCTAAAAAACACTATTAGTAAAGACATGTTCTAAGAGTAGAGAGAAGAAATAGAAACCATTTCTAAATCTGAGAAGTGCATAGACCAAATGAACAGATACCGTTGTCAAACTAAATCCAAGAATTTTGTTTTGAAAGTATCCTTAAAAATAAAAGAGATTTTAATAAATTAATAAGGCAACAGTTAAAAGACTCACATGAAGAGAAAAATAATTAAGTTATTTCCAGTGCAAAAGTTTTAACTAAGAGGAAAAGGTAATGGTTGAGGTAACACAATGGAAATGACTTTTGGGAAGTTATGATAACAGACTCTATTTTCTAAGAGCAGTTATTAGCTATCTACCAGAATTAGTGATTAACTATACATATAGAATTATGTTTAAATCCTTTGTCTAATATAGTAAATCTTTAGTTTGAAAATGGAAATATTCCATTTTCTTCAGGAATGTCTAATTTACTAAGTATCAGCATGAGGCTTTTATTACCCAGTATGTTCAATAATATTTGCAAACTGTTTTTCTAAATCCTTAATGTCTTTGGTTGTTATAAACAAAGGAAGCATTTGAAAGGGATTAGAAATATGTGAGTGAATTACCATTTAAATAAAGTTGATTCAGCCCAGAAGAGACAATAGAAAGACTTTCAGTCTCCATAAATCCACTTTAATGTCAGTAAACAAATGGCCCAAAGTAGTTTTATCTGGTTTTGGCTGTAAAGGGTGAAATGCAAGTAACAAGACTGAGAAAATAGTCCTTTCTGTATCACAGCCAGCAAGAAAGAACTGGCTTCCACTGTGAACTAGTGCAGTTTTAGGTTTTTAGCTCCTTAGCTTAAATGTTATCTGTTTGTATAATCTCGTAACTCAATCTGTCCATCTATTTTAATATATTTAATTGTAGTTTTCACACATGGCCTCAATTTTTTCTTTAAATGGTCACAATAAAAATTGCCCAAATCCCTAGTATCGTAAATGACTGTGATGAAACTTTACATGGTACCATTTAGAGATCCAAAATATATTATCCTTCTTAATGATTTAAATTCTATTCAATGATGTTCACACTATTAACTGATTCATATATTGGTAGAATGCAATATTTTTCCTACAAATGTCCCCAAATATTTACCACTGCAAAAAA
>NW_012148064.1:2218990-2230917 GCF_000956105.1 Propithecus coquereli
TCCCCTAATGTTATTTTACATAATTACAGGTATAGCACATTTGTGGAAATTAAAAAATTAACATTGGTTTAACACTATTAACTATATATTTTATTTGGATTTCACAAGTTATTCCACTAATGCTCTCTTTGTGTATATGAATCCAATCCTAAATAATGCATTGCATTTAGTCTTCTCTGGTCTGTGATAGTTTGTTAGTCTTTTCTTTTTTTTCGTGATACTGACAGTTTTGAAGAACATTGATCAGATATTTTGTAGACTGTCCCAAAACTTATTTTGTCTGATGTTTTTGAAGGATTATACTATTAGTAGGGTTATTGGTTTGGGGTTAGAATGTCAGAGGGATAAATACCCTACTCATGACATCATACCGGGGAGTACATAATATCAGTTTTAGTTATCACATTAACCTTGATCACTTGGCTAAGATAGTGTTTACCAGGTTTTGCCACTGTAAAGATTTTGTTTTTTTGTTGTTTTTTTTTTTTCCTGTGCATACCCTATTCTTTGAAAGTGAGACACTAAGTCTGGTCCACACTCAAGTGGAGGAGAATTAATCTCCAGTTCCTGGAAGGGAAATAATCAACATATATTATTTGAAAAGCTTCTGAAAAGAACATTTGTTCTTTTTAAAGAATGCCTCATTTATACCTGAACAGAGAGTAAAGGAAATTAAAAAAAAAAAAAAAAAACCTGAGGAGGAAACTATTAGCAGTCATTGAATTTTATAAATCCTATCAATTACTGTGGTCAGTTTAGAAATTTGGCCCTTTTCCAATATTCGGCCATGGAGCAGATTTTCCACTCAAAGCCCAAAGCTCTCTGTACCCAAAAATCTGGAAAAAAAATACATCATCTTATCCTCAGCTACATTATTTATTGTCTTCTAGGATCTATCCTAAAGGAAAGCCTTAAAAGCCTTGCATCCTCAATATGGGTAAGGTGTCAGAAAGAGCAAAGGGAGCAAGAAGAGGGCAGAGAAGGGCAGTAAGTAGGATGTGGTTTCAATTAAATATAGCATTAGCCTGATCCACTGTGGACTCTGGACATAGCTCTTATCCTATCCACGGAGGCCAAGTCTTTGGAGAAGGCAGTGGCTGCAAGCTGCCAGCTGCCATCATTCACAGCAGCAGGCAAATGGGTGCACTAGAATAGAAAAGGGAGACTCTAAGTGAGAAATCCATTATGTCATATATTTCACCTCTCAATCCAAATGACCAAATACTTATGGAGAATCAATCATGGCCCATGCAGATAGATCTACGTTATTAAAATAGCTATCACATACATGTTTTTATGTAATCGATGCAAGGTTCCAAAACTCCGGAGGAGATATTAATGATATACAAAATGTTAATAACAGCCCTCCTTTGTTTTTTATAATATATACATATATTAGTTTGGAGGATGGTTTGTTTTTTCCCTTGAAGAAAATAGGCAGAAGTCTATTTTGAATGCATCTGATCAAAAATAATAAGACAAATTTTTAGGAAGTAGATTAAGATCAAATGATTTCCAGTGGAAAATCCTCCAAAGCACTAGAGTACATTTCGTAATCTCTAGAGTACTAAGAACAAACCATAATTCTTTATGTGAAAAGAAAATGCCATGCTTTTCCTGTGTAAATGGCATGAAATTACCCTTATAAATAGGGTATCTGATAGCAAAAGGGAGTCAAATTTGTTTAAACTGAGCATTCAAGATAGATGGTTCAGCATTAAAAGAATTCGGAAACCAAGGTCTTCAAACAACAAGTGCACTGGTGCATATCTTGTGACTGAAGAAATGTATAAAGATCTGTTGTGCAACAATAAATCAACCCTTTGGAGAAAACAAGAGGTGTCGGGGATTGTAACTAGGTCAGATACAGAATATAAATTCTATCACTTCTGGGTTGCTAAAGAAGAATTTGTGCTCTCCTGAGCATGGAGAAGAAAGTTGATTTTAGAGTAGAAAGGTGCTAACACCAAGCAGCATTAATTTCAGAGTCTCCAAGGCTTGAAGGATAGAAAACATCTCAAAGTTTTGAATAAGTAACTAAATTTATGCCACAATTATAATAATAACACTGCCCATAAACGTAGAGAGCATGTCTGATTAGAGTGGTGTCCTTATGACCCAGCTGAGGGCTGTAAATGTAGAATATTCTCCAATGTCTGCTGAATGAATTAATGTGGGAATAAATGAATGAAAATATAGCAAGTAGCTGTGGAATCATCATCCTTTTCCTCCACTTCAGTAAATGCAAACAGCCATGGTGCTTAGCAGGCTTAAGTCTCTGCCCTAACTCCGCTAATAGCTACCTCTGTGACCTTAATCAACAGCCCTAACCCCATGTAGCCCTCTTGTTCCATATGCAAGATAAGTTATTCAAAAAGAGATTAAAGGTCTTCAGCAAATCTGAGTTTCTAAAATTTGCTCTTTAATTATAACTATCATCTTAGTGCCAAGAAGGGGAACATAAGGAAACAATGAAGAACAGTATTCTAAAGTCACCATCACTACATGGATTTAGAATCCAGAATGGTCACACAGAAGTAGTTTGAATCCTATGTCTACCTTCTTTTAGTCTTATGATCTTGAGTCAGCTATTTAACAATTCTTTATCTGTAAAATTCAGATGTGATAAAGATTAAATAGTTAATTATGTAACAGACCTTGTATAATGCCTGGAAAATAGTGAATGGTCTCAACTGCTGCTACTATAGCTGCTGTCAAAGGCTTAGAGAGTAAAGCAGTTTGCTTCAACAGCATAATTGTTTTCCTTGCTTTCCTAAGACGATATACTTTTTAGTGTACCAGACTAATCTTGTCATATGAAGTCAATGGTCTGAGAACAGACACAAATAATTTAGATACTGTTCTCAGGAAGAATCATACAAAAGTAACAAAAAACACTGGATTCTTGTCATGTCCCCATACACTCACAACCATGGAAGATTTGCTAGGTTTTTTTTGGATACTATGACCATTCCAAATCAAAAATGAAGATTTTATGTGTGGCATTGTTCCCTTTAAGGAAAATAGAAACCACAAATATTTTACTGAAGAAAAAAAATTTAAGCATTACACGGTTTCTAATTTTGCTGTTGTAGTAAAGGGCTATGGACTTGTGTGATTGTTATTAGTGCTAGTTCACCAAATATTTCTTGGTTTCTGCATTTAGTCACATAGTAGGTATATTAGTTAGGGTTCTCCAAAGAAACACAACCAACAGGAGATTAGATGGATGGATAGATAGATAGATTGATAGACAGATTTATTATAATGTGTTGGCTCACATAATTATGGATCCTGAGAAGTCCCATGATCCCAAGCCATCTACAAGCTGGAGACCCAGGAAAGCTGGTGGCATAACTCAAAGGCTTCAGAGGTGGATAGCTAATGGTATAAATTGCCGTCTGAGTTTGAAAGCCTGAGAATCACACGTGCCAAAGGCAGACGAAAATTGATGTTTCAGCTCAGCAGTCAGGCAGAGAGCAAACCCAACCTTCCTCTGTCATTTTGTTCTACTCAGGCCCTCAGTGGATTTGATGATACACCCACCCACACTGGGGAGAAGCATTTGCTTTACTAAGCCCATCAGTTCAAATGCTAATCTCTTCCAGAAGCACCTTTACAAGCACACCCAGAAATAATGTTTCATCAGATATCTGGGCACCCAGTGGCCCAGTCAAGTTGACACATATAATTAACAATCACCATGGAATTACATTTCCTAACCCTATTCATGCTGAATGGGGCCCTGAGATTAGGTAGGAACATTACTGTAAGCCAAAGTGATACATGCTGCAATAGATAAATTTTGAGCTAAAACATTCTATCGCTAGTGTAAGACCCTCCAGAGCTCTCTTTTCCTTTGCCCCAATGATCAGCAATGTTCTAGCTCAGCACTGCCCAGTAGAATTTTCTACAAAAATGGAAATATTTTCTACATTGTCCAATATTGTTGACACTAACCACATGTGGCTATTGAGTATTTGAAACATGGTTGATGTGACTGAAGAGTCATATTTTTAATTTTAACTAAATTTAAAGTCAAATTTAAATGACCACGTGTGGCTAGAGGCTACCATATTGGACAGCAGAGCTTAGGTATTGGCTATTCTCTCAACCTGGGTCCTAGAGTGAGGATGATTCAGAGCAGAGCCTCCAGCCTACCAGTAATGAAAATATGCTGAGAGTGAGAAATAAGACTTGCTTAAGTCAGTCACACTTTAGGGTTGTTACCATAGTTTAACTTAGCACTTTATGAAAGTTATGGGCTACCTTCCAGTTCTTTGAATTGCTGAAAACTTGCTACCCTACCCACAGGGGTAGACTCTTAGCAAACATGTTACAAATGGGTAACACTACCCTTCTATACCTGATGGGTTCAAAGGTAAACAACTTATGCAACCTGGGCTAATTAGATTCTCTTTCCTGAAAATTTGAAGACAGAGACTGGAAATTTTTGGCAACTGAGTCATTATGCTGAAGCTCTTGGATTTGCTCTTTTTCTTGCCCTTCATTTTCAATATTTTCTTTAGATTTAATGAGATAACCCAGTATCTTTATAATACACTCTCCTTTTACCACTCTCAGAATAATAATTAATGCCAAGGAATATGGATTTCTATGTCTTGCAATGAGGTAAAAAAATCACTGGAAACTTGATAAGAAAATAAATTTGCTAATATTTTTTAATATGTTAAGAAAGAAGAGTAGACACTTCTCAAAGGTATCGTGTTTTAACACCCTCTCTGATAAATGTATTCAACAAATACGTATTTAGTGCTTGTTATAGTCTCGACTGTATGCTAGGTACTGGGGATTTAGTGGAAAACAAAACGGATTTTGTCCCAGTCTCCATTGCCTGTCATAGAATACAAATAGGTTTGAGTACTCCAACGAGTCAGATGTCTTTCATGTCTACAGTCTGTGCATGGAGCCAGGCTGATGGCTTGGGAGCCACTTTATCATAGCCCAAGTGGCTGAGATAATAGCCACCCCTCCCGCTTCCCATAGTCTGTGTTTAAGAAAATCCTGGCAAATAAAGCTGAATATTGGGATTAAGAATTTGGTTATAAAAATGGAAATCTCCCAAGAGATTATATCCTTGCTAGCTTTCCCTAGGCATTCATAGATAACTAATTATTAATATCTTAAGGGATTAAAAGTAGTGTAATATCCTGATTAACAAACCGTCTTACCTGCAGGAGACAACCATAATAATAACAACTACAATACAGTAAAAACAACAGCATTAATTATTTACTGACTTTTAGCCAGGCAATACGCCAAGGGTTTGTTAGTATTTGTTGTTTGATCCTTACAACAACCCTATGAAGTAGGTTTTATTGTCTCCATTCCATAAGTCAGGAAATTGATGAAAACCTAGTAGGAGGTAGAACCAGTAACCAAACTTAATTATATCTGACTTCAAAGCCTCTGTTTCTAATCACTGTCAGGGAGGGAAAAAAAAAAAAAGAAGAAGGAGAAGGCAGCTCAGTAATCAAAGAGTAATGACACCACATAGACTTCTATCTTCCTGTAAGTGAGATGTTTTAAGCTTTTTGAAATAAATTTTTTCCATTTTTCCATGCTGATTTTGTAATTGATATACTTTAACATATCGATATGTTTTTAAGGTTGGTCAACACAAAAGTTTTACTATAATCATTCCTATTTCTTGATATTTTCACTGAAGCCTGGGATTGATCTAGAATCAATATTTGAAAACCAAATTACTTTGGTTGCTATACTGACAGTGTAATGTTTTGGGCAGACTGAGAAATAACTACAGTCTCTAAAGTGTATGTTTATTATCTACTTAAAGCATAACTGAAGCCTATGGCAGTCACCTTTGTATATGTTACCATTTCCAGTTCAGTAAGTTAACTTTAAATAGTCAAAAAATAAAACTCTAGGGGGTAAGTACCATAGAAAGTGACACACACACAGAAACACACACAGATTTCATCCCAATGACAATAAATGGTGTCAAATTCTGCCTTCTTTTATAGATGATCAGTACAATGTTGTATTAAACATTAGTGAAAATAATTAAGAGGAATCTTTGTGAAGACTTACTATAAAAAAAATCCCTTAGAAAATAAGAATCAATTGTGAAGATTACAATGTGGAAAATTATAATATAAAAAAAATTTAATTTGCCCACATTACTGACAGCTAACCAAAATGGGAATTTTACTAATTAGACAGAATAAAGAATATTCTGTCTGGTAAAGTATAGAGGTGTTACTCGAAAAAATATGTAAAAATTACAGTGAAGTATAGAGTCACTAATGTTACATGGTGCCATTTTCCAAAAGATGAACTTAGAATCAGTACATTTGGTTTGAAGAAAAGCACATTTTTAATGGGTAAGTGACAAAATGAAATTAATTTCCATATTTTTATCTGATATGTACTTGTCTAAAGGTGCATATGAAGATGTTTGAATTTGAAAAGTTTTACAGAAAACACTGTCAAAATTCAATATTTCTAAATGGAACAAAGTAAACAAAACTAGTTTCTTTTAAAACCATAAGGGACATTGTATTATAACATAATTTTGATTGTGAAAGCTCTATTTCCCATTATCTATAAACACATACAACAAATTCAATGTCCCATCATTCATTCCATCAAATTCACTGATTTACTTCAAAGCACACATTTATATCCAGTTTAAAAAACAGTACAATTTATTGTTTGTTCATTTTTCTAATCAGATTTTATTTTGCTTTAAGAAGAGTTAGCCTGATCTTAAACATTGTTCTTTATCTCTTTCAAGTATCTTATCTCTTATCACAGCCACGTTGTAATGTTGAGAAAAGATTCCCTAGAGAAAGGTAAAAACTCAATGGAATAGGAACCTGGTTAAACTATGATCAACTTCCTTTAGGAAGCCTTATAGAAAACTACCAGTCATGGTGGGACTAACCACACTGATATACCTTCCTATAGAATATATCAAATAAAAATACTCTAGCAGATAAATATGTTCACCTTTTAAAATATACACTTTTAAAATGTACACTAATCTAATACAGTTTACAGGATGGCGAATTTCTGAGAAAACATTCCTCAAACATGCTAACAAAATTTTCTGCTTTAAGTCTGTGGTCCCCAACCCATGGCCGCGGACCAATACTGGTCCATGGGCTGTGAGGAACCAGGCCACACAGCAGGAGGTGAGCTGCAGGAGAGCTTCATCTGTATTCACAGCCGGTACCCACGGCTGGCATCATGGCCTGAGTTCTGCCTCCTGCACCCACCCCACCATCGATGGAAAAATTGTCTTCCATGAAACTGGTCCCTGGTGCCAAAAAGGTTGGAGACCGTTGCTTTAAGCCATTCTATTCCTTGCCACCATCCTCTCTCATTGAATCCCATCCAAAATACTCAGAAGGGCACAGTCCCCAAGAGCAATGGTAAAACATAGTACAATATTTTCAGAAAATAAAAATCCTCCATCTAGTATATTGCACCAATAAGTGCAATATGTTGTTGGAGAGAAGAGGCTTTACATTTTTCTTTATGGCCATTCTTTAAATCTTATTCTAAAATATTGCTCAGCAGTGAAAGTAAAAATGATTGCTCTTGTCATATATGTCCCACATAAAATGTTTACTATCATAACAATCACAGGTTGACCTTTGCTATGGAAGCCTGATAAGTGTGATAAAACACAGATGTTGGAGAAAGGTATCCATTCCCACTCTTTTTCTGATGCTAAATTATATAGCTTGACTTCAGTTTTTGTTTTGTTTTTTTCATTTTGTTCTCTCACTGTTTTCAGGTGAGTTGTGGTGTTATTTGGAATCTATTTTTTTCTTATACAACAAACAGTCTGGACACAGAGAATAAAGAAATATTGGCTTTTCTGGAGGAAAAGAAATTCATCATCCAAAAGATGCCATCAGTCTTGATCCTGTTATAAAGAAACATTCCCTTCTGATGCTTTTTCCAAAAAAAAAAAAAAAAAGTGAGTTCTGGAGGAGGGAGTGAGTGTGTGTGTGAAAGAGAAAGAGAGAATTGACTGTGTGTGGTTAAACACTAAAACAAATAAATTCAAGATATTCCAAACTAATATGTTGAAATTATTTCTCACTTTCCTTTATATGTATTTGTTCTATGTTTTTAAATCAAAGGGTCTTCCAAAAACTTATCTGAACCTCTCAGAGGTGAAAAAACAAATGACCTTCCCCAAGTGGAATCATTTAGTTTCACATTTTTGATGTATTTTTTTAATTCTAATGATCTCATTGACCACACCATACTTCCTCCCAGCAAATTAATTTGTCTCACAGACCTCCCCAAATTTTAGATTAATTTTAATTAATTCTTACATTGGTCCTTCAATCAAATGTGATTTTTTTTCTATTAAACATATTGTTTAGTTATGGGGAAAATATGTCTTAGTCTTTTGTTTTTTTCCTTCCATCATCCCTTCCTTTGGGGAAACTATCTCCTTACTCCCTATCACATAGCAATGATGCTCAGTCTTAACATTAGGGTGGACCCGGTGTTCTCCCCTTAAACCAAGAGCAAGTGATCCAAGTCCAACCAGGCTTCTGGTGCAAGACAGCCTAGATTAGAATCCTGTTTCCACCACCTACTAGCCTTTGGGTAAACTGCTTAATTTCTCTGTGGCTTAGTCTTCCCATCTTTAAAATGGGGAAATATTAATAATAGGACCTATCTCGCAGAACTGTTGTGAAGATTAAGGAGTTAATACATATAGAGTATTAGCATATAGTAGATACTTAATAACCTATTTTCAGTATTATTATTTTGATACTAATAATTGATATTTCAGTCGCTGACCATCAAATGGAGGAAGCTTGTGAGATAATGAAGCTGAGATAAGCTAAGTGGAGCCAAGATAGGAAAGCAAGGTCTTGCTGGTAGTATTTGTAACTCCAGACCCAGCTGAGTCTGAAGTAAGGTCCTTAGATTTCCAATTATGTGAGCCAACAATATATCCCTTCCTTTTATTTTTTCCTTACGCTCATCTGAGTTGTATTTTTGGTACCTGTAGTTAAAAGAGCTTTGACTAATACAAAGTATAAGCTTTCACATAAGATAAAGTTTTTGTTGTTGTTGTTGTTTGTTTTTGCCTCTCCTAAAATAGATTAACTAATAATTCATGATAAAATGTATGGTGGCATTCTCTGACTAACTAGGTAGCCTGGGTATAAGATTATTTGCCTTAAGATAATCTAGGAAGAGAAACTTCTATTAATGGAGTCACAAAATGGCTGTCTTTATATTATGGTTATTAAGCTGGGTATAAAATGCAGCAAGACTCTGGCAGCACTGGGAAGTGTCCTGACCACTGCTCTGAGTACTGAGATCTACCTTGTCCCTCCCTATTTACATAGTGAGTTATATTATTATTTCTGCATCCATCTGTGCCACGTCACCAAAATTCCCATGTTGACTAACCATGAGTTCTATATCTAATTAATCTTGTTATTATCACTTGTTCTTTTCCCACAAGTTCTGGTTTCATATTTGTGTTGGTTATCTATGAAGGGCACATGCATGTCATTTTCCCTGCCTGTTTGAAAAAGGTTTTTCTATGAGCTTTTAGAACTTCCATTTTATTTCAACTCAGAAAAACGTGCAATCTAGTTGTAATGCATGATTCTTTTGTTACTATTTATAATGGTATTGTCTTTCTTATGATAAACTTACAAAATATTACATAGCTAGATCTGGCCCTTCTACCACTTCATAGTGTCATAAATTTTATATCTGGGGGGAAACTTGCAAAAAAAATATAGACTATTTCTGTGTTTCCCAAATCTTGTAGCATAGCAGCAGCATCTCATTGTGCACAGGCTAGAACTTTTTCCTCTGAGATTTGATTTGCTATGCAGTTCAATAACCTGATTTTCAAAAAACTCTCCAGGTAAATTCTAATAAACTGCATGGTGAACTGCTGGATTGATAAGGAATCCAAGTTTTGGAAAGATTCAGGAATTGAGGAAGTTTCCTAAGGATGTGGAACTAGCTTGGGTTAAAATTAAAATTAGAACTAAATGTTTTAACTGCCAAATCAGGGCTCTATGATACAATACTATGTGAGTCTCCACAGTGGTCATCTCTTACAGCCGACTGCTCCCTTCTACAGTTGAGCAAGAGAAAGAGAGAGAGAGACAGACAGAGAAACAGACAGAGAGAGACAGAGACGGAGAGGCTGAATCTCTGGATTCTCTGAAGTTAGTTCCACTATGGGGCTTCCTGATGGCATTAATCCATAAAACCTTTTTTTTTCCTTAAACAATTTGAGTTGGTTGTCTATCACTGAAGAAATTATCCTAAATAATATACACTCATTCTGAATGTTAAATGGAATAAAGACAGGACCCAAGCTGGATAAACTCAGCACGTACTGGCTTGGCATACACATTTTCTGGCATCATAATGAGTCAAGAGTAGCAAGAGCACATGCTCAGTACTGACTAGGACCTTGCACGTGGGACAGCAAGATGTAGGGGTTCACAGAGCCAGCAAGAATAACGCTGGTGTGCTAGATCCAACCCATGCTTCCTGAGTGAGGTATATTCCCCTACGTCCAACTTTTAAATTTCCTCTTAGGTATAGGCTGCTCGGAATCAGAGATAGTGATAAAAGTCAGCAGGTGGCCTGCACGAATACCAGGCTAGCGGGCTAGAAGAGAGATGCTGTATTTGGAGAGCCTGGAGAGCAGGGATCAGTCTTTGTCCCCCCCACCCCCCCGGGGATAACCAAGCCTTTCCATCATTGTGTCTTCAAAAAAATAAGAGGGAAGAACATGTTCTTTTAAATGCTAGTTGTAATACTCCTATCTGGCATTTGTACCCCTTAAACTTATAAAAATAAAAAATAATAATATTCCTATCAGGGAAAAAAATTGCCTTTGTCCAGGAACATTTCAGAATAGCACATTTTCTTATGAAGGTGAATTGTCTTGGGAACTGGCTGGATGGCTTTGAGGTAGAAAAAGCATTTGTGAAACTATTCTGCACAAGAAATGTGTGTGTCATTTGTGTGAGGGGAGTGAGGAGAAACAGAGGAAATGAGACCACAGCATAAGAGAGAGAAGCAATGAAGGCCAAGATGCATGTCACCAAGTGCTGGCCTTAGGCAAAACCAAGGCAATGTGAAATTCCTAGGGTACTAGCTGAATAACTTTCTAAAATGAGAATAGCTAATATTGAATTTCCATTCATTTCATAAGTTCATAATTTATAAATGTCACTGGCTGTAGAGAATCGGGGTGTAAGCTCTCCACGCCACCCCCACAGCATCCCTGGTACACATGGCAACGAAGTGTGTGAGCAGCATCAGGGGTGTGGTCCACGCTACGTCAGCACCGCAGTGATGACAGCATGATTCTGCAAGGTGCGCCGTGAGGGAGGGGGATAGGACCCAAGCGAGAAATCAAAGTACAAGGTCACCATGAAAGCATATGCTCTTTGGGATTCAGATATCTTAGAGAAAATGCCATATTTCCTATAGAAAGCAAGATAGATTGAAACTAATTTTACCTGAATGTCACAGGACAGGATAAGTGACTTCAGTTGTTAATCTGAGTTATACCTAGAACATAACTAGCACTCAGTAGTTCTTCTCAAACGACCTACTTCTAAGCGGATACTTTGAAAGTTTGGAAAATTATTTGCTTTGTCCAGTAGAGATTTACCCTGAGTATCACATATTCTAAATGAATTGTGACCAAGAAATTTCACTTCTAGTGTTTGCTGTAAGGAAATGCTCAGAGACATAAGCTGTGAAAAAATTCCTATGATAACGCATTGGTTAACTAAGTCCTGCCAGATCCACACAAAAGATAAAATAATACACAGCTATTTAAGCATGGGAATTATTTTTATATAGTATGCTTAAAAATCCTTAATATACGTTATGAATTTTATTTTATAAACATATGT
>NW_012148064.1:2230967-2231541 GCF_000956105.1 Propithecus coquereli
TTGTCTATCACTGAAGAAATTATCCTAAATAATATACACTCATTCTGAATGTTAAATGGAATAAAGACAGGACCCAAGCTGGATAAACTCAGCACATACTGGCTTGGCATACACATTTTCTGGCATCATAATGAATCAAGAGTAGCAAGAGCACATGCTCAGTACTGACTAGGACCTTGCATGTGGGACAGCAAGATGTAGGGGTTCACAGAGCCAGCAAGAATAATGCTGGTGTGCCAGATCCAACCCATGCTTCCTGAGTGAGGTATATTCCCCTACGTCCAACTTTTAAATTTCCTCTTAGGTATGGGCTGCTCGGAATCAGAGATAGTGATAAAAGTCAGCAGGTGGCCAGAGGCCTGCACGAATACCAGGCTAGAGGGTAGAAGAGAGATGCTGTATTTGGAGTGCCTGGAGAGCAGGGATCAGTCTTTGTTCCCACCACACCCCCGGGGATAACCAAGCCTTCCCATCATTGTGTCTTCAAAAAAATAAGAAGGAAGAATGTGTTCTTTTAAATGCTAGTTGTAATACTCCTATCTGGCATTTGTACCCCTTAAACTTATAAAAATAA
>NW_012148064.1:2243396-2244820 GCF_000956105.1 Propithecus coquereli
AGGTTTTTCTTTAGTATTTCAATTTCTTTGGAAAATTTTTCATTCATTTCCTGGATTGTTCTCGCAGAGATCACTACTTTAAAGCATCTTCTGATTTCTCTCTTCACTCTGTTTTTTCTCCCAGTTCGTGTGCTTTTCTTCCAATGTGTTGGTTTTCTTCAAGTATTTAAAAATTGTTTGCTGAATATTCACATTGCAATTTGAGAAACTGATGGTGATTTTAGGAGCTTGCCTTCGGCAATTTGGAGAAAGGAACAGAACAAGCCTCTGGACAGGATGTGACAGTAGCTTGTCTGTTGCAGAGAGAACACCCTGTTCCCCTGGGAGTTGCTCCCTGTCTGATACACCACTGCCTCCTTCCAGCCCTATGTAAAGAGAACACGCTATAAAGAAGGCTCAGAGACCGCTAATCCTACATCATAAATGTAGGTACCCAATTAATCACTCAAATATATCCTTAAATATGCCCTCTTACTCCACTAACTCGGAACCTGAAGCACCACCAAACAACGGGCCTTAGGTCCTTGGGTCCCATTGTGACTTTTGCTCTATTTCTACATTTTCATTTGCTTTTATTTACTGTTGATTTGTTTTCTCTTACAATTTGTTTCTCTCCTCCTATATTTCACTTATGTATAAAACTTTTATGGATCTCTCTCTCCCTCTCTCTCTCTCTCTGATTTCAAGGGATTTGAGACAGAAAAGGATGTTAGGACAAATATTCATTTTGTCCTCTGACTCCAGATTCCTCAAGACACATTTTGCATATGTTTTCACTCTTGGGTTCCCTTTGCCAAAATTGTCAAATTTACTTCTATTTTAAAATGATACAGTGGATGCCTTTTTAAAACCATCATAATTCAATTCCAGAACCAAGTGCAATAGAAATATATAACCTTAACACATAGACCTCATCTTCCTCAGAAGATTCCTGTAACCATTAAATAGGACAATGCATAAAATAATTGTATAAAATGTGGAATGCTATGTAAACATTGTGATTAAAATAGTGATATTCATTTTCAGTTTCTAGAAAGTATGCACCATGTTTGAATTCCCTATTTTCCCCTAATAGGCAGTCATCTATTCAACTAAGTGATGAGTCAAAATTTGCTGAATGAATGACCTTATTTACGTTATATTTTATTTTCAAAACATATAAATGATGAGAGAAATACCATATTTTATATGCATACTAAAAGTACCCATCATTGAAGATAAAAATAAATATATATTTTTCATTTATTTTATACTTAAGTTGTATGAGATACTATTACAGGCTGAATTGTGCCCCTCAAATTCATGTGTTGAATGTCCAGTACCTCAGAATGTTAACCATATGTGGACATAAGGTCCCTACAGAGGTAATTAAGTTAAAATAAAATGTTTGGTGTGGGTCCTAATTCAATAGGATTGATGTCCTT
>NW_012148064.1:2255978-2256495 GCF_000956105.1 Propithecus coquereli
AAAAGACCCTTTGCTTTCTTCAGTGTTACTTGGTGTAGAGAAGTAATGAAAAGTAAGATGTCTTTTCCAAAATGAAGGTTAAGAAATAATTCATAGTCTTTTAAATAAAAAATATATATTCCAGGGTACACTCTGAGTTAATGTATTGCATTTAGTTCAGTGCAATCCACTTAAAGGATTACTTTTAACATAGAATGATGTCCAAAACAGAATCAATGTTCTCTTTTTAATTAAAATATGGAAAGATTACTGGAGTAGGATTCATGAGTCCTGGGTTTTAGTCCTCTCTTCTTTGCTAGCTAGCTGTGGGGTCTTAAGCAACTTATTTAACCCCTTTAATTCTGAGTTTTTCTCATTTTTAAAATGTAGATATTACAAGGTTCTTGATTAACTTTTAAGTTTTGTTATATGTTTCCACAAAAAGCATTTAATTTTTGGTGTACTACCTCACAACCTGTTCATCAAAGCCATCAGTAAAATGGCAAGCCCTCATTTAACTTAATTTTCCATATACCTA
>NW_012148064.1:2256545-2260034 GCF_000956105.1 Propithecus coquereli
GTTAAATTGCCTGTCTCCTGCAATAGATTTAGATGCGGATATTATTTTGTCATTTCCTAGTTAGTAGTGACAGTCTAAAGGGAGTCAAAGGTAATAACAGCTTCATTATTGAAAAATAGGCCTAGGTTATATGAATATCATTTAGAATGACTAATTCATGTAGGTCTGGCAGAATTTGCTTTTTACAACTTTCATGGTGCTGTTCTTCTACAGGAGAAAAGAAAAAGGAAAAAATTGCTCCAAAACAAAAATTCAAATTACAAAATTAGCTGAATAATTGAATGAAAAAGAGAGTCTGCATTATGCTAATGAAAGTATAGTTCATTAGTGTGATGTGTTCTTCAAAATCTGCAGCCTAATTCTGCAAGTGGAAAAAAGAAAGGCGTTTGGAATAGAAAGAATATGTTCCCATAGAAGAAAAAAGGAAAGAAGAAGAAGGTAGACAGAATAGGAAATAAAGACAGATGGAGAGTAAATTAACCTTCGGGTTCATTGCAGCGTGATACAGGGAGATAGAACTGAAAGTTGTATTCAACGTTTCATCCCAGATTGTGAGGATATATTCTAGCTGAAACTGCTCTTAAGGTGATTTGTTACCAGTAATGAGATGATTATATTTAGACTATAAGTTCAAGGTACAATAAATCATTGTTCCACTGTTAATCAGTGAAATGTTCATTCATGTAAGATTTCACAAGGGAAGGTTCAAAACATATCTTGTAGAATATTAAATAACTCCATTTGTCTAGAAGTTTAGTTTACTTTAAAATAAGTTTGTTCACAATCTGGCTACAACATCTGTAATATTAAGTGATACATTAAAAAAAATGATGTTGAGCCTTTAGTCAACCTTCAAAAGAATCTTAAACAGAAGTGAACATTTTGAGGAAAAAAATAGCTCAATTATCATAATTTTATGTCAATAGACAAAGCACCTCTTTGTAAATATTACCTTTTAATAAAAAATTCCAAGATCAGGGTATGATGGGCTGCTATCGGCCAAATCACAAAGAATAATCTCTTTTTTTCTGTACCATTCAAGCACCTGCTTGGCCAGAACCTACCAAATTTGCAGCAGGCATTCTGCTGCTTTTTTTCATTCCCCTACAAAATTCCTCTTATTTCTCAGGTTCAGGCAGACACACCCTCGGAGAGTTTTTCCTACTGCAAAGACCTGAATAAAGTACTTATTGCCTTGCAGTTTGAGTTTTGAAGAATTTTTGAGAGTTTGACACAGGCTATTAAAATGACAACTTTTAAAATAAATGCAATACCATAATGTCTAGTCTTTTTCATTATTGAAATAGAATCGTTAGATATCTATTTTAATACTTATAATTACAAAAATTAAATAAAAATGATAGAAATCAGAATGTCTGAGAAGAAAGGTATTTATGGTAGAGATATTTAGGCAAAATGGAGAAAGATTCCCCAGTTGTATATAACAAAATTAAAGTGTTTGTCCATTTGTATTTCGACATCATGAATTCAAGATGAAAAGCCACTCACATAGAATAGAAATCCTTTTTTCCAAAAATAATATATTATTATTCCCATGGAAGTAATCAAATGCTATTTTTGCCCTTGTTCACAGATGGTATCCAAACATTAATAATATTCTCATATGTTCTTCCTCATTAAAAATCACACTAAAAGTTAATGTGACTATATTCAGTCAAATTTCTAGCTTAAATTCTTTAACAAGCAAAATCTTATCTTTTCTACCATTTTATCCAAATTCTTGAGGAACTGCCAAATATATCATCAGGTCTGAAATTTGACTTTTACACTGCTTATAAGCTAATATCACCCTGTTAATTTTCATGGATGCTGCCTAAGACTTGAGACTCCTGGGTCAGAAGACAAATGATTATTACTCATAGTACAGAAAGCAACACATGCATTAGCATATTTGTATCAGTTACCCTCGTCCCCGAGTTCCATGCCAGGCAATGTGTTGAGTGTTACACATGTGCTTAGTGGGCTTGTGTTGCAGCTGAGAACACTGAGTTTGGAGAATACATAGCTTTTATACCAAACAGTAAGTGCCTTAGTCCTTTGGAGCTGGTATAACAAAAATACCATAGACTAGGTAGCTTAAACACTTAAACAGCAAACATTTATTTCTCACAGTTCTGAAGTCTGGGGAGTCCAAAATCAAGGCATCAGCAGACTCTGCATCTGGTAAAGCACTGAATTCAAAGACAGCCATTTTTAAACTGTGTCCTTATGTGGCCAAAGGGATGAGAGAGTCTTTTTTATAAGGGCACTAGTCTTATTCATGAGGGTTCCACCTTCATCGACTGATCACCTCCCAAAGGCCCCACCTCCTAATACTATCACATTGAGGGTTAAGTTTTCAACGTTGGGATTTTGGAGCGACACAAACATTCATGCAACTCATAACAGTAAGCAAGCCTGCTCTTGTTCAGGCAAGATGTAACCTCCTCTCTCCCAGTTACCAGCTGATAAAAGTCCCTGATAAATAGGCCCCCAAGTAAGAGCTTACAGCCATGGAACAGCTAGCAAGACATAAAGGAGAACAAAAGGTCCCAGGGGGACTGTGTCCACCAACAGTCTCCTCAAACACAAATCAGACAATAAAGAAGAACAAAGGAAGTGAAAGAAAGGCCTTCTTCCTAAATCACACCTAAACCCTGCCTTCAGCAAGTAGGCTGTTCTACCTCCGCTCTCCCTGCTCACTGCACTCCGGCCACTCTAGTCTCCTGTTACAATTTCCTGATTCTTTCCAAATTCTTCACCATCTCAGGGCCTTTGCACATACTGTTATTATTTTTTTCTGTCTGGGATGCTCTTCTCTCCAATCTCCGAATATTTTCTTCTCAAGATTCAGGTCACATCTATATATAATCTCCTTATAAGACACTTTCCCTACTTCTCTATTTAAATTGATTACCCTGTGTTTATCCACACCCCTTTCATTATTCTCTACCTTAGCAACCACTTAACTTTCTTTTTGTTGTTGTTGTTGTGTTTTTTTGTTTTTGAGACCAGGTCTCGTTCTATTGTCCAGGTTAGAATTCAGTGGCGTCATCATAGTTTACTGTAACCTCAAAATCCTGGGTTCAAGCCATCCTCCTGCCTCAGTCTCCTGGGTAGCTGGGACTAGAGGCATGTGCCACCATGCCTGGCTAATTTTTCCATTTTTTGTACAGACAGGGTCTCACTTGTTGCTCAGGCTGGTCTTGAACTCCTGGCCTCAAGAGATCCTCCCTCCTAGGCCTCCCAAAGTGCTAGGATTACAGGAGTGAATCACCAGGCTCAGCCCCACTTAATTTTCTTAAGAGGATTTTTCATAATATGAAATAGATATGTTTATTGGTCTTCGATTTTCGGGTGGTCTGTCTCCTTCACTAGGCTGTACGTTTCAAATTGGAAAGAATTGAAAAGCTTTGTTCACCTTTGTGTCTCCAGCACTAGTTTTCCTGGTGACATAGTAGGTTCTCAATAAATACTTAGTGAATAAAT
>NW_012148064.1:2260084-2260597 GCF_000956105.1 Propithecus coquereli
ATCTTTTTCCACACCTCCATGTTGCCACCCTCATTATACAGGCTTTAAAACTTGAAGAAATCATTTTATAACAGCACAATATTTAAAAACAGGCAGATGAAACACAAGTTATATAAAAGTAAGAATATGAACTTTTCCTCATAAGTGTAATAGCAAAATGCCAAAAAGTTACAGATTATTCGCAGGTATTGTTGTCAGGTTTAAAGCAAAGTAAAACAATAATAGGACTACTCAATACGAGAAAAAAATGGCTAAAAGTATTTGGTGCACAAGATGAATGAATTAAAAATGTCAAAGTTCATAATCTATATGCTCCAGCAATCTAAGCTGAGGCCAAGCTAACACATCTGCTGAGGTTTATTATTATGATTTAAATAGAGTAATTAAAGCATTGTGTGTGTAATATACAGACACTAATTGTCCTGCCATTTCATCACAGGCATCTGAGATTGGTCAATGAATATTCGCTTTCCAGCAGCTCTGCATTATTGCATCTGTAATAGCAACAATAGA
>NW_012148064.1:2265259-2365196 GCF_000956105.1 Propithecus coquereli
AGCATTTAATTTTTGGTGTACTACCTCACAACCTGTTCATCAAAGCCATCAGTAAAATGGCAAGCCCTCATTTAACTTAATTTTCCATATACCTAGGGTATTTTTTTCGCCAAGATAATTACTTAAACATGCTTTCAAATATTTGCATATATTTATTTTTCATTCACCTAACATTATTATCTTAACTGCCTATTTTGTTCTAGCTTCTGTGTGAGATGTTGGGGACAAAACAATGAACAAAACTGATGTCACCTCTGCTGATTTAGAGGGATCTGGAAATCATAGTATGACCTCACACCCATATCTAGACTGTACTGAAAAATTCTCCTTTGTCTGCATATAGTTGTACTTGGGAACACGGCACCATTACAACAAACCATTAATTTTTAACAGTTGAGAAAACAAATGAGTTAAGCTGCATCTGGGGAAAGATTCTCCTATACCATTTTAGACCTAAACCAAAAAATGACATTGAATTTCATGCCTTACATAGCCAATTGGTAGGATTTGGCATTTCTTTCATGGATTAATAGTTTGAATGATATGAAATTGCTACTTCTGTAAGTCAGAAATGGTTGGATATTGACAGTTTCATGCAGTTCGATCATTAGAAAATTTTATTCAAATGGAATAAAGTTGTTATCAACTTGTATTCTTTATTTAACTTATAAAATGCAGAGGAATAACATCAGTCTCATACCTATGGGCTGCTTAAAAGACTTTTGAAATATGTTCTGTTATAGGATCTTAACTACGCATTGGTCTTCTAATATATTATAAAATAATGGCTTTTTGCAAGAATATGGGAAACATTTCGGAATGTGGTTCTCAATTACTTGAGAATTGAAGATGAACTGCTATATATGCTATGACATTTAGCTTAGGAACTATGATCATTAAGAGCAAAACTCACTTTAGGTAAAAAGAAAATAAGTGTGTGTGTGTTTAACTCTCTTTACCATTCTAATTAAGAATAACAGAGCTTTTCAGATGCTTGGAAATAGAATTGATGACCTGAAAAATAACCTCTGATTAGAAACAATCCGATTTGTGTTGTTCCAGGTGTATTCTCATGGATTAAGTCCTCATATAATAAAGACGATATTATCAGCCTTAAATTTTTAAAATATATAAAATGTTTTTATGGAACTACAATAACTAATTTTTCAGCTGTCTGGCAGTTTTCTCATACCCTTCTTCATATCACAGTAAAAACCACCTTTCCCCAAGGATGGCATGTTACACGGGCCTAGCCCTCATCCAGTCGAACCATATGAAACTGCCGGCATTTGACCATTTGCAACCTACAGAAACAGGAATCACATATGGTTCAAACTAGTAATTCCTCAACCCCAGGCAACCACGATAGGTCAAAGAAATGAGTATGTGTGTCAGAGCAAGGCCATTCCAATGCCTTCCCTGGATGACCAGATGATGAGGGACTGGCTCTTTGCTGGAGCTGCTAAGTTGGTGGTTCGTGTAGCTATGATCCTCACCACATGGAAACAGCTGGAGAAAAAGATCAGTGTAGAGAGATGCAGAGAAGGAGACAGACACATACAGACAGAATCCAGGAAGCACGGAGTCTTCACTGTCAGTACCTGAGGTCTTAGATCACTTCCTTTCATTCTGAGAACCACCCTGCATCATTCCCTGCGACATCACGAATGTATAAATTCTTTGAGCCAGCTGGATTTTTGTTTTCTATTACTTAATAACTGAAAGAGTCCTGACTAATAGAAAGGCAGAAATGTTCATGAAAAAGCATGAGATGTGCAAGAATGAAGATGAGGCAAACCACACTTTAAGATCTTTACGTGGTAAGGAAATAAATTGCGACAATTCCCACAACTGATGTCATTGGATGAAACAGTTTTTCCCGTTGCCTCAGAAGAAAATTCAAATGGGGATCAGGAAGTATAAACGTTATCAGCTCAGTCCAAATTTGTTTTAAAAGAACAAATGTGTGGCATAACGAATTAACTAATTAATTGGAATGAATTAAATTATTAATTTAATTAGTCCCGACCTTAGGAAAAAATATCACTTTATGCTGACTTTTGAAAAAGATATTTTATGGTTAATTATTGTACATGAGCTGAGCGTGATCTGATGTGAAGAAGTAGAAATGAAAAGGGAAGATATTCTAGCCAGATGATAACACATGGATAAATGGACAAGAATGACATTTTGAAGAGAACTTAAAGGCATAGTCTGCTAAAACACTAAAACAGTACAAATTGTGAAACATGGAAGAAAAAGCTAGAAAGGAGAGCCAAGATTATTGGAAGTCTTATAGCATCAACCTGCAGAAAATGCAGCTAACTAAACTTTGTGGCTCTGTTTCCTGTATTCTCGTCCATGGCACTACTTAGAAGGGCTGTGTTTACAAAGGTCACATATTTGTGTTTCCTATACTACTAAAAAGTAGTCACAAAGATATTAAACTGCAATTGTATTCATATTAATATTTTATATTATTGATATATGATTTTGGTGATTATTATAAGAATGTGACTTTATGTAAAAAAAAAACAGAGAGAGAAAGCGAAAGATTAAAATTTGCCATTTTTCCCTCGAGGTCCCTTCCTTGGAGGTAAACCCTTCTATTTTTGGTTTCACATTTGAGGATACATATTTTACTTATCAAATGATGTCAGACTGGCTTAGCAATTGCAAGTAACTGTGGTTCAGAAAGCAACAGACAAGGTCTATGAAAGCCCCAATCTGAACTTGTTACAAGTTGAGGAGGAAATTGAAGTCATAAAGATAATGATCGATAGATGTGCCACCATTCTAATTAAGAACACGAGAGTCTGTCAGATGTTTGGAAATAGAATTGATGACCTGAAAAATAACCTCGGATTAGAAAATATCAGGTTTGTGTTGCTCCAGGGGCTACTGAGACAGCAGTATAGGCTGAAATATTCTTTCAACAGTGGATTATAAAAGTGTGGGGACTGGATAAAGCCGATTGCTTTCAACAATATATCGTGGCATTCAACATCAACCAGGACAGTCACACGGATGTTTGTACCTGTATAGGTATATGGATTTAGAAATAAGGTTTGTTGAAATCTGATATTCTTCCATTTAAAACATTTGTCATTCCAAGTGATAATTTCACTCTGATGAAATTATTCACCTGTTACGATTAAGAGTGGAAGAATGTTCTAGAATTAGCTACTTTCTTCCATCTTAAGAAAAGCATTATGGAATTCAGATTTATATTACATTTTGAATCTAACTTGAAGCAATTACATGCTATTTTTTGCCATTATAGGGACACCTTTAAATAAAAGTGTATGCCAGTGGATATTGTTATTAGCATTCTAAGTAATTCACTGTAAGAGGTTACAGCACTTAAATTTACTTTTTAAACAAAAAGATATTTGTGTCCTTATAATTCAAGTACCACACAAGCTGACAATCTCTTTTGTGGAGGGCAGAACAGAAAATTACTAGTTTGTGGCTTTCTTAATGGAAAGTACCATTTAAGTCTCAATTCTTCAGATATTTAATATTTCCTTTTCTAGCTATTTTGCATCCTTATCAATGGGATTTACTTTAAATGTATTCCAAAAATACACCCATAGAGAAGGCTTGAAAAAATTTTTCTCAGATCTCTGTATTCCATAAATTGTAAATTCAGATATTTTTAGGTTAATGTTCATAAATTTACATTTCATAATATGTTGTTTATGCAAGGAGCGTTACAGAAACGTGTTCTCAAAATAATTGCAAAACGAAAGACTTTTATGAGCCAAGTACTCTTCTAATCTAAAGCTTTCACTTCGTATCCCAAATCACAGACTTCTCCGTATCTGCTATAATTCTCTGTTTTTTCTCCAGCAGAGGGTGCAAAATATTAAACCTTGGAACTATTGCATAAACTTGTATTAAAATAATGATGACTTACAAATGCAAAAGAAACAAAAATCCTTAACTGTTCATGGAGTCTGACTTGATTACGATGAAGGCTAATTAAATAACATTGCCTTTCTGAAGAGAATGTCATGATTGTTAGTAATCACTGAGGAGGTGACTTCACTGGGGAGATTTGCAAAACCAGGGTCATAATGTGGAAAATCTAGTCATGAAAGAACCTAACTTTAGATTTAGTAAGCATAGCACAGCAACATTTTGATATCTGTAAATGTATACAATTTAATACAGCAAAAAGACAACTCTATAAGCATCAATTCAGGAGATCTTCAAATATGATGTAAAGTAGAATCATCCTTAGATATTTTGGATGCAGATCACAAATAAATCCTGCAACTGCAATGGCTAAATTAAACTGTCCAACTCTAGGATGACTATTTCTTTCACATATCTTTTTTATCTTCTTTATGCCCTGATACGGCAAATTGAAATGCTGGCCACAATTCTTCACCCCTACCTGTATCTATGCCTTTTGCCTCAAGATATTGCAGTTCTTCTCATAGATTCAAAGTGTTGACTTTAAGCTTAGCCATTTGGCTTTTTTTTTCCAACCAACTGGATGCAATGTAAACAAAGGCATGAGATGTGCTAAGGTGGTAGAACTTGCTCCCTTGCACCTCGGCCATTACCATGAGAGAAGTTGCCCCAGGTAATTGCTAGGTCTTCAGCCAGGCCCTCAGAGTCAACACATGCAGTACAGACAGAGCCAGATCTGTGGTAAGGAGCCCAGTCCAGCCAGACCCACACTTGGAAACACAGTTGTCCAGCCACGCACAACTGGATGAGTTGAAGCACAGACATGTGAGCATGAATAAATGATTGTTTTTAAGCCACCAAGTCTTGAGGCACTTTGTTACAAAGCATTATCGTGGTGACAGTTATCTAATATGCCTGAAGCCATCTTTCTGTTAGGGAAATTGTTTTACATTCCATCCATTGTTCCTTCCATCTGTTTAATATGAAAAGTAACTATGTCTGACTAGTACTCCACAGTGTGTGTGTGTGTGTGTGCAATATATATAAAAACATGTTTTTTATATATAAATATATATACACCCACATATATATAAATATATATAAATACTACATATATATAAATATATGTGTATACACACACACCACATTTTCTTTATCCACTCATGTATTGATGGGCATTTAGATTGATTCCATATCTTTGCAATTGTGAATTGTGCTGTGATAAACATTCAGGTGCAGGTGTCTTTTTGATAAAATGATCTCTTTTCCTTTGGATAGATATCCAGTAGCGGGATTGCTGGATCAAATGGTAGGCCTACTTTTAGCTCTTTGAGACCATTATCCTAAGTGAAGTATCTCAGGAATGGAAAAACAAACACCACATGTTCTCACTAACAAGTGGGAAATAAATGATAGGTGTACATGGGCACACCTATGTGATGTAAAGGACATTGGAAACTAAGAAGGCAGGAAGGTGGGAGGGGAGGGATTAAAACCTTACCTATCGGATACAGTGAACACTGTCCCTGTGGCAGGCACACTGAAAGCCTTGACATCAGCATTATAGAGTGTATCCACGCAACAAAAATTTTGTATCCCCTTAATATTTTGAAATTAAAAAAAGAAAAACAATTTTTAAAAAAGAAAATATGGAGTGAAATTTATGATCTAGTCACTGGGGACACAAAAATGAAAAAAAAATAGTACTTACCTTTTGAAAGGCTCACAGAATTAGAAAATGTGGTAAGCACATGAACTAATAAATGAAAAATATAGACGCATATATTTGACATAACAAAAGAATCAAAGATAATGTGGTCAGTTCCATCTTACTGAGAGTTATAGAGTATTGGAAAGGACAATTTCTTAGAGGGTGAAGGTGCACAGGACAGGCAACAAAAGCAATCCTAAATCCCAAGCTAAACAAATGTGATGAAAGTTCCAAGTCTTTTGTCAGGCAGATTTCATGAAAGGTAGGGAATAAAACACCAAATGACTGCTGAATGAACAAAATGTTCCCTGCTGGATGAATAAAGCAAACTCATGAAAAAAAGACTCAAAAGATGATGGCAAAAGATAATGGAGATACTTACCTGAGGGTATGTCAACATCTTTGCATATGTCTTGAGGGAAGAGTTGATCCCAGGTTGTTTTCATTTCTGTTTTGAGAACAAGATGATAGTAACAATTATTATTTTTTATAAAAATTGATATTGATAGAGGAATCACCATGTCCCAGACACTACTATAAATACTTACATACATTAATTAATATAATCCTCAAGGCAGTAATGTTGAGTGCTTATCGTTATTATCCCCATTACAAAGCTAAGGAAACTGAGGTGTAAACAATTTGATGATCAGGGGTCTGGCTCTAGAGCCTGGCTCCTATTTTTTTTTTTTTGTAATCTCCTATGAACTATTACCACAAAACTCTCTGAATCTCAGATGCCAGAGAGGCTTTTTAGGTGGCACCTAAGGCTTTGCATTTCTAACCAACTCCCAGCTGATGCTAATGCTACTAGTCCTCAGCCCAGAGTTTGAAAAGCAAGAGTCTTAAAGGCACCAGATAATCTCTAAAGTGCTTGTTCAGATCTCTCCCATGATTTGCGTGAAACAGGCATGGGCTAGACTCCAAGGTTACTTCTAGGTCAAGAATTTGTCTTTGCATCCTATTTTCTGTTGGGGGATCCACTGCTTAGCAGAACCATAGCTTTAAGAAACAGCCTTTGGATAAGTCAATGGGGTAGGCAACCAGAGGATTGTACTAAGATTCCTATTTAACCACTGTACTCCAGTGAGGTGCTGAGGGGCTTAATTCAAATGAGAGGCCCCCAGGGGTTGGAACAATTAGCTTGCCATCTGTGCTGTGTGATGTTCAATCCATGACTAAACCTGTGTCGAATACATGATGAAATATCTCATAGCGGTTGCGGCCACTAAAACTCTGAGGCCAAATTTAAGCCTTTGTCTTAACAGAAGTTCAGTATCCTCAGAGGCAACTGTCTTTGGGAATGGCACTTGACTTCAAGACTAGAGTTTGGGCTAAGAGCTAGTAGAAAGAGTTCGTGAAATCTTTGATGGCTAACTGCCATCTATTAGGAGGAGGATGGTGCCTCCTGAAGCCATGACTGCAACTCATGACTTCCAATTAGGCAAAGAATTTCCACTGCCCTCTTCCCCATGTACATGGTTAATAAAACCAGGAAGGGTTGATAACCTCCTGTTTGGGGCAAATAGAAGACAAGACAAGAAATATAGGCTTCTAATAAATGACTAATTTTTGGCTATAGGACTTCACTTTTCCCATGAATGTTACCATCCACATGGTTCACAAAGAGCTAACTGCATTACTCATTCCAAGGATGAGACTATGACTTAAGTCTGTCAGTCAAAGCATCATCTCCCTCCACCTGTAGATACTGGCTCAAGGGTAAACAAGTAACCCAATGTAGACCAGTGAGTGCATTGAGACATCCTTCTGGAACTTCTGGTAGAACTACTGGAGTTAAAAGCAGTCTCTTTCTGATGGACTTGAAGCTGAGACCATGTCAGTCTAGTGCTACCAGAGGAGAAGATATATTTGATACTGAATTCAATACAAAGAATAGAAGAGGCACAAAAAAGGAGAGAGACTAAGTGCTGATGAGATGATTTGAGGCTCTGGATGTAGCTGTATCCAAATCTAATACCAGCCCTAGTTTTTTTAGTTCTGGGAATACATACATTTTCCTTTTTGCTTGGCTATTTATTGGTTTGATATCTAAAACTTTCTGATTCAAATAGAGTCCTAGTGAGAAGAGCCAGAATGTAAAGTTGAGGAATTTGTATTTAATTTACTAGGCAGTTGCACGTTTCTTGAATTGTAGGTGTGGGGTGGGGTGTGGAAGAGGTGACAAGCTGTGAAATGAATTTTCTATAAGTCAACTACAATCTACTTCAAAAAAAGAGAAAGACAGAGAGATGGGTAGGTGGATAATAAGAATGTTAAATGGGTAAATGAGGAAATTCTTTCTGGACTTTGTGTATGCATTAAAATACTTAGAGGTCCTCTGAGTTGCTTTTATAGTTTGATTATGCAGGCAGGTGGAGGGCGTGAATAGAAGTATGTCATACAACTAGAGGTGTCCTGTTTGTAGTACATATCTATAAAAAAATTTTAATTACATAGGTTTCAGAGTAGAAGGCTGATCACATTTAAGACAGATTCAGAAAGACAATAGTGCTTTCCAAATATCTAATCTACAAAACATTGCAACAGATGCAGGAGGTTGGAGGCTTTGACAATTCTATTTAGCAAGCAGTAAAGGGAGAAATAAGGAAGGAGAGACACATTTTCCCCCACTCTCCCAGATTTAATGTCCAGAATACTTTCTGACTCATTGTAGCCCAGATGCCTCTACACACTTTATGTTTTAAGCCCAAATATTTTATTCTCAAATTGAAGGTACTCAAACCAAGTAGTTTTCCAGTTTCCAGGATGAAATGTTCTACCACAAGCCAGAAACTATTTAAAAAATCACCTACTACTCTCTCATGAGTCCCATAAGCAAACAGATGTGCTGTACATAGAAAACGCATGTTTCGTATTGCTGTCTGTGGCATATGAACACAGTTATCCAATTGGAAGGAAAAAATGGTATATTGGGAAAAGTAGATCTTTAGAAACATATTTATATTTAAAATCAATATTTAATCTGGGGGGAGAAGATAAATGATACATGGAATATCATAGAAACATCTCTAAATTGAAACAATGTTCTCATGATACTACCCTTAGCCAGTATTTTACAGACACACTCCCTTTAATTTGCTTTTGGAAATCAGGCTTTGTTTTTACATTGATGGGTCTCAGTCAATGATGAGATTCCCTATGACTATTCATTACTCGTTACAGCTCAATCTCTGGTGAGGTGTGAATATTTATGAAGGCTCTTCCTTTTTTGATTGGTTCTAATCCTGGTAGCCTTATTAAGAATAAGGTTTACACTGGATTTGCACTCTTGGTAAGCAGGGCAGCATACCAAACACAGGGTAGAGTTGGAGTGTTTTCAACAAAAGCAGCACCTGGGAGTATTAAAACTTGGAAGCGTATGTGTAGCCCCTAGGCTGCTTTCTTGTAACGTATGCCAGTTTTGAGATTCTGCCATTCCTTGCTCAAAGTTAATGATCTAAATTTGAAATACAAGAACCCTTTTAAAAAGAGTGGTGGACAAAGTAGATCAACATTGGGAAAGAGGCAGATTTACCCTCAAAGGGTCTATCACTCAATAATACAGCCATGTGTCTAAGAACCTATCATCATTTTTTAAACGTGCGGTATAAAAGTTGTTCCTTAAGAAAAAGATGCCAATATTAATGAGTACATTTAATTTTAAAAAATAAGTAAATGTATATAATGTGTTCAAATATGGAGGGCATGATAGCTTGTGAAATTAGATTGTTCTCTATTAAATGTTCATTGCCTGCAGCTTGTTAGGTAGACTTCAGACATACAGAATATAGATCATGAATAGTTCCTGTCAGAGTTAATTTTATGAAGGTGTTGTCCAGGTTTTTTTTATGTCTATACCTTATGATATGCTAAATGGTAGGTGAAATCATCATTAATTTTTTGGGAAAATGGTGGAGAATTCTTAGAGCTAAGGGCTCTCCCCAATTTTATCCTTATAGGGTAACTTCTCTCAGGGGTTGCCATGGCAATTTTTAAATTGCCATGGCTCTGGTGGGTGTGATTTCTACTATGTTAATGTATGTTAATGAGGAAAAGGTCACTTTTGGACATGAGCTCCTAGTTTCTGTGCGTGCTCCTGGCCGGGAAATGTCCCTAATCTCAAGTTCCTGCTGTTGTGGGTTTGGTTCTAAATATTCATTGGCATCCTCATTTTTCCCCCCTCCTCTTTTCCTGTGGTTGGTGCTGCCAACCTGCACCTGTCCCAAACATTCCCAATAGCAAATTTACAGCATGAATCAAAGAAAGAACACTGGAAAAAGAAAAATAAGAAAACATACTCAGGGAGAGTACACTTACCTATTTCATATAAGAAAAAAAATTAGTTTTTACTAAATCAAAATTTAGATAGAATAGCTAAAAAATAAAAGTATATTTTTAAATACAACTCAAGTAACCTATTAGCTCGAATGCTTTTAGCCATCACCCCAAATCTTATATATAAATCCAGAACATTGTACGTTAGTGCAAATGCAGAGTTAGATTTGAAAGTTGCAATTATGTAATGGCTTTGCCCAGGGCAGCGTCATGATAGTGTGGCCTGCTGAGTCCCACAGTACTGCTGCATGCTCAGAAGAGCCCTGTGCTTGGTTTAATGCTGTGCTGTGGCTGTCCTGAAATTCTTAAAGATTTTATCTTTGAACCTGTGTTTTGTAAGTAAAATCCAGCCAGACAATGGAGCATGTGCTTGAGTAGAGGATATGTGTATAATTTGCACGTCTGACATATCCTGTTGCACCAGTCACAGGTCGTGTTCTCAAAGGCCCATGAGCACAGACTTCCAGTACACACTGCACACTGGTGCTGTGAATGTAGAAGTTCAGCAGTACCCCTGTTGAGTACACAGTTAGCTGGTTATGACTACAACTGAGTAAGTAAGGTGCTGATAGCCCGGAGAGGTCACACTTTCCACTGGAATCAGAATTTTGCTTCAATAGCAGAAAGAGAGCAATGACATTCTAAGAAATACTAATGACCAAGGAACCTTATTACATACTTTCTTATTTGTATTATTTCCCTGTATTACACACCCCACTGATGGGAAAATTATGACATAGAAGGACAATGAAAGATAGAGCAACCCATAGTTCCTTTTCCTTTCAGCTCTTCATTACTCATCAGTAAGCCAAAAGTAGAGAGCATTGGTAGCATATATGCGTATCAGACTAAACAACAATATCTAAGTTAGCTTTGTTCAGTGTTTCCATTGTTATCATAAGAACAAAATACACAGGCATGTAGAAGCTACAAAATTCAAATTGTGTAATGTGGGTGACTTTGTATATGAGTTAAATGCTCTTATATTTAAACTGGAATTGTACACCATAAAGATGAATGGTAAAATTCATGCTAATAATTAACATTTTTTCATTCTTCATTACTTAGAATAACATTAAAAAACAAATAAAAAACATCATGACAATTCATGGGAGAGAGACCATGGAAGAAAAGAAAAAGGTTGCAACAGTACTTTTTCCCTGATTTTTGAACAGAGTATTACATTTTCATTTTGCATTGGACACCACAAATTATGTAGTCAGCCATTAGCTGTGTATAAAATATGTTGGCTGTCACTGGGAAAAAGATCTTTCCTCTCTAATCATCTAAGTAATATTAGCCTAATTCTCTGCCTTGCTTATAGTGTGTGTGTCTCCCTGTTCAGGATTCTGTTAAAGCCAGAAATAGCCTGAAGGAAACTTACCTAGTGGTCATAATAAGATTAGCAAAAATACTAATAAGGAACTAGTTCCTTATTTCAAGGAACTAGCAAGCTTTGTTAAGAAAAGTTAGAAGCTCTCTCTCTCCACCAGTGGTATTTCTATTCATGTGACTCATTAACCCTTACTTTTAAAATATTCCTATTTTGAGTAACTTATTAATCCTTAATTTTAAATATCTTTACTTTGTGTTTTAGACAGTCAACAAAAATCTCCCTCGGTATCTCTCCTGATGTTTTTTATAGTTGCAGACCTGCATTGATAGTTGCTCTTTCTGTTAGCTTGGGTGTCAGACACAAAACCACCCTATCTGGGGGTTATATTTTATAAACCCCTAGACCTACTTTAAAGCTTTGCCCACATTCATGCTATAGCCTGAATATGCCTAATTAATTGGAGTCAGACCTATGGTTACGTATTTAGTCATCTAGAACGGTTGACTGGGAAGAGGGTTACTTTATCAGCATTTTATTACTACGTTGTTTGCATCCATGTCCAAATCATGCCTATGTATGTCTTGACTTCCCAATGATCGAGAAATATTTGTCATAATAGTTTGAAGATGCTTAGAAGTCACCTAAAGTCTTTTTTAATCTCCTCTTTAAAAAAGCTTGTCATTTAGGATCATTTCATAATTACAGAAGAAATAATGGAACAGATCGTTTAATGGCAAAATATATTAGAGAATCTATCATTTTGGACAAAAGAGTCAAGAAAAGGAAAGCCATCTGTTTTTCATTGTTTTCAACTTTAAAAATGTTTCGATTGTACCAATTGTATCCTGCAGCAATTGGACTTGGTTAAAAGAGAAAATACTGGAGTGATGTGACTTGCACAGTATTTTATGGACCATGATAGAAAAGTGTGTAAGCAAACAAATGCTTGGAATAATAAGTGGCAAATTCTAATCCCCTAAAACTGTAATGACCCAAAGAAATGTTTCATCAGAATAAGTACTTTGAATTTTTCTGCCTGATTTAATGACAGTGGTGGAGCATGAGGGAGGGATGGGAGGAGGCAAAATATTTACTCTGGCAAAGTCAGTGAAAGTGGCTATTAATTTAGAACCTGCCCACCATTTCAACTAGAAGGCTAAATGAGAAAAAAAATGGAGGAATTTCATACTGCAAGCAATGCCTGTGCTCGGATTGACTAAAAAGCACTGTATTCGTTTTCTAGGTCTGTCGTAACAAATTACCACAAACTGGGTGGCTTAAAACAACAGAAATTTATTCTCTCATGGTTCAGGAGGCCAGATGTCCAAAACCAAGGTATCAGCAGGGTTGTCTCCTTCTTGGCAGCTCAGAGGGAGAATCTGTTCCATGCCTCTATTCTAATTTCTGGTGGTTTCTGGAAATCTTTGGAGTTTCCTGGCTTGCAGTTGCAAAACGCCAATCTCAGCCTTCCGGGTCTCACGGCCATCTGTCCTCTGTGTCTGTCTGTCTCTGTGTCTTCATACAACATTCTCTTCTTTGTATGTGTGTGTCTATATTTCCCTTGCCTGAAACTATCAGTCATTAGATTAGGATGCCCCCTGATGCAATAAGACCTCATCGTAATTTAACTAATTATATCTGCAAAGACTCTATTTCCAAATAAAGTCAGATTCAGAGCTACTTGGCATTAGGTCTCCATCATATCTTTTGCCGGGGTCGGGTGGCTTCGCAGGGAGGGACACAATTCAACCCACAGCAAGTGCTTCTCCAACTTAGGTGCACATTGCAATACCACGGACAATTTAAATAAATCCTGATGCTTGGGTACTGCCCCTCAGAGTCCCAAACTAATCAGTATGAGGTGAAGCCAGGGCATCTATATTTTTAAAGTCCCCCTGTGATTCTGATATGCAGAAAAAATCTCAGAACTGCTAGACTAAAGGATTCTAGTTATCAGTTTCTCAAAAGATATTTTAGCATAATGAAGCATGTGTTCCAATGAGAAAAATCTCTTCTTTCATCATTTTGACAAAGATGAAAAGAAATTCAAAAGTCAGTGATCCAAATAAATGGCATGTGATCAAAAACGGATTTTAGAAACCTTACCACTTCAGGTGTGTTCATTCAACGAACATGTTCATGAATGTTGGGCCATGAGAGAGGTCCAGATGCGGCCATTAGAACCTTTGAAATCAGCTGCTTTTCCACTGACCTCTGAGGGAAACAAAGGACTCACTGTGCTTTGGTCAGTTGTAACTAGGAATGGATAACACTCCTTTCCCAAGATACTGGTCAGTTATTAGCAAATAATAAAAAGGGATCTTTTTATTTTTATAGATCATATGGCCAGGACAGAAGTTCCACAATTACAACAGAATTGATTATATTGTGCTGTTTTATACCTATGGCTACTCATATTAAGGCTACATTAAGTTATTAAGGAAAAATCATTTCAATGGAGGTAAACTGGCTGAAATGTAAACTATTCCTTTTGTCTCCTTTTTCAGAGCCCAAAATACCCATTTGATACACATGCCTATACATACTGTCAAAATATTATTTGTCATACAACCTTATAGATTCACCAGGATCTAAAGCGAGCAGGTAAATCAACCTACACTTGTTCTCCTTGCTTGCTAAGGAGAATGTTTGCCATTTAGTGCAGTATTTTACATCAACTTAGTCTGTATCACTGTTGCGGACTGAATGTTTGTATCCTCCCCAAATTCATAGGTTGAAATTGTAACCCCAGATGTGGTGGTATTAGGGGGTGGGGACTTTGAGAGGTAATTAGGTCATCAGGGTGGTACCCCCATGAATGAGATTAGTGCCCTTATGACAAGAGGCCAGAGAGCTTGCTTCCTCTCCCTCTCTCTCTCTTTCTCTGCTCTCTGCTCTGTGAGAATACAAGAAAAGGAAGGCCATTTTTAAACCAGCAGGAAGGCATTTACTAGAAGCAAATGGACTTGCAGCCTCCAGGCTGTGAGAAATAAGTGTGTTGTTCAAACCACTTCATCTACAGTAATTTATTATAGCAGCTCGAGCTGACTAAGACAATCACTATTTTAATTCTTTACACATCCAAGATACTTTTTAGCTAATATAAGCCATCCTCCATACATAAAGAGCCCATTTTTTTTTTCATTCTCAAACTACCCTGTGAAGAACTTTCTTTCACTCTAAGTTTTTAAAAAAAGTCCTTTGTCTCAACTTATCAACTAAGATTTTTTAGACATATAAAACATTTTAAAGTTACACATAAAACAGAAGCCCAATCTTAACATTTACTATTGTCAAAAAGTTAGCATCATAACAATACGAGCAGAATTAAAATACAAATATGTAAGTAATGTTTTCTACATTTTAGCAGATGAAAAAAATCATTTTTATTCCAAGAAAGGTTGACAGTCTTGTGAAGAACATTTTAGGTAGACTGATAAAATAGATACTTATTGAAACCACATTAAAAAAATGATCAGGTAAATTAATGCAAGACATTTCACTTTGTACAAAAGCTCATATTTTCAATGAAGTGATATATACATGCGTAATAACCTCTTCTTTAAAACACGACATTTACATGGGAAAGAGAGTATTATTCCCGTTCACATTTTTGAAGAAAAGAACATAGATAGAATTACTAAATCAGAAACTTACGTTGCTTGGGTATAGTCACAAACATTAGGGTGAAAAGTCTTTATAGGTGGTATTCATTACCACTCTGTATAACTGATTTTCAATTCAAGAGTTCTGAACTTCAAATGACCTCACTTCTTCCTTAGGTTGCAACAACTTCATTCCTAGCAAAGTGCAATTAATAACTGCATTCTTTAGCAACTCTTTTAATTTTTTCAGTCTGTCACCACTTAAAATTTCCATGAAATCTACCTTTTAAAAACTAATTGAGCCAACCCAGTGTGTTCTGGTCAAAAAGAGAAAAGGACAGAATTCAGAGCCTGGTGGTTCCTGAATGAACTTGGGAAAGTTGCATAATCTTTCTTTCCTTTAGTTTCTTATTCTGCATATAAAATAAATATTCATTCAGATTTCACTCTGGACTAGCCACTGTAAACCTAGGAAAAATAATTCTAAATGGAATTCTATGGTTTCGTGACTGTTTAAGAAATTCCAATACTGTTTTTAACATCCATTAATTCAAGCCCTCAAAGTCTGGGATGTGCCAGGTGGTTACACGCCTTATCACGAAAGGTTGGGACTATATCCTAGATTCTCGACGTTCTGTTCGGTCTGTGGATCGGCAGCACGGGCAGCATCCAGGAGCCTGGTAGAAAGGCAGAGTCCCAGGCCCCACTGCAGACCTGTGGAATCAGAATCCGCATTTCAACAAGGCCCTCAGGTGATTCATGGGCACATCAGAGTTTGAGAAGTGTCAGACTAGATGGTTGTCAAAAGCCACCTGAACTCGCAGGGATGGATGTTCAGCACAGAGCAGAGTCTGGCATGAGACGTCTGCATTATAGTTGGTACAATCTTGGAAGAGTGAGCTTCCAAATACATGTTTACTTTTTTGTGTCTCAGTTGAATCTTCATCTGTAAACAGGTGGTGAGACAATAGATACCTCAAGACAGTGGTTGTTGTGAGGATTACAAAGTACTTTGAATGAGCAATTAATATAGCGGCTGGCACATTAGAAGCTCCTCAGTCATTAAATATACATTTACTGCACACTCATTATGTATATGTCATATTTGGGCTGGGAGCTAGGAACGCAACAGTAAACAAAACAAAGCCCCTACCTTCATGAAGCTTACACTGTAGTGAAAGAAACTGGCAATAAAAAAATAGACATGTTAAAAAAAAAAGTCCCATAGCGATATGCTCGGTGAAGTACAGAGAAGGGCAGCAGGAGTGCTATTACAGACAGAAATTCAGCAAATGTCTTCAGAGGAGAAAACAAATGAGTCGATACCTGAATTAGTTATTATTTGATTAGTATCTGGAGCTAAGTTCCAGTCATAGTGCTAAGCACTTTATAAGCATTCACATCTGCAGAATCCTCCAGTTTTGTCCTCCCTCTCATCAAAAAAGTTTAGAACCTGCTCGAATAAGGATACTCACTGGACAATCAGACATTTAAGGCAAAAGTTTTATGGAAGGATTTTTGTCACTATGACACAGTTATTGTAACGATTTTATTTCCTTACACCAATTGGATGCTGAAAACATTATCACTCTTTAATCTGACTCAAACAATGTCTCAGAACCATCCAGCCCAGCACTGGAGACAATGTGACAGTTCTGTACACCCTGCAATTTAATCTCAGCATCCAGGTATGAAGCAGAACTTTGAGACAATGCCACGGCGATGCCCACGGGACTTGTCTTTCCACCCGTGGAAATTAAAAGACTCCATATCTCCTTTTATAGAAATAAATGTGTTTAACTTAACAGCTTGGCTACATTCCAATTTGTACTTTTACCTAAGAATTTCAGTCTGTGGGTTTAGTAGATACTTTTCTACATTTCCCTTTGCTACCCAATAAACAAGCAAACAAATAACTGCGATGTGGTGTTAGTGGCATGAAATGGCTTCTATATTCCAACACAGATGGGTATTTTAATAATGGGAAGATGATCTCACACTTTAAAGTGCTTTGATATAAAAGGTGCCATATAAAAAGGAAGTTATTATTCTTAGTTATAATACCCTAAAAAAAGGATTTTCCATCTAAATAGCTGCTGAAACTTAACTGCAGAATTGCTTATAATGCTACAATCGGTTGAGGCCAAATTCAATAAAAATTCCATCCGGTATTCACACTGAGAAGACCCACATGTGCCTTTAATTTTTTTTTTAATTTCCTGGGCTTCCGGCCCAGAAATTGGATGGAAATTTTATTTAAACCTGCTTTTGTGTATCAACTTTTGGTAAATATCAGGTTTTCAGTTGATTCACATTATGCTTTACATTTTTGGCTAAGGGAGGATATAAAACGATGCACATCTCTCTATGTACACATATTTATACACCTTTTACCTGTTCTATGAAACTGTGTCTCACACTAAATGTCCATCATTACTCCTACAAATTTTAGGATCCTTCCCACACTCCTGCTGCAACCATAAGATTCAAAATTCCATTAAATCCCTTTCCAGCACTAATCAGCTTTCACCAGCACAGGCAATGTAATCTGAGTTTAGAAATGACTAATTATTTGGAGAGGACTGGAAAGGGGTTAGGGTTTAGATTTCTGTCTGTCTAATTTAAAGGAGCTTCTCTCCTGTCTTCCTCCCTGTCATTTTGCTGCCTGAGGCCAGTTCCCCCTCCTTGATGAAATTGCTCTTTTCCTTCCCATTAGACAGGGTATATATGTATGTATTAGAAGAAAAATGCATTATGAGACATCAACTTGAAAATATTAAAAGAAGCCGCATGCCTGTGATGGATGTGGGCATGGCAGTAATTGCACCTGCTAGGTGCAAGGCATGAGCATAATTTGCATGCAAAATTCTCTCAGTTCCTTCTAGAACGCACCAGTTCCCCCCAATAAAACATTTTGTCACACTCAGGGGGTTTGCCAACATGTTCCCAGATTGCAAGCAAAAAGATTATTTACAGTAACCAATAACAACTGAAACGACCATAAACAACCTTTCCGTACCTGTTCTTTTTTTTTTTTCCTTTTGCTAAATAGAGAAACCTTAAGGAGTCCAAATTTACTACAATTTAATTCTGATGGGAGAAAGCACATTATTTTTATTTATAGCAGTGTGCTCTATCTATCCATCCCTATCTCCCCCAACCCCTTTAAAAACATAAATCACCCCAGCCTTTTTTTTTTTTTTTTTTAATCCAGCCATTACTCTTATAGGGATGAGCAGTTTCCTGATAAAGTGAGCGGCAGGGCAAAGTAGCTAACATCAGAGGAAGTTCCCTAGTGTATTACTGAACTCTGCTGTACGCTCATGGGGTAAGAGTTCTTGGGGGCAGGAAAACTTGCCAACTCATACCATTCAATCAATTTCTTTGTGCCAAGAGGAAGCACAAGGAGGCCTGCGTGCTGGCCTCATTGTAAGGAGCAGAGCCTGCCTCTTACTGACCTGGATTCTACCTTTTGTCCTTAAACTCCCCTGCAAGGAGAGTTTTTGAGAAGTTCAAATTTCATTCTGAATTGCAGGGGACCAGACACTTACTTCTTGTAGGAAATGAGCAAGAGTGAGAGAGGGCAGTTAAAACAGGTCTGGTTTGCCTAGGTTGCTGCTCTTGATGAGGCGTTGCTTCATTGCAACTGCAGGAATCACAGGGAGAGGAAAGGGGCGAAGAAGAGACAGGGCTGTAAACTCTTATTTAAGTCTAATTAAACAAACATGACTAGATTTTTTAACATAAAGGGAAAACATAGTACATTTTTAAAACAATGTCAAAGAATTGTGAAATGAAAAGTATAAAAAATCCTCAGCCCCAATTTCAGTCTCACTCACAGGGACTAACAATTGTCAACGGTATTTTGGGACATCTTTCTAGAAATTGTGAATGCATAAATATCTACACATACACACAAAAGCATGTTATAAGCACAAAAAAGGCATATACTTTTCGTGGACCAACTTCTTTTTCCTAGTAATACCTTTTGAAGGTCATTTATGCCAACACTAGTAGCTGCACCCCCCCGCCCCCCCGGAGTTTCTGCATTATATTCCACTGTATGTCTGCGCTATATTTTAATTAGCCATTCCCCTAAGAATGGACAGGTAGGTTGTTTCCAGTTGTTTTTCACTTACAAGTAAAGTTGCACTATTTGCACAGGTACTGGAAGGAAGTGGAGCCTAGTGTTTCAACGCAACAGGCTTGTGTTCAAGTCCAGGTTCCCCGACCCAACATTGTATGTACTAATACTTGGGCTAATAAAGGTAAGATCTACTTCACAAGGTCCTTGTAAGAATATAATTGCGATTATTCTGATAACTGACTCGTTGAAAGTGTAGCTAAATCAATTTCCTCATCACTAAATGCGGGAATAATAATAGATCCAGGGTTGCTCTGGGGACTGCATGAACTAATTCATTTAAATAGCGCAGTCCACTACCTGGTACATAGCGAACCCTTAATAATTATCCGCTTTAGTATTAAAATTGGCAATCTTTGCGCACTTGAGGGAGCGCCGCTGCACGAGGCTTTCCTAAAAGTGGAATTCCTGCCTTAACCCCGTGCTCCCCGGACCCCAGCTGTGCGACACGAGGCCACCCAGCGGTGACACGCTGACCGCCGCCCATCCCGCGCCACCGCCCAGGGGCCTGCGGAGGCCGGACACACGTGGGTGCACGCGGCCGAGCGCAGGGCGGCGAGGGGTCCGGCCGGCGCGGAGGCGCGGGGGGCGCGGGCGACGCGAGGCGCGGGACCCCGTTGGCTGCTTCGCCGCGCTCCCCGCCCCTCCCTCCCGCGCGGTCTCCCCTCCCTCCCTCCCGCGCCCGCGCCGGAGCCGGAGCCCGAGCGGCGGAGGCGCAGGCAGCGCTCGCTCGGCGCCGGCAGCAGCCACAGCAGCCTGGCGCGCGGCGGCGACGGCGGGCGGGCGGGCGCCGGGGGCTCGGCTGGGAACGGCGCGGACGGAGGCGCTGCGGCGGCGGCTCACGCGGGCGCGCACGGCGCCCCCCCGGGCCCCGACGAACGGCGGCAGCGGGTGGGCCGGCTGGGCGGGCGTCTTTCGTGCTGCAGGGACCAGGTAAGTCCGGGATGCGCGGCTCCTGGCGCCAGCTGGGGCTCATGGATGAGCCACCTGCGGGGGCAAACTTTACGCACTGGCTTCATGGCTCCTCAGCCCCAAAGTTTGTTTGCCCGGAAATGCACCCGACAGGTCGAGAATTAAAGATGCTTCTCCCAGCTGATTTGCTTTGGGGAGATTATTTTTCTCGTCCTAGGGCGAGGATTGCTTTCGGGATGGGAAGACTGCAGCCCCAGCTGGAGCGCGGGGAAATGCGAGGTGGGTCCCTCTGGCTTGCCCATAGCGCAGCGTATTTGGCCACCGAAAGTTGGGGGGGAAAAAAAAAGTTTTGAATCTTAGGAATGCTGAGGAATTCCAGGTGTGTACTGCAGCGGGTGGGAATGTGATACCTTTTTGCCAGACCCCTTCCCCACCCGACCCCAACCCCCGCAACTCTCAGGAAGCTAGGGTGGGGATTCCTAGGTTAGCGATCAAGTTTTCCGAGAAGCATGTTCTTGCTACTCACAAATCTGCAGCCTTGGACAGAATCCCCTGTAGCGTTTATTTGCCACGTTTCCCCTGGTGGGCTAGGAAACCTGATGCAGGTTTCTTGAGCTCGGACCCTGGTCTTGGCTGCTTCTGTGTTCTCTGAGGAGCCCTGCAAAGCTAACGAAGCAGGTAACAGAATACCAGAAACAGAAAACCAGGAAGTGCCAACCGGGCACCCGAGTCACCGCACCATCAGGAATTTTTTTGGTCTCGTGAAATGAATGGCTTCTGGGCTCTGTGCACAGCGCCGTGCGGCTCACCAATCTGTGTGTCCTTCCCGGTATTGCTTATTGATTTACAACAAGGAGATGTGTGTGCCCAGAGGAATGATTTGATAACAAACGGTGCCCGCTATGCTGAGGACAGCAAACCTCCCTTCAGAGCCAAATAAAGAGGAACAGAGATCTGGGAAAGGGGTAGCCAATCGGTTAACCTCAACCCAAGATGTGGGGAAACAGAGCTAGGGAAAGCAACAGACAGGAGGGTGTGATGTGCCGGAGGGAGGTCAGAAACCCCCGCTTATATGGTGAGTAGGTAAATCCAGAAATAATTTAAAAATGATTAAGCAAGAATAACTAAAAAAAAAAAAAGTAGGAAGACTGTACAAGCTGTGGTTTCTGTCTACCCCCACAGAGATGAATATCACACTAGCTGAAAAAGAATCCAGATCTGTAAATAGATTAAAAACAGGAATTAATCAGAACAATGAGTCAGAGCCCTTTAGAGATTGAAAGGAGGAGTAATTGCCTTTGAAAGAGCTATTATATCTCAATGTTGAAGTCAAATGTGTTACTTTTGCTTTGCTAGCTGTGTTTACTAACAGTGACCTGCCTTTGGCTGCAATAACCTGGCTTCTTAGGTCATGATTTTAACCCTTTATGGGTCACAGTACTAGGGAGGAAGTTGTCTGGAGGTTAATATTCATACCCATTTCTGCAACATTTGTTAGATGCCTAATATGTACAGGTCACTGACTGCAATGGGACATATTCCTGTAAATGTTGTTCATTAAAGAAATCTGATAGGGTTCAGCCTCACTAGATGGAAAGATGCTTGCTTGCAAATGATAGACGGGGTCAGGAATTACTGATCTTTGAATGCTTGCTTGAAATCAGCTGAGAGTCAACATGTGGTTTGAGGACCCCCAAAAGGATCAGTATCTACCAGCAAATATAGTAAATTGCTGTACACTTTTATTAGATAAATCAGGTGAGGTTGAATGCATTCAAGTGGCCCTTGTGTCTAAAAGTGGGGTAACTGAAACACCGAGTGGCTAGTTGATATGCAGGGTAATAGATTCAGGCAGTAGCCACCTCAGACAATAACATTCAGCCACATGTCCTCCTCGCTGTCTGGATGTCATTAATGTCAGCTGAAGACATGAAGGCTTTAAGTTCATTTCTCCAGGAGAACTCTAACTTTTAAATATCCTTCACGGCACAACCAGATAGCCCAAGTGTTCCTTAAAATGGCAACAAAACATTTAATAGGACCAAAGTGCTGAGCAGTTTCAAGGGGAGCAAAGATTAGCTGTGGACAAGCTGTAGCCTCTCAGTTGCTGATTTATGTTCAGTTTTATCACTGTCACATTTCATATATGCCTAGTTATTACAAACTAATAGCTTCTTCGCTCTGCTAGCAAAATATGCATCTTTCTCTCTTTTATAAGTTCCTAACTCCTTCTCACACATTCCGTACACATCTTCCAGCTTTGTTTTTACTGCGTAATTTAAGTGTCCAACTTGAAGTTCTCATTAACTCTTAATATGTTTTGTGCTGAAATAGTATGTAGATATAATTGCCCGTTTCAAACTGCCATATCTATATATCACTATATTGTGGCAATGCCACAAAACAGAGAAGCTATGACAGGTTCAATGTTGTGTGTTTTCCAGTCACCATTTAGTTAAGTTGTTAGCAGTAAACTAATGTTAATTTTATGCAGTGGGAGATATTCAGATGGCAGGAGAATTTATTGATGCCGTTTGCGTGCCACCTCTGATTTTGTTTCCCTGCTAGTCCAACTTTAAGCCTTCTTGTCTTAGTGTGTTATTTTGTCTCCTTGAAGGTGGACATCTCTAAGGTGCTCACCCATGTTTTTTTTTAATTCATACATGCATATGCATGCGATTTTAATATGTATATAATATAGTAACTTGGTGCTGGTGGACTGTTTCCTTTCTTATGCTTGATAATAGTGCTTTTGCAAAGATATTTGGCAATAATGAGAATATTGGGCCACAGAATGGTTTAAGATAGAACATTTCTTGGAAATTGAGGGGTGGCAGATCTTAGTGTTAGATCTAAATTGTATAAACATTTCAGAAATGAATCGAGTGTTCTGAAGGTCTCCTAAACACAGTTGAACATTTCTTTGGAAATTTCGCTGCAGTAGAGATGCACTCCCTGGTTGAAACTTTGTATGCCAAGTTTCAATCCTTAGTACATTTTTATTTTCCCCCTTTTATGTACATGTTATAAACAAGAAATAAGGGTTTGTAAATGGAAGTGCTGGCAGAACTTTATAGCATTTCAAACAGCTTTGCTACTTGGAATGTAAATATTTGTAGAATCTTTACTGTGTAAGAAGCTGCCTTGCAAAGAGTGAGGGAAAAATTACTATTTTATTAAGTAGGATAAAATAATTCAAAGGGTATGCATATTTCTTGTTGCAGACTTATTGGCATTTGAAGAAATAGATTATATTAAATATATGTTATAGCAATTCCATAGCCCTCTCTTAGGTATCTTTATGACCCAAATTGTTAATTTTCTATGTTCTAAAACAAGAGAACAATTTTGTCCTGTTTGTATTCTAAGTGGCTTAACTTTGATTACCTGTCAAATGTTAAGACATGAGATCCATAATTCAAAATCAATTGATTATGTTACTGATAAAGGAGCCTATCAATATACTATTTTAATAGGATAAAAATTCTTGAGACTATTACAACAAATACTCTTATTATGGGAAACTAATACAACTCAGATTTCATGTGTCCTTTTGATTCTAACTCTGAAATATTTCTCAAAGTTGCCAACTTCCCTTTATCTTCACCCACATCCTCCTCCTCCAAGTCACCATCTTCTCTCCTGGGACAACTGCACTGGCTTCCCTGCCTCCTTTCTTCCTTCTTCCCCCAAATCATTCTGCACAGCAGCCAGGGCAGTTTTGTTTTTTTTTTTTTTTTAATGTAAGTTAAATTAGTACGCCTCTCCTCAGAATGCTTAAATGGCTTTCTCTTGCACTTAGAATAAAATCAAAACTATTAAATATTGTTTACAAAGCTATGTAGGATTTAAACGCTACCTGTCCCTTAACATCTCCCACCATGCTTTTGGGAACAAGGACTTCATAGGCTCTTTTTCAGTTTTGCAGTCTGTTGAGCTCTTTCCTACCTTGTGGATCATTAATGTCTCTTCACCTGGTAGCCCCTTCCAGCCCTCACTCCCAAACACACACACACACACACACACACACACACACACGCAGAATTTTTCACTGCTGCTCATCCCTTAGGTCACAATTGAAATGCCATTAACTTATAGAGGGCTCTCTGATTTCTTTTCTTCTCTAAATTTGGACACCTCTGTTAGTCTTTCTCTTCGTTTCCCCCATAGCACTCAGTAAAGCTTGAAACTGCACATTTCCTTATCTGATTGCCTGCTTACTATTCTGTAGGTACCTTGTAAACAGTACCACATCTCTTTTGCTCACTGCTGCAAAGCAACTCCTATCTCGCTACTCACTACTCCTATCACACAGTACCTATCACGGGTACTCCTGTCACACCTGGCTCATAGTGGAGTTTGATAAACCCATGAGAACTAAGTCTCCGGGGTGCTGAGTTTGCTACGTGTGACTGTAGCACACCCATGTGACCAAAGTTCCTGTTGGGAAGGTCCATATTTGGCAGAAACCTGCAGCTGACTTGTACAGGGTTCTTTCTGTCATGTTGCCTGTGATCTCTTAGATCTCTTGGACATCTGCTATTTCAACCTCGTTGTGTCTAAAATGGAATTCATCAATTTTCTTCTTAATCTGGTTCTGGCTTAGGTGATCCCTTCTTTTTTTTACTCTCATCATGGTCATCAAGGCTTGTGGCACCAGTGGTCTTTGGCACCATCCTTCCCCTTTGCCCCTGAAACTGGTCAGCTAATTAGAAATAAAGAGTATTCATTCTACGGCTTTCTCCCCACTCTCTTTCTTGTTCCAGTCTATCTGATCCCTGGGTGCTGTATCAACCCATGAGTCAAACTCCTTGGGTCATTGGATACCCACTGCCTAGAGAAAAAAATGCTACTGATGCAGCCTGTCTGCCTGTGATTTCCTCTCCCTAATTTTCCCCTGGTACTTAACAGTCCAACTGCAAGGGCCTCCTTAAACTTCCTTGAAAACTCAACCTGACCCTATTGGCTTCAGTGCTCTTACATGTACCTAGAATGCCCATGGCTTCTGCCCCACTCTCTCCATTCCCCTCTGGACTCATTTCCACCCTCAATTCACTGTTGTGTCTGCCAGAAAAACTCTTTACTTCCAAGCCTACTACTTGTCTGGGTGATACGCATCTAGCCATTCTTCCAGGAAGTCCTTCCAGACTAGGTTTGAGCTCCATGCTGTCTACTATCAACCATTTTTAAAAAAATTTCTTCAGGGAGAGAATGAATTAGAATTTAATTAATATTGTTTAATATCTGCTTTTTCTGATAGTCTATTGGTGGAGTGGCACACATATATTAGGATTTCGTAAAAATTTGTGGAATGAAAGAATGTCTAATCTCTTCCACTGGCATGAAGTTCTGCTATGGTCATAGTGGGACTTCTTGTTTTAGGACTTACAATTATTTTAGTGCATAGTTTAAAGATTTTATTTTATTTTTCACAGTTTCTGGTTGGCAAATCATTAATTGACAGTGGGTGAACATCTTGATATGATCTGAATTCAGAAAATTCTGTGACAGACATTTGCTCCAAAGGAAGCATAGGCTGAAGGTTCTAAGTACTGAGGGGTAGTGCTTGATATAACAAGCTTATTTTAGTGCAAGGAAGTAATTTGGAATTCTCAAAATTCATTATTTTATTAGAGTAGAACATTGTCATGTGAAAAAAATAACTAAATGACTACATCGCAATGAATCGAAAGCATGTTTTCCTGAACTATAAGTCATTATTTATAAATAAGGGAAAACATTGTGGGCATTAAACCACTCATCCTTCAAAGAGAAAGCCCCTCTAACGGGCTGAAAGTACTCTGTTTCCCTTCTACTGTTTCCTAACGTGTGGTCTTTCTGCAGAAACATTAACTGGGGTTCTACTGAAATAATGGAGATTCCTTGGCCCTTACAAGATTTTCTGAATCATCTCTGGGGTGAGACTTGCTAACCTGCATTTTTTAACTTTTTATTTTAAAATAATTATAGACTCATAGGAAGTTCCAAAAATAGCACAAAGTTCCGTATACTCTTCAGCCTGCTTCCCCGTAGGGTGACATTGCAATAAGCTGTGTTGTAATATCCAAACCAGGAAAATAACATTGGAACATTACTATTAACTCGACCACAGACCTTATTTAGTTTTCACCATTTTTAAAACCTGATTTCATTAGTATGTGTATAGCTCTATGTTGTTTTATCCCATGCATAGATTCATGTATCTAGGATTTTAACTTAAAGAACAAATGTCCTGAGAGGTGACATTTCCATGTCAGCATACACTGATGTAATGTTTTGTAAGTGTCTTCTAGGTTTGAAAAATTCTACTTAAATAACATTTTTCCATTCAAATATTTGTTTTGTTGTTCTTAAAGATCATGAATTCCTTCACCTTGGAGATGTCTGTACGGAAATGGAAGCGTTGAGATTTTATAAACCAGGATGTGACATTTGGGTGGTTCTCTGTGGTCATCAGTTTGGGAATCTGTGTTGACTTTCCATACTACATTTGAAAAGTTCTGCAGATAACAAACCTGTTTGTTTATCAGCAGGATCAGACTTGGGCAGGATTTTGATGTCACCAGGGCAAGAGCCCAACTGAATACTTACTTGTACGTTCTAACTGAATCGCAGTTCATTTTTATTTCTTGCATAGAAATAGTCACTCTTTAAAATAACTTAACGCATTGCAGAAGATGGTAATGACACTTTTCAGGCAATTAAAATCAACCCGAACAATATAGCTAGTGATCTAATCTGATGCCTGCTCCTCACTTGGTCTGGCTGCCTCCCTGAATGTAAAGCAGCCGAAAGATGCTGATCACCAATGACTAATTCCGGTGAATATTCCGAAGGCTCTGGAATACAGATAAGGCATATTTGTACTAAAGTCGGGTGTGTGTGGTAGTGCCTTCCCCACCCCTGCCCATTCCCTGTGCCTACAAAAATTTTACATTTGTCTATATTAGGCATTTTAGTTATTTTCTCTACTACTTACTAGGGCATCTTTTTACTTTAAATAAAACCAGTCAATAGCTTCGTGCATAGGCTGTATGGTTTTGAAATTTTAGACTTGTAGGTCAAAGGTTCTCTCTCTTTCTCATTTGATTAAATAAAATTTTTCTCCTATGCAATGTAAAGATATACATGTTTCCACTTAGTATTAATTTATTGGACTATTATTTCAGCAATATTAGACAGAAGTTGCCCCTACGGAATTGATTCTGTGTTCTTTAGTGGCAATGTTAGTTTTTAAAAGAAAAAAAAGGGTCTCAATATATGAATTTTGTTATATCATGAAACAAACCACACCTTTTCTGAAGATGCTTACAAGTGGAGGGTATATTTCCATATAATGGGAAATTCTAAAATGTAGCCAATATCCCTTTTTAATCTAATAGTGTCATAATTGTCTGTTTCTGTAAATATTTTTGCATTATGACTTGCTTGGAAAATGTCTCGTCACTTTTCTAGAAATAACTTATGGGGTTTTTCTCCTGAATCTTGATTTTTATATCCTTCCATTTTTATAATCTGATTATTTTTGTCATCCTTCTTTCTACACTACTTTGACTTCTAATAACCCACCGCTCCCATTCACACATACATATCTTACATGTGTTCCTGCACACACACACACACACACACACACACACACACACACACACGCTGCACAGATATAGCTTAGGATAGGGGATAGAATTAGCTCCAAATCATTAAATTATAATGTACAAAATACAGACATTTAATAACCAGTCAAGTATTCAAGTAGAAGAGATTACAATTGAATGAAGGAAAGGCATTTTGGATTGTATGTAGGATTAAGTTACCCTTGTTACTTAAAGTTACTCTATTTCTTCTTCCTCCTTTCATCTTCCTCTCCCCCCCTTCCTCTCCTTACTTTCCTTCTTTTAGTTTTCTTGCTTGTTTTAGGGTCATATTTTTGAATTGACTCTTCTGTACTGACCCCTGATGGGCAAATGATCTTGATGGTCTGTAATTGAAAATATTACATATAGTTGTTTATGTTTTTTTGGGGGGGAGGGCAGGGTGGGAAGGGGCTATCAAATTTATTGTTTGATACTTAGAGAAAAATAACTTCAGCAAAGATAAAACACACTTCATCCCTGAAGTAGACTTCTTGCAAGGAAGGTGACAACAGTACCTTCCTTGGCACTTTGCGTGGTGACTCACTCTTACCTTTAAGCAACAGGTTTTCCTTCCCTTTGAATCTGAGCTGGCTTATTAAATTGGAGCAATAAAATGTGGCTGAGGTGGTGTTAATTGTGTATTTCGTGCCTTAGTTTTAAGAGCCCTGGGAACTCCACTCTTGCATTCTGAGTCAGCCATGCAAAGAAGCCCAGGCAAGCCTCCTTGAGAATGACAGGCCACATAGAGACAGCCAGTAGCCAATAGCCAATAGGTGGCCAGTAGCCAAAATTGGGAGTCAGTCCTGTGAGTGAGGCCAACCAGTCCCAATTGAGCTATCAGGTGACCAATGTTACATGAGTGACCCCAGGCAAAACTAGCAAACAGACTGTTCCCCTGGTAACTACCATTGTACTCTCTGCTTCTCTGCTTCTGTGAGTTTAGCTTTTTTGTATTCCACATATAAATGAGGTCATGTGGCATTAATATTTGTCTGACGTATTCACTTAACAGAATGTCCTCCAGGTTCATCCATGCTGTCACAAGTGACAGAATTTCTTCTTCTTTTTTTAAAGGCCAAATAGCATTACATGTTTACATATACTACATTTTATTAATCATCCATCATCCATCAGTAGGCACTTAAGTTTATTTCACATTTTGGCTCTTGTGAATAATGCTGCAGTGAACACAGGTGTGCAAATATCTATCAACATGCTAATTTTGTTTTCTTTGCATGTATATCCAGTAATGAGATTGCTCGATCATATGGTAGTTCTGTTTTTAATTTTTTAAGGAGCCTGCATGCTGTTTTCCATAATAGCTGTATGAATTTACAGTCCCATCAATAGTGTGCAAGCGTTCTCCACATCCTCTCCAACACTTGTTATTTTTGTGTTTTCGATAATAGCCATTCTAACCTGTGTGAGGTGATAGGTCATTGTGGTTTTACTTTGCATTTCTCTGATGATTGGTGATGCTGAACACCTTTTCATATACCTGTGGACATTCCTATATCTTCCTTTGAGAAATTTCTATTCAGATCCTTTGCCAATTTTAAAATCAAATTATTTGTTTTCTTGCTATTGAGTTGTTTGTGTTCCTTATATGTTTAAATATTAACCACTTACAGATGTATGGTTTGTAAATACTTCATCTAGTCTGTGGATTGTCTCTTGCTCTCTGTTGCTTCCTTGGCTATGCAGGAGCTTTTTAGTTTGATGTAAACCCATTTATCTGTTTTTACTTTTGTTGCCTATGCTTTGGGATTATGAACAGAAAAATCATTGCCCAGTCCAAAGTCATGGGGTTTTCTCCTGTGTGTCCTTCTAGTAGTTCTATAGTTTCAAGTCTTATGTTTAATTCTTTAATCCATTTTGAGTTGCTTTTGTATGTGGTGTGAGATAAAGGTTTAATTTCATTCTTCTGCGTGTGGATATCTAGTTGTGCCAACACCATGTATCAAAGAGACTGTCCTTTCTTCATTGTGTAGTCTTGGCAATTTTGTTGAAAATCAATTGACTATAGTTCGTGCCTTTATTTTTGGACTCTCTATTCTGTTCCATTGGTCTGTGTGGTCTGTTTTTATGCCACACCATGCTGTTTTGATTGATATAGCTTTGTTGTATATTTTGAAGTTAGATAGTGTGATGCTTCCAGTTCATTTTGTTACAGATTGCTTTGGCTATTCAGGGTCTTTTGTGGTATCTTATAAATTTTAGTATTATTTTCTCCATTTCTGTGAAAAAGGCCATTGGAATTTTGATAGCAATTGCATTGACTTTGTAGATTGCTTTGGGTGCTATGGCCATTTTAACAATATTATTTCTTCTAGTCTATGAACACAGGGTATGTTTCCATTTATTTGCATCTTCTTCAATTTCAAACACTTTATGATAAAAACAGAACTTTTAAAATATGTAAGTAACTGTTTAAAAATGTGAGGACTTATCTATTTTTTTATTGTCTTATAAATGTAACAGTCAGCTTTTGCTTTGGCAACAAACAATTCAGAACTCTCAGGGCTTCTAACAACAAGCATTACTCATCTGCATTGCTTGAGAGCTGAGAGTCAGCAGTGGATCGGCATGGCTCTTCCATGCTGTGCATTGATGTGTGTCTGCTCTATGTGGCTTCTTATTTTGGGATCCAGGTTGAAGGTATAGTTCTGCAGTGGATACTGTGGTGCTCTATCCTGGTCGACTAATTTTAGGCCAACATAGCTATCCACCGTCTTTTTGGAAGAGCAACTATTCATGGTTCACAGCTTCATCCCTCACTGGTGATTTCCCTTTGCCTTAGGGAACAGTGTCAGCCACCTGTGCCTCCTCTTGGTGGTGACCCTAGATCAATGACAGACTGTTGCAAGGGCACACAGACCTGGGTTGCCTTAATTTGGACAACTCTGAAGGGCCCTTACAGCTCCAGGAGACCCTGTAGGATCAACTGAGGTTCAGTTGCAGTTACTTTAAGTTTTAGGGTCCCCTTTGCCTGTTTCTTGGTTTTACTTCCTTATAGTTTCGTTCAAGAGCACTCCTCAATAAACATTCTTCCTCTCAGATTTTGTCTCTAAGGAGCCCAAGTTAAGAAAGGCCCTTATCTGGGATATTGCAGAGGGCACAAACCCGAGAGGCTTCTCTAAACTATGCAATTGCTTTCAAAACTTTGGCTAGGACCGATCATATGTCAGATTTTCTCATATTTCATTGACCGGAAGTCATAGGGCCAATAAAGACAGAGAAGTGAATGTTTATAAACAATAATATAATATATAGTCTACCTCTTTTGGTCTCATACACACAAAATACACTCTTAGTCACATGTAAATAAATTAAATTCACCCACTTAACAAGAACCATACCCCAGAAGTCTTACCTAAACATGTCATCAGGCTAGAAGTATAAGGATTTTTTTCATAGTCTCTGTATCTTATGGCTGAACAGCAAAAAGCTAAACCAAACCAGTACTAGTTCACTAAAGCTTGTACTAGGTCCTTGCAAATGTCTCATAGGCTAATAACCTATTAACAAATTGTATGGCCAAGGCAATGGGTAGAGACATTCCACGTATATGTCTAGGAGTAAAGAATGAATATTTGTGAACTGGAATATAATTTACCCAATTCATATGGAATTAGCTATTGCCACAATAATTCTACATAGAAAAAGTCACAAAATTTCAATAACCTAAAAGAAGATAATTATATAGCTTTCAGTCTTTCAGATTGGCTAGGGTGGCTCTACTGAACTCTACTGGGTTTGCTCACATTTTATGTCTCAGCTAGGAGTTGGCTCTTCTAGGCTGGGCGAGGCTGGGTGGTTTTGCTCAGCCTGCCGGTCTCTCTGGCTCTGTTGTTTCCACATGTCTAATGGTGGAACTAGTGCTGAAGGAGAAGCTTGCTGGTAGAAAACTATTCTCATGCCAATTGCAGGAGTACAAAAATGTAAGAGGAAGCATACAAAATTTCTTACGATTTTGTCTTGCAACTGGAATGTTATCACTTCTGCCTCATTCTGTTGGCTGTAACAAGAAACATGACCAACCCCAAAGTCAAGGGTGGGGAACTATCCTCTGTCTCCTTAGGGAACTGCAGAGTCACATGGCCAAGGGCATAGGTACAAGAAGGGGTGAACAATTTTGGCGAATAATGCAATCTACCATACCACCAAACCTCATATCCATTAAGCATTGTAAGTGCCCTCTAGTTTTTAGTTGCCTTTCAAATTAGAAACAGGAAATGTAAAATGTCACTTTATTGCCTATGAATGAATTATAAGTCTAATTGCTGCCTAAGTGAAGGAGTCCTTTGTGAGGTCCAATAATACACGGAGGTGGGAAATACAATGAAAATTCTCAAGAGAACGTACAGTCCAATTGGAAGAACTGAGATATTTATTTGGAAATCTGGCAAGCAGTATCAAGACGTTTTACCTAGTAGTAATCTGTATGCTTCTTAATCCTGGGAAACTGTCACTTAATAGTATCTGACGTTAGGCAAATTAATTGACTTCTCTAAATCTCAGTTTTTTTCATCTGTAATGTTGGAACATTGGTTTTACTGTATAAATTTGTTGTAAGGAATGCATGAGATAAGGCCAGGCCCTCAGCAAAACTCAATGTATGTTACCTATTGATGTTTGCAGTTGTATTAGTTTTGTTGTCTTTATTTTAAATTGTACTATGTATAGTTTATGTATTAGTAGAATAATGGAGATATCTTGTGTGCTAAAAGAAAGGAGAGATGGGAAGAATTAAAGGAAAGTCAGGTGACTGTAAAATAGAATGATCAAGGAAGGCTTTGTATGAATCAAGGATTGAGTTGAGTGCTTCAGATATGGAGGTCTGGAAGTCAAAGCACAGACTGTTTAGTTGACAGAAACTGGCCTGTCATGTTCTTGAACCAGTGAGTCATTTCCGTGCTTGTAGTTTAGAGCGTGTTTAAGGGCATACTCAGTGAACTGTAAATTGCAATAGTGAAAGCCCTTGATTTGGGTAGAGTGTTCCTACTTGGATATTATTAGAGAATGGAGGTAGGTTTGAGGCCATGGCCTGTTGTGAATTTAAAGTAATAGATTGGGAATGGGGGAATGGATCTACGTAAAGTCTCTCTGTAAATAGCTTTTACCTTTAGTTCAAAAAATTCTTATAAAACATGGCATGTTAGAATACGTTTTACCAATGAGACTAAAAAAATTCATAGGTTGCTTCAGGTCAAATAACAGGTTAATGACCTAACCAGAAATGGAATCCATATTTCCCATGTCTATAAGCAGTATATTTTTCATTCTAGAACAGCTTCTACTTAGAAGAAAAATTTATATAACTTTTAATGGAAACTATTACCTTCTTTTCCATAATGATTGTGAGTGAACTTTTCTGTTAATCTCAGACCCCAAGTTGTTCCCACTTAGGATTTCATCTACAGGATTGAAATTGAGTTTATTTTCAGGACGTGGAAACTTTCCTATTCAGCTTAAAACGTTTTTTTCCCTTCTTTTCAAGGGTTTCTCTCCTCCTCTGCTTCTTTGGTCAGAGAGCCTTTGGTTGGCTCACTTTCCTTATCTCACATGTGAGTTCATTTTTTCCTCTCTTTTTTCCTCTGCATCTATAAAGAGAGAAACATAGAAGCGCACAAAAACCTGTCATCAACCAGCTGTGCTTTCATTTTCATTGCCCTACATTTATACCTGGAATCCTCTTAATGGTTTTCTTTACTTCTGTGAAAATTATACAGTCCTTTTTTAAGGTTCGACTTAATGTACTCTCTTCATCTCGATTTTGTTCTAGTTAGCCTTATCCAAAGATCTAGACCTATGTATCTAATTGTTTGTATTATTGTTATTCAGAAACTATTGGGAATGATTACCTCTCTCTAGGAGAGGGTGATTCTTCCACGGCCCTCTGGGGTTGGAAGGCTTGGTCAAGGGACTTGCTTTGGCCAATGCAATATGAACATTTCACATTTAGTCACTTCCTGTAGGGGCTCTGGCGGCCGGTACGTGGATTCTTGCGTCCCCATCTGAGTCTGTGGCTGTAGAAGCCGATGTTGAGATGGAGCTTCTGTGAGCCTGGGGCCTGAGTGACTGCCATGAGCAGAACCTGCAGTAGACATGAAACATGAACGTGAGAAGAGCTTCACTGTCTCCAGCAACAGAGTTTTTCATGTTGTTGGTTACTACAGTGGACCCTGGCTTATGCCAAGCGATACCACTTCCACTTGCATTTTCCTGGCCCTTCAGCTCAAATGTATAAAAGTGACCCTATGAACATCATTGCCAAAGTTATTTCTCTACCAGTGTTCTACACATCCCTGCCCACCCTAACCAGACAAGAGCACCGTCATGAAATCAGTTGCTCAAATCATTAACCTGGGATTTCTTCTTGACTTCTTCCTTTTCTTATAAAGCCCATATGGGGTTAGCAATCATGTCCTCTCTGCATCTGAAATATTTCCTGAAATGGCCCAGTTCTTTCCACCTTTAATAGTTCCAACATCTTCATCTAAACCACCATCATCATTTGTCTCAATTATTACAAAAACATCCAGTCTGGTTTCTCCTGTCTCCGTTATCCATTCCTGATGGCTTTGGTTATATTTATATACTGCAGCTACTGTTTTCTTTTAAATATGAAATCCTGCTTAAGTCCTTACAAAACTTCAGGGAATCTCAACTGACCTTAGGGTAAACTCTAACTTTCTTGACATAGCTCATAAGGCCTTTATGATTTTACCCCTATTGCTCTCTCTGGCCTTATCATGAGGAACTCGTACCCTTGTTCTCTGATTCTTACCAATAACGGGTGTCTTCAGTTTCCGGAACATGCCTTTGTATATGCCGTGGCTGGAGTACACTTCCACCCCACCCCACCACACACATACATTCATACATTCACACTTACCTGGAAGCCATTACTTACTTAGATTGTTCTTACTCATCTTACAAGTTTCAAATTAAATGACACTTCCTTGAGCAGATGACATGCTTTTGCTCTACTTTTCTTTATCACTCATAACTCTTATACAATGCGTATTTTCCAAATGAGCAGTATGAGGGCAAGAAACTTGTATTTCTTGCCTACCCTCAGTGCTTGGTATAGAGTAAGCTCTCCCAGATATTGAACAAAGTAGATAAAATCCACAAATAACCTACAAACCACACATGATCTTTCCCTGCTTGAATTCTTGTAACCCTTCATCTAGTTTATATCTTTTAGCGTCATTTAATGTGGATTAATTACGTGTTAAGTGTTCTGCTAACCGTTCAGTCCTTGCAACAAATGAGCAGTGTAGCTCCCTTTCTTATGATGCTTATCATAGCGCTTCAACATAGTTATTTATAGATTTTAAAAATAATTCCATGCCTAAATTTTAACCCTTTGTTATGATGGAAGTTATTATGCTATATTATAATTGTCTTTTATTTGCCTGTACACCTGTCTAAACAGTAAAATTTCTCTGAGTGCTGGTCACCTATTCCTGCATGCTACCTGGATCTTACTAGGCATTCTATACATATTTAGTGAATAATCATATTGAAGACCACATTGAATGATTTATACTATTATAAATTAATTTTCACTTGGTATGGTAGTTGCCTCAGGAAGTATTTGTTCACCAATTCTTTTATAGAATTAATACAAGTTGCTTACTCTATTAAGGGATATAGTGTAACTGTGGAAATCACATTATCTTGAATTCAACAGTAAATGTATTGGATATCTATTGCTGCATAACGAACCACCCCCAAATGTAGTGGTTTAAAACATTCATTTGTTGGTGATGGTGTTGTTGACAATTCTGTGTGGGGTTGGGAATTTGAACAGAACTCTTCGAAGGAAGACATCTCATCTTTGATCCATGTGGTGTTGGCTGGGGTGGCTTGACTGAGGCTGGGGAATCCAAGACGCCTTCACCCACACGGTTGGTGCCTCAGCTGGGGAAGCTGGAATGGGTGGGACCTGGAGGCTTGCTGCCTCTCACTTGTCAACATCCAGGGATCCAGGTTTACTTTCCTTTCTTTTACATTCCAAGAGAAAGAAAGTGGAAGCTATAAGGCCTCTAAGGCCTAAGCCTGGTGCTAGCAGAGCATCACCTCTCCTACGCTCTCTTGGTTAAATCATGTCGCAAGGCTAGTCTAGGACCAACAGTAGCAGGTGCAGATTTTAGCTCTTGATGGTGAGAGGCAGCCTGATGCACAGCATGAAAAGGAATTGTTGGATGCCATCCTGACAGTCTTCCACTTTGAGGGAACTAGTTGAACCCACGTATTTTCTAAACTTTTAGAAGTTTCCAAGATACTCTTAATTGGCATGGGTAGTAGAAAGTGTATTCTGTTACATCTGATGTCTTGTGATTTCCTGAAAGTGAACATGACTTGTAAAACTTGAAGCAATTTTGAAAACTCCTAAACGACTTACCCATACCGTTTTCTTCATTATTACTGCATTTATTTTTAGTACTGCTAGAGTTATCTAATTTTTATGATTAAGAACAATAAAAAGAAATTAATCTTGATGAGTGAATTAGGGTGAAAAGTGTCACCTGCAAAGATGGCTTTTAACGTTGTCAGCTTGTTTTAATAATGTTGTGATGATGTTTGATTGACTTTAAAATTTCCATATGCAAAGTACAAATCCCTGAAGAAGAAACTCCCTAGGCCACAGTAATGCAAGTTAGCAAGAAGTTTTTTTCCTGTATGAGTGCTGCTCTAACTTCATCTGTTTTTAAAAATAAATGTACTGATCGATATCATGAATAATTAAGTGAAAGGAGTTGTGGGATTTGGGGCTGTTTTCTTTTTAGTAATTGTAAATTCCATTTCACAAAGCCACAGCTCAGTAGCTAGAAGGAACAAAGTCTGGGTTACTCCTTATTCATAAAAAAAAACCGCCCGAAAAAAAGGAAGTCCAAAAAAAATTTTGCTTAGGAAAGATTTTTGCTTAGAGTGTAGAGATTTTTCACATGTATTAAATCATGTGAAGAGGTTTATACATCTAATGAAATCATTAGTCTAAGGATAGTGATACACTCTTTCTTCCTGAAATGATTATAAAGCATGGTTTTCTGTTTTAGGACCAAACCTAGTATAATTAGGTTATTTAGAGAAGCTTGTGCACCATCAATATGCATTAACAGATTTTTTTTTTTTTTTTTTAATGTCAATCCTATGAACTGATGGGGGGTGAATGGAGCCTCCCTCGCCCTTCTCGTTAAGTCATAGCCTTAAAATTTTGTGTAAATGGAATGGATGGTGTGTTTAAATTGCCTGCTTCTCCTGCGAGTGTCCTTAGGGGGATGGGAAGGGATCCAGTGGAATTTCAGGGCAGCGTTATTCATACTGCAGTCAAAGGCGAAGGGATTACTCCCAGGTCCTTTGCTACCCTTATGGCACATATTGATGCCACGTTGAAGACATTGAATCTCTGCCTCTTAAAAAGTAATATCCTTTAATGACAGAATTATACCATTTTCAGCTGGAGGGACACTTGGTTCTCAAGTCCATTTGATTCTTTGATTTTACATTCATTGATTTGCTCAGGGCAGGGATCCACTGATTGCAGTGTTGGTAATACACTGTGGGGTGTTTTTTTTCCTTTTTGGTGTACATTGTTTAATACTTTTCTGAAATAGGAAATATGGTTTTGAATATTTAACCCCAGTACCATGTGTTTAATACTGCAAAGGGTTGGTGGAATTATTCATTAGCAAACAGGCCTACAGCCTAGCAAGCTCGCGCGGTGTCCACTAGGAAGCGTACAGCAGCCTTGATACTTGCAGCCTATTCAGGATCTGCCTGTTTCTCAGCTCCTCTCCATCTCTTCACCGGGCATGTGGCTAGGAGAATAAAATGCCCCCTTTGGAGTTTTATCTCTTGTCTTCCATGCTCCCTTGGTCTTTTATTTCCAAAGTCTCATCTTTTTCTCCACCTCCAGGAAGTGAATTGTCACTGTGTTCCAGGTTACTCCATTCCAGTGTGGCTTGGAGGGAGCCACACTTGGGAGAAGAGATATATGTTTGATATTTCTCTGCTATTAGAATTTCCAAGCCAATGAGACATCTCTTACTGTCAACGTGGGCTTCCACTTAGCAGATTCTAAAACGATAGTAGCAGCAACTAATGTTGATCCTATTCTTAGGACACTTCTAACCACGAAATAGGCCTGAGGTAAGGTTTTTATACAGTTTCACCTTCCTAACTGTATAGTTTTGGAAAGTTAGACTTAGTGAGCTTCAATTTCCTCACCTATACCATCAACTTGTCATGACACTTGTGAAATTAGAACAGTTTCTGGCACAGAGGCACTTGATCATTGTTATAATTATTCTACTCAAACAAGAATATTACATTTTTCACATTAAGAAAAACATTTTTGCCTCCTCGTGAGCACATAGACATTATAACACCATTAAGAATTCTAGACAAGTATGTTATATTTTTGGAAATTTAAAGTCACATGCAATAATCTTGTTTCAACCTTCCACGTCTATCCATTGTTCTTTGATGTTTGTAAGCAAATCACCTTTGTACCAGAAGTTGTTATGAAACAAAAGAGAAAAGGGAATTTCTATTCTTTCAGCCACTTACATGCCTTGAAATTTTAGAGAGAGATGATTCAGGAGGCTCTGAGATGAAACTGTCACAAAGCTAATGTATTATGTATGTCAAACCACAAAAAAGTCATTAATTAGCCACAATGCATTATAGACTCCTTGTCATAAATTGTTCTAAAGTGAAAACAAATTTGCCAAGCTATAAAACTCTCAGTTAATTTGCTAGTCAGAATTTGTGTGACATCTTCTAAAATCAAAACAAAACAAAAACTCAGCATCCAATAATATATAAATTAAAATATTGAGTCAATTTGCATATTCACTTACATTTTACAAAGCTAAGTTTATTTTTAAAGCTTTATTCATGCCTAGAACATACTAGGCACTCAATAGCTGCTAGTTTTATGAAGTAATTAAAGGTAACAATTGTTGGCTTAGTAAATTTCACTCATTTTCATTGCATAAACTTGACATAAAAGAGATTTCCTAGAAAGAATTTATAATCAATGAGACGCATAAAATCCAGAGTTTTGTTTAAGGTTTTTAAAAAATTAGTAAGAATAGTAGAGGTTAATCTTCAGTTAGATGTGACCCACAGTTAATTCCTGGGAAGGAAATTCCTATTGTGATCCTGAGTTATACCCTCATTTTCCTTCAGGAAAACAGTGACCCAGAATATCAGTCTCACAGCCAGGCCACGTTGGACAGCCACTTCCTGAAGCTTGAGGGATTAGAGCAAGTGTTTGTGCTACTTTCTTTGATTTCTTAAGGTAGGAATCATTGGATACTCAGTGTGTGTGTGTATGTGTATGTGTGTATGATTCGTTTTTTCTGTTTGCCAAGTGATTTTTTTAGAGTAGATGTGTTGTTTTACAGTTCTTGAGAGTAATTTGAAAGCCCCGTCTACATGAATCAACCTTTCTCGCCATATTCTACATTGCAGTCAGTAACCAACCAGTGACCCGAAGGTTCTTCCTGTTGCCCTCCCTTATCACTGAGCTTCTAGAGCAGGTGGCCTACACCTGCCTCCTGCATTTCTTTTCCTCGCTCAGTGTTAGTGGCCTCCAGTCTGCCTTCTGTTCTGGCCACAGTAGAAGCACCATTCCTGAAGGTCACAGGCAGCTTCTTAATGTCAAGTTCTGTGGCTGAGTCTCGGTCCTTGTTCTTTCCAAGCTCTCAGTGGTATTTGCTGATGCTCTCCGCCACCACATTGCCCCCTGTGACTTTCATACCACTGGCTGTGTGGAGTTTTTTTATGTCACTTCAGAGGCTGCTCCAGCTGATTGGTTCTTACCCTTCTTCCCTTGCTTCATGATGTTTTCCCAGCCTCTGTCTAGACTGCCTTTTCCTTCTGTCTCTTTCCCTGTTAGGGAGTCCATCTCCCTGTAGCTCTGGTACTTCTGTGTCCTGATTACCTATTACACATTGTCTTTGTGCTGAGTCCCAAATTACCAACTGCCATCCATCCACCATTTCCATCTGAATGTCTTGCTCTTGATTTCAACTTGGATATATGTCTGAAGCTAAACTCATCCTTCTCCCCAGACATGGTTTCTTACCTTACACTTCCCTGTTTCTGTCTCAGGACCATCCGTCTGCCCTATCAGGGAACCCAGAAACCTTGGAGTGACCATTGATTCTTTCCTCACCTCCCCAGCCCAGTCACTTATCACGATGGAGTCTACTTTGCACTGTTCCTCAGCTCCATCTTTCCCTGCCTTTAGGTTTTTATTATCGCATTACAGCGACCACAGCTGCCACCTCCCTGGTTGCTTCTCTCCCTGGATTGCCCTACATGATACTGCATGAATTATTTTAGAACACAGCTGTCTTCACACCACTTTGTCACTGCAAAATTGATAGCTTCCTACAGCTTGCAGGGAAATGTAAAAAAATAACGCTGCCAACCTGGCATTCAAGGCTTCCCACATTTCTACAACACTATTCTTAGAGTCAGTGGTTCTCAAACTTCCTCTCTATAACTAATAATTTGTAACATCCCCTTTATATCCTAACATGAAATAAGTAGAATATGTAACAAACTTTACTCACATGATTTCAGAAAAGCCAACATAAGGCCCTAAGCATAACCAAAAAAAAAAAAAAAAAGAAATACAAGGAAATTAATTCATAATATGATCTGTTGTTTTAATCTGTAAATGATGAGCTATGACTATGCTGGAATCTAAGATGAGATTGCCAATGCTTGCATCTGCTTTTAATAATTAAGCTTGGATTTCAGAGAAGTAAGACAGTAGTCAACTAAATATTTGAGTTATTTTTCTTCATATTTGACATTTAAAATGATGGCTAAGTATGTATATTTGCATATATTTATAGCATCACAGTGAATGTCATGGTTACTGCTGCAGACCAGTACAACTGAGTCAAGTTGTTAACTGGATTCCCATTGAAGGAGTAGTTGCAACTAGTGATGTGGTTTCTGATACAGTGGACAACTCTTGGTGACATCCGACCTTTACGAATTCAGTCTTCCATTGATTTGCATCGAAGTTGCATCTTTGTATATTAAGACAAAGCAAATAATTAATTGTAAGTCAGATAACAATAAAAAGGTTTTTTCTCTCACATGACCATCTCATTGGAAAGCCATATGGAAATTGTAAGACATCCAGCCCTCCATGGCCTGTGTTCTCTAAAGCACCCGGTATTCCTCAATCAGTGAATCAACTAAAGTGCCTCTGTGTGTTTTCCAAAGGCTTGTGAGCTCCAAGAGCCACTGTACTGAGCACAGCACAGGTATCCCTGCCTCCGTGTTGTCCATGCACATTTTCCTGTGTGTGCCCTTCCTTTCCTTGGGAAAGTCCACAACTGTTCTTCTCCTGCTCACATTCTTATCTTGGCCTAAAACTTACAATTTGGTCCATTGTCTGCTTAAAAGTATCTTGTGGTAATTTGGCATCTATGTTATAGTTGTATATGCTTGCTTTATACACATGAATATGGTCCCTTCGTATTGGAAAGTATAATTTTGGTTGCAAATGTAAGATATCCGAGTCAAACTGGCTCAAGCCTCTGATCTCCACTCCCCCCAAATGTATTATCTTTCTTTACTGAAAAGTTCAGGGTAGATTTCACTGGGCAGAGCAAGAGCCCAGAGTTTAATAGTGGTTAATGGATACTTGTGCCTGTGTCTCTCTCTCTTTCTCTCTTTGCTCACTGTAATACTATATATCCAACATAAGTGGCAGGTGGAATCCGTCCGTTGTTGTTACACAGAGACCCAGTCTGGTGGAAACAGAATTTAACGTGTGCCTCCACCCTTGTAATGATGTGAAAAAGGGAATATGGTAAATCGTGCAGTTGTCTTCAACCTTCTACCCAGAAGAGACACCAGTCACTTCTGCTCATATCTCATTGACCAAAAACAGTCTCATGGCCATGCCTGTGTTCAAAGGGGGATGTAGTCTTATCCAGTGCCCGGGTGGTGTTTGTAAACAAATAAGCCCTGATGCCGAACTCAGTTGGGCTTCCTTTGTGTCAGTATTATCTGCTTATACTTCTCCCCTCCAGTCTAATCATATGTTTTTAAGGCTTTTTTATTCCCCTGTGGAAAGAGAGATCATTTTTCTTACTAATAGATACCAAGTTCTGAAGGTAATTCTTTTTTTTCTTTTTTGGCTGGGTCTGGGCCATGTGGATCTTTGAGAGAACAAGGAGAAATGAGAAAGCCCCACCTGAATTATACGGAGTGAGAGTAGCTGGGAGGGGAGTTTCATCAGTCTGGTCAAGGGAGAGTAGATGCCAGGCAAACACACCACAGATGCCCCAGTGCTCCCTTCTTAGATAAAAATTACTTGGGAAAGGAAATCTAATTCCTTTCTTTTTTTCTTTTTCTTCTTTTTTTTTTTTTAATGTCCTGGCTATTGTTCAACATAGTGTCTTGCTTGAGTTGTTGCTTTATTCATTCATTCATTTGTAATAATATTTATTATTAGGTAACCTGTATATAGTAGTTATGACAGCATCTATCAGGCATTTTCCCAGTGCCTTATGTATATGAATTCATTGAATCGCACAGCCATTGTGTGAGGTAGATACTACTATTAACCCCTGTGATTAGATGGGAAAACTGAAGCTCACAGAGGTGAAATGACTAAACCAGTGTCTCAGAAGTCTCAAAGCTAGACAGTTCTGTAGCAGGGATTGGAACCCAGCCGGTCCAACTCTGTGCTCAGTTTCCATAGTTATTTATCACTTGATCCATTTTCTTAATAAATTTTACCTCAGACTGCATAGCATGTCCCTCATTGTTGATGCAGGTTGAAAGCCAGAGAAAGGGGTGTTAATTCTACTAGATGAAGGGGAGTGTTTCTGATAGTCAATCCAGGTATAGAAGTTAATGGGGCATATATATTTGAGCATTTTCCCTCCTATCTCTCCCTTTATTAATGACTTTTATATGTTTTCTTAATTAAATATTCATTACATGTTTAGTTAGAAACGGGAGGAACAAATATTTTGATAAGTGGTTTTCTTAGATTTGGAATCTCTATAGAGAAATCATTGCTGGAGGCTACACGCCCTGCTTTGTTTGCTGTCTTGTCCTGTGCCAGCCAAGATAAGGATATTTTGCTTTTCTTTGTAGTTTGAAGACATCTAGCAGCTTGTCACAACTTCCAAAATCTTTGAGGAAATGAAGTCTGAATGCCAAGACAGTAATTTTACCATTATCCCAGTGGGTTGGTATTCTACTTGATACATTGTAATTTTAACAAGGAAGTTACAAGAAAAGAATTTCATACTGTGCCTCTGTGGAAAGGTGAAATAAAATAGAATGCAATTCCCATTTGTTCTTCTGTAGCTCATTTTGACAGCTAAGAAAACTGTCTTAAATGGGCATGAATAGATCTCTTTTAATCTGTATTTATCCAATATTAAAATACATTTTTAGCTTTATTATTTGAAATAGAAAAATCATTAGATTTTAAAGACAGCCATTTGGTATTTTAAAATGATAGATATAAAAGGTTTTGTAAAGTTAAGTAACCTGAGGTTTAATTTTACAGTGTGCCTTAAAATGTACCTGTACTTAATCTTTAATGATCATGTTATAATAGCATTTAATTTTTTGGTATTTGGTCCTACAAAAGACCAATACTAGTCTATAAGAGATTTTGAGTCAAATACAAATTTAAAATTTAATTCAGTTCATTATACCATAAAAAATGGGCAGTTACTTATAGTGCTTTATTTCTGCAAAATCTGATTTCAAAATGAGAAATCTAATGCAATTTAAGCTCAGAAATGTCAATAAATGATTAATTCTGTAGTTTGCAAGGACTTGGTTCTCACAGCTCTTTTACAGAAAATCCATAGAGTTTGGACTTATATAGTTATTCTTTAACATTTAAAATAATAAGGATTCGATACTCCAACTTTTGTTTCGATCATACTTAAAGCAGCACAGAATTTACAACTTAATTTGTGATTCTCCCAGTAACTCTAGCTTGGCTTCATTTGCACATGTCCACACTTGTGACTTATGGATACTGACCCATCCGAATCCTTAAATCTAATGACTCTCCGTGCATGTAAAAATCTCAGCTGTGATATTTCATTAAACCTAGATGTTCCACTTCTACTTTCCTCCTTTCAAAAGGAATCGTAAAAGGGAGAAACACTCCTTGTGTTAGTTATCTGCTTGGTTGGATTAGAAAGGGACAGAGAGGAAAGGCCCTCTTTCTTCCTTCTGGACTTTGGATACCGTGTAAAGATGTGATGCTGATCTAGTACCACCATCTTGCAGTCGTGAGGGGATCAGCTAATTTGCTGAGGCTGTCGGGATGGAAGATGAGAAGAACCCAGGTTGTTAATGATAAGGTTGAAATCCTGTCTCTGCTCTGCATCTGCCTTGCATCTTGGAGTATGACACTTCTCTAAGCCCCAGTTTCCTCAACTGTCAAATGCGAGTGATAATAGTATTTATTTAGTAGGCATGTTGTAAGGATCATGTGCAATAACACATGTATAGCACATCGAAGTGCAATGTAGCAGTTCAGACCTTTTGAGAAACAAAATTATGGACATACCATTTTCCTATATATTGTTTGGATGATAACAACTGTGTAAGGTGTCAAAGACAAAGCTGTTGTGAAGTGTCACATTTTGTTGTAAAAGTGAAATACAAAATTCACTGTGTTGTAGAAAGTATAAAAAAAGAAAATGTATGTTACATGTCACTGCCCAGCCCAAAGACATGTTTGATGTAGGTTTTAGCAATATTTTTATTAATATTAGCTTTGCTGTGATTACTATTATCAATACGTTCTCTCCTGTACTATAATGTTGCCAAAGTGTTTATGTAGGTAAGTGGTAGGTATTGTTACCTCCATTTTTCTAGGTGAAAATGCCGAGGCTAGAAAAGATAAGTCCCTCGGTTAAAAAGTCACACAGATTTTGGGATAAGAACCAGGGACAAGAGTGGGGATTGTACGTGAGGTCTGTCTATCTTCAAAGCCTATGCTTGGAACAACTGCGATTATTGTCTCTTACCAGACCCTAAATGAAGGATAGAAATGGAAATAAATAGTAAAAATAGCCAAAGCAAGTCTGTGCTTCAAATGTATAATCTTCTCTAATAGGCATTTTTCATTTTTAAAAATTGAAGTATAATTAATATATAACCTAATGCACAGATCTTATGTGTTACCTTTGGTACACTTTGACAATTGATTACACTCAGGTAGCTGCAAATGGGTACCCACAAAAAGATATGGAAGACTTCCATTCCCCTAGCAATTTCCGTCATGGTTTTTTCCAGTCAGTTCTGTCCCCTCCAGCCTCCCCCTTCTCCCTCCTCCAAGGCAGCCACTTCTAATTCCTACAGCAGAGTTTTGCCTGTTCTCAGACTTCATACAAATGGAAACGTTATGTATATATTCTTTAGAGTCTGGCTCTTTTTGCCTAATATATTTTTCAGATTTATCTAGGTGTTGTTACATGTATTGGTAGTTGTTTTTTAAATTTTATTTTAATTGCTAAAAGCTATTCCACTTTAGGGGTAGACAGCAAATTATTCTCTCATCTGCTGATGGACATTTGGTTTGTTTTCCACTCTTGGGTTATTATTGTTTTGAACTGTGTTTCCTTAAATTCTGTATTTGTCTGTTTGCCATCCATTAGCAAACTTTCAGCTAAAGTCATTTACATCTAATCTATCATCCAGAGCCCATACTCAGAACCACCTCTTTAACCTACCTCTCCCACACGAAGCCCGAATTTCCCCTGCCCTAAATCTCCCCCAGGTCCAGCTACTAGATAGCTAGGACAGCCCCTGTGCCCCAGAGCCCATAGGAATTACCCAGGCTAGCCAATCCTAAACTGTTTTCCTTGCTCTCCCTCCTGCCTCTGCTTCCTGGCCAACTCTGGCGCTTCCCTGTGTGGCCCTCTGTGCCCCTGTCTTTTGGGAAATGTAGATAATGCATCTTCTTTCCGTGGCACTAGTCTCCCCATATCATCACTCAGTTACGTCCCTAAATTACAATTCTACAGGTACAAATGAGACAATTGTAAATACAGATTATGTAAACATTTGTGTACCAATCATTTGGTGAACATGTTTTTCTCTCTGGTAAATGTCAATAGGCGCGCGCGCACACACACACACACACACACACACACACACACACACACACATAGACATACACACAGTGGTTGTACCATTTTACGTTCCCACGAGCAAAGTTTGGGAATTCCTATTACTACTTTCTTTGCTAATATTTGCCAGTTTTTTGGTTTTAGCCGTTCTACTAAATGAGTAAGTGTATCCTACTGTGGTTTTAATTTGCATGACTAATGCTGTTAAGCCTCTCTTCTTTTGCTAATTTATCATTTATATATCTTTTGGGAAGTGTTTGTTCAAGTCTATTGCCCATTTTTATAGGGCTTTTTATCTTTCATCATTTACTTATATGTGTATTCAGCATAAAAGTGTACTAATATTTTTCCTATTAATTTTCTTAATGATATTTTTATAAGCAGAAATTTTCAATTTTGAGGAAATCTAGTTTACCATTTTTTAATTTTTGAAATTAACATTTTGCTTATCCTGCCATAATCATGAAAATATTCTCCTACATATTCTTCTGGAAGATTTATGACTTGCTGGCTTATGCGCAGATCTATGACCCATGTCAAATAAATGTGTATGGAGTAAAAAAGATTGAGGATAGTTTTTAAAATATACATATCCATTTTTTCAGCAACATTTATTAAAAAAGACTTTTCCCCCTATGAACTGCATTGGTGCCTTGGTTGAAAAAATTGACCTAATATATGGGTCTGTTTCAGAACTTTTTATTTTATTCTTTTATGTTGATCTATTTGTCTATCTTTTTTGCAAATTCAGCACTGTCTTAATTGTTGCAGGTTCCAATCAGTCAGTGTAAGTCTTTCAAATTTGTTCTTTCAGTTTGTTTTGGCTCTTCTAGATCCTTTGCAGTTCCGTATACATTTTAGAATTATTGTATCTCTTTCGTCTGTTGAGATTTTGAAAGGAATTGCATTGAAACTATAAGGCAATTTGGAGAGAATGGACATCTTAACAATATTTAATCTTTCAATCAGTAAGCATAGCATCTCTCTCCATTTATTTAGGTCATCTTTAATTTATCTCAGCAGTGTTTGGGATTTTCAGTGTAGGAGTATTGCATATATTTGTTAGATTTATTCCTGGGTATTTGATGTTTTTATATGCTAATGTAGGTATGGTTATAATGTGTTCATTTTTTATTTTTTCATTATTATATTTGGAAATACAAGTGATTTTAGTATATTGACCTTATATTCTGCAACATTGCTAATTGATATTATAATTCCAGCAGTTTTTTTCCTTTGAGGATTTTATGGGGTTTTTTTAATATACAATCCCATTATCTGTAAATAATGACAATTTTACATCTTTTATTTTTCCATCTGAATGCCTCTTATTTTCTTTACTTATTACACTGTCTAGAACCTTCCATACGGTGGAGAGTAGAAGCAGTGAAAAAGGATATCCTTGCCTTCTTCCTTATGGTAGACCAAAAGCGTTTAATTTTCATCATTAAGAATGATGTTAGCTGTAGGTTTGTTGTTGATACTTTTTATCATATTGAGGCAGTTCATTTCTGTTTCTACTTTGCTGAGAATTTTTTCATAATGGTGATTACTTTTGTCTTAATCATTTTCTTCCATCTATTGAGGTGTTTTTTTTTTTTCTCTTTTATTTTGTTAATGTGGCAAATTACACTGATATTTTGAATGTTAAACCAAATTTGTATTCTGGAATAACCCCGTTTTTAAATATATTGATGTGTTTGATTTGCTGATATTTTTAAGGATTGTATATTTTTAAGACTTAAAGGGATTTTAAAATTTTTTCTTGAGAAAATATGGATCTGTAAATTTCTCTTCTTGTGATATTTGTTAGATTTTTGTTATCATCATAATGCTGGCCTCAATGTGAGTTAGGAAGTATTCCTTTTTCCTTTATATTTCAAGAGTGTTTTTGTAAGATTAGTATTATTTTCTTAATGTTGGAATTCACCAATAAAGCCTCTGGCCAGAAAGCTTTTTTTATGGTGTGAACTAAAATAAAATCTTAAGGCTCCCCACAGGCTGACTGAATGGATCCCCTGGTGGCCAAAGGAATATCCTAAAACTAAAGTGCCTGCCAGGAGGAGGGTGGTCAGATATGCCTCATCATGCTGCCCTCCCTTCTTGAGGACATCCTTTGTAACCCATTAACAGGCCTAAGGGATTCAAGACAAACCTACAGGTCCTCAATTTACACAACAAATATGTGTCCCAAGGCTTATCTCTGATAAACAGCCCCTTATGTTAAAATATTCCAAGCCTTTAGACAAAGCTTCATGTCTTTAACCAATTATAAGTCAAAGACTCTTTAAACCCACCTATAACCTCTAAGCATCTGCCTCCCCGACTTGGACATGGCCCACCTTTTTGGGCCAAACCAGTGATGCCTCCCACATAGTGATTTATGACTTTACCTGTAACCCCTGTCTCCCTGAAATCTATAAAACCAAACTGTAACCCTGCCAGAGCGAGTCCACTTGCTCAAGACTTCTTGAGTGTGGCTCCAGGTCATGGTCCTCAAATTTGGCTCAGAATAAACCTCTTTCAAATATTTCAGAGTTTGGATTTTTCTGTCCACAGTGGGAAGGGTTTTGATTGCAAGTTCAATTTCTTCAATAGATAAGGGTTTATTTTGGTTTTTTACTTTACCTAACATCAGCTGTGGTAATTTGTGTCTTTGAAGTAATTTGTTGTTTATATTGGATTTACTGAATTTATTGGCATAAACTTGTTCACAATATCCTCCCTTATTTTCATTTTACTATATGTAACAGCTATTGTAATGTTGCCCTTTGTTTCTGCTGTTGGATTTTGCATTTTTCCCTCTCTCCTTTTTCCCCCTAGTAGTATTGCTAGTGACTTGTCAATTTTACTAATATAGTCAAAGAAACAGTATTTCACTTCGTTGATTTTCCCTATTATTTTTCCTTTAAAATTTTTATCGGTTTACGCTCTTTTGAAAATGTTTTCTTTGTAAAATTCGTTTTGAGTTTCGTTTGCTCCTCTTTGTTTCTTAAAGTGAGATCTCTGATCTTTCACATTAAGCCTTCCTTCCTTTTTATTAAGAGTTAAAACTGTATTTTTCTTTAACAACTGTTTCTACTGCACAACACACAATTTTTACATGTTGTGTTTTCATTAGTATTGATTTAAAAATCTTTTCTATTTTATCTTTAATTTCCAATTTAACCCTTGGGTTATTTAGAAGTATGCGGTTTAATTTTCTCATGTTTGTGGATTTATCAACTTATCCTTGTTATTAATTTCTAATTTAATGCATTTATTCTCAGATAACATACTATTTATTATTTCAATTCTTCGATGTTTTAAAAACTTGTTTTATAGAGCAAAATATGGTCTGTCTTGGTGAATGTTCTAAGTGTACTTGAAAAGAGTTGTATGCTCTGGTGATATTAGGTTGGTGCTCTATAGATGCCAGTAGGTCCAACTGGGTGATTCCATTTTTCAAATCTTCTGTGCCTCTACTGTCTTTTTTTTTTTTTTTTGGCAGGGGAATATGTGGACAGGATTTGCCTGTTGTATCCATAACTGAGAGACTGCTTTTAAAGTCTTCAGCTGTTGTGGATTTTTCAATCTTTTTCTTTAGATCTATCAGTGTGTGCTTCCTGTATTTTGAAGCTCTGTTGTTAGGTGCTGCACATTCAGGATTATTTTCTCTTCCATAGTAATATGATCCTTTTATCATTATGGAATGGACTTTTTATTTTTTGTAGTCTTTGTCTTGAAGTCCACTTTGTGTGATATTGTTATATAAGACTAGCTTTTTATGTTAAGAGTTTGCATGTGAAATTTTTTCTTACCTCTTTCCTTTGAAGCCATCTGTCACCCATATTTAAAGTTTATTTCTTGTAAAGGGCATATAGTTGCTTCTTTTTTATTCAGTCTGATAGTCTCTGCCTTTTTAAATTTTTTTCTTCATCTTATCTCACCTTGGGTAAGTCTCTGCCTTTTAATTGCAGCAGATATTCTGTTTACACTTAATGCAGTTGTTGATATATGAAGGTATGCGTATCATGTATTGGTCTCATACGTGGAACAATGAATGTGTCATTTAACTTTAGCCTATCTTGCAGTATTTCAGGGAACCTGATTTCACATTAACTCACTGACAAAAGTGATGCATTATGTAATGCACTTGATCCCTATTGAGGAAAGGGCAAATTTACAGGATTTTTAAATTAAAGCTAGTTAAAGCTTTTATGTCTTTGGCAACTAGTGATTAAAACCCTATAAATTTGTCCCCTTTCCTAAGTCCTTTCCAGAACACATGAAAAATGTAGTAAGTCATGAGACCCTTTATGTCACTTAGCCTTTCTGGAACATGCCACTTTAGCCAACTATAAATTGTTAATGATTCCTAACTTGTGATGGAATACTCTGAGGGTTAACGGATGTGCTTGAAAATGAACTTGCGAAATGGACTTGTAAAGAACAGATGTCTGTATTCTACTGTGTGGAAGAAAAGTCCTCTTATTTAACTCTAGCTGACCTGGCAGTATTCACAGAACCTGATTTTGCTTTAACTCACTAACGAAAGTGATGCATTACATGAGAATCTCCTTAAATTGTGTGTTATTTGCAATTTTTAAAATTAATTTCCAGCAATGGAAAAACCTTGAATTGTGGCATCTGGCAATAAGTTGCTGGATTTTATTTATATATTTTTTCCTGTAATATTTTTATAGTTTCAACTTTTTAAAAAAATTTTATAACCAGAGCTTGGTTAAGGGGTTATTTAATATTCTACCTCTGTTGATAACTTACTGAATGAAAGTGTAGATAATCATTTAATTTTTCTTTAATAGTGAGCTAACAAAAAGCATCAACTTGACCTTGTAAGGAAGTTGATATGTTTGGTGTTTAATTTGCAAATAAATTGGCAAGGATTCATTAAAAATTTATTTCAACAAAAATATGGAACATTTAAAATACATATATCTCTCTTTTCAAATTTCAAATGAAACTTCTATCAGTTAGCCATTCACTTGTTCAGTCAACAAATATGTATGAAATGCCTGCTTTGTGCTAGGCACATTCAAGATTCCACAGACTGCATATGTTTCGGTAATGTAATTAATATTAAAATATCTAATCATGGATTTCTGTCAGTAACATCCATCATAAGTTCAAGGTAAAACTTTTGGCTAAAATTAATGTTAGTATGCGACTCAAGTCTTTAGCTTTTGCCCATATTATAATGATTATTTTTTGAAATATTCAACCTTCTTTCATTCGAAAGAAAGGTGATAGGTTACAAATGCTGCTACTCAACAATGGATATAGCATTTCTCTTTTGGGTGAGTGAGAACATATGGATGTTACTGGGAAGGAGTGATCATGAATAATTTAGAATAACTCGAGATCTCATGTGGTAGTAAAAATGAAATATGCGTTGGTTAAATGAGAGAGAACTATGCTATTTGGGTTTGAGGTCATTTCAGTAACATACACGTACTCTAATTCTTTTTCTTGTTCCCCACTCCTGAAGAAGTATAATAGAATAAGTAATGCTGTGTAGCCAATTGAGGAATGAAGCCAGACACATTGTAATACAATCACTTGGGAAGTTTAAACAGTTAGAAATCATAACTTCCAAGAAAGAAACTGCTGATATCACTTGGATTAACGATCTGTTTTAGTGAAATATCTCTTCATTTTTATAGTGCATGGAAGCATTTGATACCCATTTGATATTAGTTTATCCATTCATCTAAAACATCTTTGGCATGGCTCCCTGAATGGCATTTTCCCTAAATTTAGGTCGTGATGACTTGACTTTGTGTTCTGGGTGTAGTAACTGGATCTTTCTCCAGGGAGAGGTGTGTGTTTTATTTTCCTTTTTGAATGAAGCACAGAAACGGTAAACTCCGGGGAGTTTATTTACATTACTCTCAGGTATAGTAAGAAGAATGGTTACCAGCTTACCACTTAGGAGGCTAAGATTACTCACTAAGATTCTACAAGAATTGGTAGTTAATTGGAGAAGTAGTAAAATAAGCTTTTAAGTGAGAGTTTAAGCCCAGAAAATAAAAGTACTCTCTGTTTCCAGTAGGCAGATAGGGTTTAAGGCTTTATTAGAATTTATTTTTTTTTAAAAAAAGTGCACTTGTGGAAAAAAAAAGGTATGTAGGAATAGGAAAAAAAATCATTAAGCATTGGGAGATTTTTTTTCTTTTCTTTTACCTAGTATAAATTTAAAATTAAAATGTGAGACACACAGAAACCTTTCCAAAGAATAGATATAATTTAAGGGCATTTTTAATAGAATAAGTGTGATCACTCTGATTTTTATCTCAGCCATATGAAAAGAAGTTCTTTTCTGGTTTACATATAAATGATTAATATAATTTCAATTCTTATTGATTTATGAAATTTTTTTCTTCCTTGCTTGTGGCTAGGTTAAGAATTATTTTTTTCCTCCACTGAAGAAATTGTATATACTCTGGTCTAGTTTTGGGAATGAATTTCTGTTGTTCCATTTTAACTTGACATATTATCTATAACACTGAGTATTTTTTTTGCTTAAGTGGGAAGGAAGAGGCTATGGAGATTAGCTGTCCACCTTCTTTTGTTTTACGGATGGGGACATTAGATGTTTATTTGATATGCTAAAAGATCAGAGGACTGTGTTGTTTTCACATATATGCATGGCAGGATAATTTCTGAAGAAATGAATCTTGAGAACAAACCTAAATGGCCATGGTTTAGTCATAATGAAGCATAAAGCAGAAATTTTAGAAGCTAGATTTCAGTTTTAAAAAAATGTTCTAAGCAGATTTTTTCTTGACACATAGTTTACATACCGTACAATTTGCCTTTTTAAGCTGTACAATTAGTGAGTGTTAGTATATTCACTAGACCGTGCAACAACCATCACCACTGTCTAGTTCCAGAACATGTTCGTCATTTTAAAAGAAACCCATAGCCATTAGCGGTCACCCTCCATACTTCCCTCCCTCCACCCTTTACCGAGGACTGATATACCTTCTGTCTTTATGGATTTCCCTAATCTGGAATTTTCTTATAAATGGAATCACACAATATATGGCCTTTTATGTCTAGCTTTTCTCACTTAATATAATGTTTTCAAGGTTCATCCTTATAGCATGTATCGATACTTTTTTCCTTTTTCTGGTTGAATAATATTCCAGTGTGTGTGTATGTGTGTGTGTGTGTGTGTGTGTGTGTGTGTGTGTGTAGATAATACATTTTGTTCATTCATTGAACAAAATGTATTGATGGACGTTTGAATAGTTTCCACTTTTGGCTCATAATGCTGCTGTCAACATTTGTGTACAAGTTTTTGTGTGAATATGTATTTTCACTTTTCTTGGGTATATGAATGTGAGTAGAATTGCTGCGTCACATGGTAAATCTAAGTTTAACTTTTTGGCAGACTGCCAGACCGTTTTTCAGAGAGTCTGCACCATTATACATCCCCACCAACAATACTGGAGGGTTCCAGTTTCTCCACTTTCTCATCAACACTTGTTATTTTCCTTTTTTTCCTGATTATAGCTATCATTGTGGGTGTGAAGTGATATCTCACCATAGTTTTGATTTGCATTTCCCTAATGACCAATGTTGTTGAACATCTTTTCATAGCCATGTGTATATATTCTTTGGAGAATTGCCTATTCAGATCCTTTGCCTATTTTTAAATTGAGTTGTTTGTCTTTTTATTTTCCCATTATTAAGAATTCTTTATATATTCTGGATACTACATCCTTAACAGATGCATGATTTGCAAATATTTTGTCACATTCTTTTGCATTGTATTTTTAGTTTCTTAATAGTGTCCTTGGAAGCACAAAAGTTTTTAATTTTGATCAAGTCCAATTTATCTTTTTCTTATTGCTGTTGTTGCTCATGCCTTAGGTGTCATATCTAAGAAAACACTGTATAATTCAAAGTCACAAAGATTTATACCTCTGTTTTCTTCTAAGAGTGTTATAGTTTTATCTGAGGGTGGCATGGCCTGGTGGAGGCTAAAGAAAAGAAAGATCTTTTCAATCGTATACCCTCGGACACAGTCTGCTGTGCCAATCTCTTACATCCTTTCCCCGGAGGCTCAGGGTGTCCTGGATCATTGGGGCCTGGAGCATGCTTCTATGTTCAGGTTGAGTAGGTCCTCCCCAGTTCACTTGAGTCCTCTTGGTCCCCTCCATTGGTTTGGGCAGAAGGCAAGCAGCTCTGGGTTGTAGGCATTTAGGCAGGGAGTCACATGCCCTGTGGGAAACTGCTGTTCCCCACTGATTTCAAAAGCCCCGGTGCACTAAAGCCAGAAACTTTACTCTCTCCAACCTGGGCTGAGGCACCAACTGTATCCTGATGTGTTGATTTAAAGATGGCACTAGCCTGTCTCTCCAGTTGCCCCTGTAGACCTCCATGAACGGTAGAATGGAGTATTAGACCTTCCTTATTTTCTAGCTGACTTGTGTCCTCCCATGCAGGCAGTTACCTTGGGCTTCCCTTGGCTTCTTATAAAGGTTCTCACCCATCATCAGGTTGTCTGCGGCAAGGGAAGGAGCAAAATAGAGGTCCTTTGTTTTGCTTTTGGAAAGTGGAATTTTATAAGCAACTATTGAATTACACAAGTAATTAATGAATACATTAATTACATCCAAATAGAATGCATTCTTTAATAACATCAAAATAGTACAGGGAAGTTTCCCCACCAGAGACAGTCAAATTTGAGAGCTTGATTTGTGTATTTTGGGCCCTTTATAAACAAACACACACACACAAATACACAGAGACGGAAGATGTTAAGTATTGTATTTGTGTTTCATATAAATATCATGTGCCATTTTGCATCTTCCTTTTATCATTTAACATTCTGTTTTGTTATAAATAGATCAAACTTATTCGCTTATAATTTCTGCATAGTACTCCATGGTGGAATATATCATAAATTCATTAACTGTTGCTCTTCAGATAAACATTTATGTTGGTCCTAGATTTTTGATACTATAGACAAGTCTGCAGAGAGTATCCTGGGCTTTGTCTCGTTCTTCAGACATGGGAAGATTTCTTTGCCATTAGATATTCAGAAGTACAACTGTTGGTTCATCAGCAAGTGCATTGTGCAAGCATAAGTACATTTTAAATTTCAATCATTACAAATTGCCTTCCAAAGCAGTAGTACTAGTTTCCCTTCCCCTAACAGTACAGGAAAAACCTCATCAGCCTACTCCCTATCAAGGTTTGATATTATCAAATTATAAAATGTTTGCTAACCTGATGGGTGGAAAATTGTATAGTATTTTCTTTTAACTTACTTGTCCTGGAGACCTAGGGCACTGAGATGCATTATGTACACAAGTTGGTGACTGCGGATATCACCTTCGGGCATAGCAGTTCTTAGGGAAGAAAGTAAAAATGCAAGGCACTCCCATTTCGTTTATTTAAAAGTAGGCCAGTCACACTAAAGAAGTTGATGAGAAGAGTTGCAAAGGCTTGGAGCCAGGGGCAGGTGATGGGCAGGTTGTGGAGCAGTGAAGACAGGGTCATTAATGACCCAAAGCCACCAGAGAGAGGTTTCATGCTATACCCTGACTGGCAGGTGAGAATGAGCTGGGGAAGACTGCAGAGCCAGAAAGAGCAAAGACGCAGTTGGGCAGCTCGTAATTGAATGAGAAGAAAGTGACAAGATACTGGTAACAAAGTACTCCTAATTATTATTAGTGAAAGAGACCCCAAGTTCTGAAGGTTATGTTTTCTAGTTTCTGATTGTAAGATGATGGTTTCTAATGAATGTTATCTAAGTAAATGACAGGATCATTTTGACAGAAAGCACCGGTAAATATGTGAGTGTCGTGTTTCCTGTTGTAGTAGTTTTTTTATTATGTCTGAGTAATAGCTACCACTTTGTGAACTTATACCACAGGCACTTTGCTAAGTGCTTCACATATATTGTGCAGTTTAATCCTAGTAACCCCATGAAAGCAAGCGATGGAATAATTCCCTTGTTACAGAGGAGGGAGCCGAAGTTCTGAGAGGTAGCTTATCCAGGGTTGCACAACCAGTGGGGAGCAGAGGTGGGATCTACGTCTTAGGTCTGCACCATTAAGCTAATCTTCTTCATGAAAGCCCAGTGCCCAGGCTGCATCCCACGCCAGTCACATGAGAGTCCTGCGGGTGAGAAGGCAGGTGTCCCCAGGTGATTTATTGCTCCCCAGCTGACTCGGTGCCTAACTCAAGTAGAGAGTAGCTGATGCAGATGCTGCTGCTGCTGCGAACACCATTGAAAACACAGTGATGGTGATTATGTGCTGGAGATGATATTAAACACTATATATTTAATATATATTAAGTAGCTTTCAAACTATTTGTACTGCAACCTATGGTAAGAAATGCATTTTATATCATAACCAAGCACATATATGCAGATATATGTAATTGAGAAATTATAGTTTCATGTAAAAGCACTTCTCTTTGCAAATGGGACACACTATGGTGGTTCTATTCTATTCTATTTTTATTATCTTCGAGATGCTTCTGATTCAAATGTGAATTACCTTTCCATTATCATATTCCCAAGGAGAAAGTGAAGTCTAAAGATTAAATCCCCTTAGAAGTTAAATACCAAACACAATCAAGTTCAGATGAATTAAAGTCTGCAGTCAAATTTCTTTCAGGTGCAAGTTTGAAATTATTACATAAAACTAGAACCCCAAATCCATCTCCTCCAGTTTTACTCTAAGGGATGCCTCGGAGAATTGGTTATTCTTCAACAGCTGCAGTCTGAGGGAGGAAGACCTCAGAAATTGAGGCCAAGACTCTGATGTCCTTTAAAGAGTCTTTAAAGAGCCAAAGAGTTAATAGAAAACAAAATTATCACACAGCAATGGCCCCACTACAACATAATCTGAGTTAAAAAAAAAAAAAAAAAGCCAGTCCGTAGTCTCTAGAGCCATCATCCCAGGCAGCATTATTTTAGCAGAGCCCAACATTGAATCTTGTGAGAGAGCTGATGCTGTAAGAACGAGCAGGGTGGGTAGAGAGTATCTTGATTTCAACTTTCCTTGCAGAATTCTCTACATGAGCAGAATACTATCTCCGTAGGAAGAGGTTAACACTATACATTTGCCTTACCTACTAGAAAAATCCACCTTTGCTTCCTGTTTTCTAACTGAGGCATTTAGACATTACTGCTGTTTTGCAAAGTATGCTAAGAAGGATTCTAAGGTGGTCCCCCGGATCGGGTCCTCTGCCCACTGTCCCGCCGGTGAACGTGTCTTGTGTAATCTACTTGAGTATGGGTGGAACTCCATGATGTCACTCGCATGATATTGTTATATTACCTGGCAAAAGAGAGAGGTCCAGGCGAGGCTGACCTAATCAGATGAGCTCTGTAAAGCAGAGCATTTTCTCTGGCTGCTTGCAGAGGGGCATGTTAGAGATAAGAGCTTCCTCTGGCCTGGGGGAAAGCAAACATCCGTGTTGTGAACTGCCTAAGGGAGCCATGTGACAAGAACCTGAGTGCCTCCTCGGAGGGCGAGGTCAGTCTTTGACCAACAGCTGGCAAGATAACCGGGACCTCAGTCCTACAACTTCAAGGAACTGAATTCTGTGAACAAACTGAGTCAGCTTAGATGAGGACCGCAAGCCTCAGGTGAGATCTCAGCCCCAGCTGACACCTTGATGGCAGCCTTGGGAGACCCTGAACAGAAGACCAGTTAAAACATGCTTAGACTCCTGACCCCTGGAAATCTTGCAATAATAATTGTGTGCTGGTTTAAACCACTAATTTGTGGTCATGTGTTATGCAGAAATAGAAAATCAATACACAGAACTTAAAAAACATCTGCAGTGCTGGTGGCCCTAGTCTTTAGGTCTTATTTAAGATATTTTTCTTTCTTATCCAGTGTATATCTCTTCATTTTCTTTTTTTTTTTTTTTTTACCCCCCCCATCTCTTCATTTTCATTGATTGCGGTGCTGAGTTGAAAGTGGGCTTTCCCTCCAGGAGAAGCTTTCCCAGGGAGAAACTGGGCTTGGACAATTCCATAACAAGAAGCAGGAGGACAGCTGCTCAGGCACAGAAGGGAACATGCTCAGTAACAAGAGAGGTACTGCATCAGGGAGCTCTGGAGTGTAGCTCCCTGGAGTGTGTCCCATTTTGAGGTGAGGGAGCTGGGCCTTCATCCTCCCACACCATTCAGCCATTGGCGTTGGGTTGCTCCAAGAGGTGTAATTCACAGGCATTTTCAGGTCAGTGTTTGTAAAGGTGACACAGCTCTAATAATATGAGAGGAGGCAGGAAGTCACAGGTAACAGATACGAGTATAGAGGCAGAGCATACAGAAACTAGGAGCTAGGCACACATAACTTGTAAAATGGCTCTTGGTGGAATATCAACAGTATATGCTTAATCCCCCAAATTCAAGATACCATATGGCTCCAGGCTTAAAGCCTCTTTCCCTGGGCACTGCTGCTTAACCCTCCTGACCTCAGCAGCTGTAAGTTTTATCCACCCATCAAGGTTTGTCTCCTTTGCCCACACACTAAAGTCCAAGACCCAGAGCCACAGGCCTTGGTGTCACAGAGCATCATTTCACCAACTTAAACACTTTGTATAGTTTGTAATATTCCAAGACAGGTCACCAAAGATGGGGACCTTTGAGAGGGCCCCCAATAAATAGAAGCCCTTTGCCCACTCACATTCTGAAAAACAAAGAGAAATAAAGCACAGAAGAGGATGTGAAAGCCATTATCACCTTTATTACTGGTAGAAGCCAGGTTGGAGATCAGAGCTTTAGTTCTGTTGGCTGAGTGGGCTTGTTATGGCCGAACAGCAGAATTAGCAGATGTATCTGTTCACTTGTAGGCAAAGATGGGCTGAGATAGGCCTCCCCCCACAGAACCTGCTCCAGAAGAGCTGCAGAGCAAGCTTGGAGCTAAGGGGAAAGCATGGAATGGGCAGAGTTTGTCCAGTTTACTGTTTCCTGATGTAGCAGGCAATGAAGTCACTCCATATCCCATGGATCAGGGGAGTAAGAATGTACAGTGTGAAGCTGGTGAGTTTTGTCCACATGGACAAAATAGTGAGGGAAAGTGTTTTCCCCAAACACATATACACGTGCTTACAGTCATGTGCATACACATGGACACAAAGAGCATAGGTGTACTTAGAGTCTGCAGTAAGCTTTCTCTAAATACAGGTGAGAACACTCCCATTTGCCTTTGTTAAATCCTTTAGGAATCCCTACTCTAATGTCATATAAATTTTTAAAAAGTTTTTAAAGGAATGAAAGTTTCTATGTTGGACCCACTGGTAATCTATTTTTCAAAAATTGACAATTGATGGTGATGATTTCTAAAATGCTTAGAAATTTCTATTTTGGTTTAGAAATTTGGAGGCTGCCATTCTTGGGAACAATCACCAAGTGAGCCTCAATTAGTAACTCCCAGTTTACAGAGAATGACAAGGAATTGTTAAAATCTTGCTAATGCAGATTTTTCCCTATTTAGTTTTCATAGATTACCAATTTTTCAAGGAGAGGGAATCCAGTAAATTATAACCAGCAGTGTATTGAACCCAGCTAATTACTTCCTCATTTGTATTCTCCTAGCTCTTTTATATACTCTTAAAACTCCCATCAGATTGTTTTTGTTTAACCTTGTGTCTCTTCCACGCTACTCTGAGGATTTTGAAAACAGGTACCAAGAAGCATCATCAGATTGTCAACAGAGGAGATCACTGTATAGAAGAGGCTCCACTCTTTGTCTTCTCGAGGTTCAAAAAGGCCGCCTTCTTAGAGGATACGCAGTTGCCCCCTGTTCCCTAGTAGCTAAGCCACTGCAGCTACCATATTTCAGATTTTGTAGTCACTGTAGTGCTTAACGTGATATGTGTCACCTTAAGCTCTCAAACATTTTGAATTGATTCCAACTACTTCATAGTCAAAGATTCAGAAGCCACATTAGGTGTTGTGCTCATGAAGATCCCTGTGGTAAAAACATTAAGTGTCCCCTTGTGCAGACATCGTTTGCGTTTCTACATCCGCTCTTCTACGCTCTCTGGCCCGCTCTGTGCCCCAATAAGCTGATGTCTGTGGACTGCTATAATGGAATTTCTGGCCCCTTCCCCACCCGTTTCCATGGATTCTAGTTGGGATAAGCTAGTGGAAAGAAGGACGTCAGAGGGTGGGAGGAAGGTGGGGCCAGAGTATTTATTGTATCACCATGTTGAATTGCCATAAATTGGCTGCATTCCTGTACTGGAGGCCACAGCCTCTCTTGAGCTACAATCCTCCTCTCCAGTGCCTGGAAACTTTTCCTTCTGTTGTGTGTTGAATTGTGTATCTCGAAAAGACATGTTTAAGTCCTCATGCCCTTTAGCTGTGATTGTTATTTCATTTGGAAATAGAATCTTTGCAGGTGTAACCAAGTTAAGATGAGTTTACTAGATTAGGATGTACCCTAAACCCAGTGACTGATGTCCTTATAAAAAGAGAGAGATTTGAAGACCAAAGGAGACACAGGGAAGAGGACCATGTGAAGACAGAGACAAAGATAAAAATTATGATGCCATAAGCCAAAGAAGGCCAAGAATTGCGAGCAAGCACTAGAAGCTGGATTCCTCGTTACCTTTGGAGGAGACGTGGCCCTGCTGACACTGTCATTTTGGGCTTCTCTCCCCCAGAACATCAGGAGAAAAGAATTCTGTTGTTTTAAGCCGCCTGGTTTTTGACAATTTGTTAGCGGCAGCCCTAGGAAACTAATACACCTTCCCTTTTCACCTTTAGGCCTTGGGGAGGGGGTGATAACAGCTCTCAGATGTTGCTCATTTTAGAATGGATCACCTTCTCATATTGGTTTCCTTTAACTTTGTTCGTATACTTGTGAGTGGCCCCTTTATTAAACTCTCCTAAGTTATGCCATTTGAGTTTCCCATCTCAGTCTTGCCAGGACAATGCTGATTGACACACCCAGTTTCCATTCAGTTACAGAAACCCTTGCTTCTTATAGTTGTCATCAAATTTTGGCAGGGCACATGCTTGCCAAGGTTGACTGAAATTTCCAAGCTCCCTCATAGCTGAGTGTGTGGCTGTGTGGCTAATTTCAGGTTGGAGGATGTGCATGAAACTGATAGGTTCCACTTCTGGGTTCCATTGTGTGGGAGGGTGAGTAATGGTCCCCCAAATGTGTCCCTGTCCTAATCCCTGGAACCTGTGAATATGTTACCTTACATGGCAAAAGGGATCTTGAGATGGGGAGAGTAGGATGCATTATGCAGGTGGGCCCAGTGCGATCACAGGGGTCCTTCTGAGAGGGAGGCAGGAGGATGAGAGTGGTGGAGACGTGATGCTGGGAGTGGAGGTCGGAGCGTGCACTGTGCAGAGGGAGGACGAGGGCACAAATCAGGAAATGCACTTAGCCTCTCGAAGCTGCAAAAGGCAAGAAAACAGATTGTCCTCTAGAGACCAGAGAAAGACAGCAGCTTTACTGGCACCTTGATTTTAGCCCAGAAGACCTGTTTCAGACTTCTCACCTTTAGGACTCTAAGATAATAAATTTCTGTGTTGTTTTAAGCCACTCAGTATGGTAATTTGTTATAGTAGTAATAGGAAACAAATGCAAAAAAGAAAACTACTTGTACTCCACTCTTTTCCTTTGGGTCGAAATTTGGAAATGGCAGAAGGTACATTTGCCCTTGCAGAGGAAGATATTAGAACAAGTTAGAAGGAACCTAGATTCCTGGGTCACCTGTCATAGCCCTGGATTGTTAAGTAGGAGAGAAATAAACTTCTGCCTTATTGGGGCCGTTGTCTGATGTGTTTCCTTATACCAGCCTATTCTCTATATCGCATATCATTGTTCTACAACGTCTGTATCTGTCAGGGTTCTTAATTGCAAGCAGTAGAAACTGCCTCTGGGTGTTAAAGCAGAGAGGAGATCTATTAAAAGGATGTTGGAGGAATGAAGGAGAAAATATCTGTTAGGGCCAGAGAACTAAGCTAAGAGGTTACACAGCAAGAACATCAGGAACACCATGAACCTCACAGCTCATGTCATGAATATCATGACCAATGTAAGATCCAGGTGCTAGAACTGCTGCTGCTGTTTTTTTGTTTTTGTTTTGTTCCACATCTTATTTTCAGTACCTGTACAGAACCTGGGACATACTAGACCCTTAATCAGTATTGATAGAGTGAATGGATTAGTGAAACAGCTCCCTAACTGGTCTCCTGCCTTTCCCCTTCTCCAATACCTTCTCCCCATGGTAGCAAACACATTTCTGATCATGATGTTACTTTCTTTCAGCAGCTTCTTACTGCCCAGGTGAGAATGCAACGCTTGAGAAGGCTCATGATCTGGCCTGGTCTCCTCTCTCATCACTCTCCGCCATTGCCCCTGGGCTCTGGGAGCCATTCCCGTCCCTGTTCCGAACCTCTTCCACCTCTCCTGCTTCCAAGCCTTCCCACTGGCTGCTTCGCTGTCCAGGATTCTGGATCTTCCATCTTCTTTTGTTTGACCTGTTCATTGTTTCTTACTTCAGCCTGGATGTCACCCTGATGGGACGCTGTCCCTGACCTCCTCCGTAAGACCAGTGGGCTCTGCATCAGAGTATTTCCTCTGGTGCATGACTTAGCTAACCGTATTTCATCTGCACATTTAATTGCCTGACTTCTTTAAAATATGTAAATCATCTGAGAGCAGGGACCTCTCCTATGCACTGGGCTTATTGCAGCTCCCGGCTTGGCACAGACCCAGTAAATCTTTGCTGAACGAATGAATGAGTAAACAGATAGACCAAGGGCAGTGTGATTATTGGCTAATACTTCTAGGCTCTAAAAATGGGATGGAAGGTAGTGTTCGTCCAAGGTTTATTCAGTGAATATACGTTCAGGGCATGCCGTGTGCCAGGCCCTAGAATTACAGACTGTCATGGAAACTGATTGTCTTAGGAAACGGTGAGTGAATGGATGGTGCCACCACCAGTGTGCCACGTGGCACTAAGATGCATTCTGTCTGTGTGTCCTTGTGCCGTAAGCTTCCCAAAGTTTGGGATGGGTGTGTTTACTTGTCAGAGCCTAGATCATGTGCTACAGCTATGCTGTAAGAGAGCCTAGGAAAATAGGTTTCTGGCACTTGGAGTTCTGTTCCAGGGTATTCTGCCTCAGAATTTGGGGAGGAGTTCTTAATTTGTAGGATGCTGGCTGCCCATATAGAATGGCAGTTGTCCACTCCACCTGTAAAAGGAATTTTAGGATAACTGTAAATTCAATTTCATTATTACTTCATAATAACATCCTGGAAACTGGCACTTACAGATGTAACCCTCTCAAGTAGGCGGTGATGCCTCTGATTTTAGCTCCCACAATTTGAAGAGCTAATGTGGCATTTTTTTCCCCATCGAGCTTATTGGGTTTCAAGTGAAAAAGGTATTCTGAAGAGGGGAAATGAGAAAGCAGAAACATCTGTGACTTGGCAACCGAAAGAAGCGCTACGCATGTGTGGGTTGAGTCGCGGAATGTGTAGAAACAAATAGATGCACCCAGCAGCTGTAGTGGGTATGCCGTTTCAAGCCAATCCCCCAGAAAACGAACAGCGGGGCAGTCCGTTCCTGAGTTGCGCGATGCATTGGAATGTTGAGCTAATCAGGCAATCTAATCGACTGCACATCTGCAGCTGCTTTATCATTAGTCTCGAATGGGCATTATCTCTTTGCATGCCAGGGACGCCTAAGTGTCGCTTACCCTTTCCAATAGAAGCTCACTGTGGGGTTTACATTTCCATTGCTTTTAATTGCACTCAAATTCAGGTGATCCGCTTTAAGGTCAAATACAGTATTTTTCTCCCCTTTCTTCTGTCTGAACTACTTTGAAGGAAAGGGTCGGAAGAGCTGGCATGTCCAGGTGGAGCAGGGAGGAAGTTGGGAGGTGCTGCTGAGGTCTTGGGTGAGAGCATGCTGATGTTGTGTTAACATAAAGCATCGGGATAGAGTTCAGTGCTGAGGCCGTGATAGCAGGAGGGGGAAAACGGCAGCCAGTGTTTCCAAGAATATAAAAACCTTCACAGGCTTACCGTGAACTCATTTTGGAGCAAAAGTATTTACCTTCATTGTTAGTCCCTCGTTTTCCCTTTTGAGTTTATTACCTGGATATAATTTGTGTCCATGCTTAAGCCCTAATTATTTTCAATAATCATTTTCTGGATGCAGTTGCCATAGCATCTAATTCTTTGGCAAACAGAGAAGAAATAATGATGTGTGTGCTTTTTTTTTTTTTTTTTAAGTTTATGAAACAAACACCCAAAGAAACATTAAAAAATGGAAGAGTATAACACAAAATGAAAAATTTTAAAAGAGAGGAAAACAGCATATTTTGGGAAACTATGAAAATAACACCACTGCAACAAAAGCGGGTCCTAATTCTGACTGTGTAAAACTGTGGATGTGTTTATTTTCACAGCTGGTCATATGTGCTAGAATCCATACCTGCAAACATACTACCTTTTTTTGTTTGTTTGTTTTGTTTTGTCAGTCTTTTCTACTGGGAATAAGAATAAAGAATGAGGTGGCTGGTGGAAATATGGGGAAAATGCCAAGAGCCTCCTAGAATCTCAATCCCAAGGGTTTAAATGAATTGCTGTCTTGGATGAGTCACGCTTGTGAGAAAACTCACTTCATATCTCCTGGAAACTTTTTCTAAAGATGGTGTGGACCCGCATTTTGAAATCAAAATTTTGCATGTTACATCCAATGCAACCTTTCTTATTTGTGAAATATATGTCAGTAAAAATAAAAATAAATTTTAATAAAAAACATTATATGTCATTTTGATGTATGAAAAGGTATTCCCTGTTTAAAAAAATGACTTCAAGAATTCATTCATTTGCAAAATACCTATTGGGTTCTAACTATGCATAAAGTATGGTAGAGGGTGGTGAGGATATGGGAGTGGTACCCAATTTCATGCTCATGTGCCTTCCATTCTAGTTGAAAGGAGATAAATACTAACCCCCAAAGTAAATGAACATCATAAATCCAGGGAGTGATCCCAGGACAATACAGCAACACTTTATAATAGAGGAGGTGAGGGGAAGAAGGACTCTTCTGTAAGGGAGGCCTCTACTGAGCAGAGACCAGAAACCTGAGAACAAAAGAGTGTCTAGTGGGAGGAAGCTTTGTAGATGGCCTTCAGCAAGTGCAAGTGCCCTGAGGAGGGTATACACTTGGCGTATTTGAAGAACTAAAAGAAGGCTACTGTGGTTGGAGTGTGGCGAAGGAGCTGGAGGGGGAGACAGGGACAATATTCAGGAGTCTGGATTTCATTTCATGGACAGTGGGAAGCCATTGGAGGGATTTAAGCAGGGGAATAACAAGTTCTGATCTAGGTTTTGAACACTGGCTACTGAGAGAGGAATAGAAAGGAGTTCAGCAGGCGTGGAAGCAGACATACTAGTTAAATGTCAATTTCAGTAATCCTGCAAGAGATGAAAGTGGGTTGGACTAGGGTGATAGCGTGGAGATGGAGGGGCGTGGATAGATGGGGTATTTCTAAATTTCTGTAACTGTGTTTATACATATGCACATGTATGTGTAATATATATATATCCATGTAAATTTTATTGTGTATTATGTTTTATATGTAAAGTTAAAAATTGTAAGGCATTTATAGGTAAGTGAGACATGTATAATTGCCATCTGCCTTCGGTGGACGTGAGGTTACCATCAATAACAACAACATATCTCAGTAGCCCTTATTAGGCAGTCACCCTGTACCAGGCCCTGCATTCAGTGCTCTGGATATATTAGCTCAGCGGATCCTCAAGGAGTCAGTGTTACTGTTATTGCTGTTTTAGAGGTGAGGAGCTTATGCATGGAAGAGTGTAAGGATGTGCCTGATGGTATCTAGCCAGTGACTGCGGGGATTTGCACCCGGGCCCGTCTGGTTTCAGAGCCTGAGCAGTCCTGATACCGTATATTGACTATATTGACGTCACTTACGGCCATCCAGTCCGTTTGGCTGACTGCAGAAATAGCATGCTAATTGAGTTGCCACTCTTCAAATGAATGATACAAGATCTGAGTTTCCTTGAGGGTGTATGTTGTGGACTAGCAGAAATATTCTGGACTTAGGGCTATTACCATTGCTCCAGTGTCTCTGATGTTAATGATTTCATCATATTTGAGACGGTTACCTCCATGGTTCTGGGTATGGGTCACTGAAATATACTTTGGGAAGCCACCAAATCTGTGTATTACTAAGCAATTGCCTAGTGCAATCAGGAAGTCATCTAAAGAAAAGGAAAAAAGGTAAATAAAATAGGAGGCTGCACCCTCATTCTCTCTAAGAAGGCAGAATTTTTATCTTTCTTTTCCCCTTTTTCCCCTTTGAGCAATGCACAAGTACTAAAATTGTGCTTGGTGTTGCTTTTTTTTCCTTTTGGTAGGTCTGTGTTGGTTGTGTGTGTCTTATTTTATTTTAATCTTTTTATGTTTACCCTTCAGTTCTGTCAGGATGGACTGTCAGCCACAGGCTCCCTGCTGGTGGAGGTAGGCTGTGTGAGAAGGTACACAGCAACTGCCACATGCCAGAGCTCCCTGGTAAGGAGGAATGCTCCGAGCTGCTGGGAGATGGGCTCTAATGAGGCCCCAAAGGAGCTGGGGTGGCCATCGCTTCTCCTGCGTTGCAGAGGAATCATCAGCCTCTCAGGAGTTGTTAGTACCAAAAACCCACTGATGCAAATCATTTGGGTCCTTGCATCTAAAGAATCACAGCCTTTTGGGGCAGAAAGATAGCTTAGTGACTTTTCATCTGCTTTTTTCATTTTGTTGTTAAGAAAACTGAGGTGGAGGGTGGACAAGGAAACTTTGTAAAGTTTAACTAGTGTCAGAACTGAGGCTTAAACCCTTTCATGTGTATTTCTTTCTAGTAATAACATTAATTATGATAATAATAATAGCTAAGGTTTATTGAGCTCAATGCTTAGTCCTTTTTTGGTATGCCTTAGATTATTTAGTTCTTAAAATGAACTTCAAGTGCAATTACTATTATTAACTCCATGTTATGGATGGACAAATTAGGATATAAGATGTCAAGTAATTTACTCAAGGTCAAAGAGATAGTAAACGGGCCGATCAGGGACTCAAATTTAGGTCCAATACACCAAACACGATGCAAACCATCTCTATGCCATTCTATTTCCCATTTGATTCTTACAATGATATATGTCTGTTTTAAAAGGTATTCAAGCAAGAAGGCTTTGCATACTACAAATTATCATTTGAAACATATGGCATATGATATATAGCTATGTCAGTAAAAATTGTGAGGAGTGTTGTAAAAATTGACTTCTAATAATTGCAAAGTGTCTTAGATTGCATTCTTTGGGAAATGATGTACAGGAAGTTTGTTTGGGAGTACCCTCAAGATCAACCCTTATGAAAGAATGAAGAAAGTAGGATTGAACAGAGGAAGGAGGTGAATTATAATGTAGTTGCATCAAAGACCTCAGCCCATCCTAAAGGGAGGTCTGGGTTGCCGTGACCTTTCAGGGTTGACTCACCTTGAGGCAGGAGACTGGCCTTCATGTATCATGCAAAGACCAGTAATTGCATGCAGATTGTTCCTAAAGAGGGAGGCACAACTTTGGGCATTTCTCTTTGGCTGAAGGCAGTTCCTAAGGAGAGACTCAGCTGAGAGCCAACAACCACTAGTATTTCTGTCAGTTGGGGTTATGAATACATTATTCTGAAGGGGAACTACTACAGTCCGCCCCTTGTGTTGCACACGTCCATTTGCTTTGTCTAATCAGGTGTGGAAACAGCTTCTAGAAGATTCTTTTTGATCTCTCTTCCAAGAGAAACTTACCAGGTAACAGCTAATGGGACAAAATGCATTCTCTACCTCTGCAGCTGGTCTCAAGGTGGAAATGGATATTTTCTTTTTCCTTTAGTACCCATCCTAGATACCCTCTGACTGGCATTTCCTTTCCTTCTTTCTTTTTCTGTTGGTATTCTAGTGTGAGAAGCCTGAAATTACAGGCTAAAACCTATAGTAGGAAGCTTAAATGGGTCTCTGGCTGTGTTCCCTGGTGGAAATGTACCCTTTCTGGGAATAAGGATTCTTAAACCCTCAGAGTTCCAGCAGATGGAAAAAAGAAATTTCCCATGTGGATCACTGAGATGTAGGTTGAGTGAGGTCAGTTCTGCTTCTACCCCTTGGTTCGTAAACCTATACGTTCTGCCTAATAAGGACACAGCACTATGTACTATCATTGATTTATAGTATATTTCTTGTCCCTCCCCATCCTTGCAAGAAATCCTCTACAAGTTGATGTTCCAGTTATATCTTCAAAATGCCATTTCAGTGCTGGGACAGTGGATAGCCACATGCAAAATAAGTTGCACAACTGCCTCACACCATCCACCAAATTATTGCAAAGTGGATCATAGGTATAATTGTAACAGATGAAACTATAAAGCCCTTGGAAGAAAATGTAAGTGTAAATCTTCATGATCTTGCATTAGGCAATGGTTTCTTAGATGTGACACTAAAACCTCAAGTGACAAAAAAGTGATAAATTGGATGTCACCAAAACTAAGAACTTTTGTGCTTCAAAGGATACTGGGAAGTTAAAAAAAAACCTACAGAATGAGATAAAATATTTGTAAATCATATACCTGATAAGGGACTTGCATCCAGAATGCAAAAGAACTCTTATGATGCAACAAAAAAAGACAACCCAGTTAAAAACTGGGCAAAGGATTTGAATTGATATTTGTTCAAAGAAGATACACAAATGGACAATAAGCACTTACAAACTTGCTCCACATGAGGAGCCATTAGTGAAATGAAAATTAAAAGCACAGTGAGGTATGCTTCACACCTACTAGAATAACTAAAATAAAAAAGACAGATATAACAACTGTTGGAGAAACTGGAACTCATAAATTGCTGATGGGATAGTAAAACAATGTAACTGCTTTGGAAAACAGTCTGGCAGTTCCTAAAAATGTTAAATATACAGGTACCATATGACGTACCAATCACACTCTTAGGTATATACTTGAGGAAAATGAAACATAGCCATGCAAAAACTTGTACACCAGTGTTCATGGGTGCGTTATCCATCATAGCCAAAAAGACGAAAGAACCTAAATGTTCATCAGTTGCTGAATGGATAAGCAAAATATGATATATTCGTGCAGTGGAATATCATTCAGCCATAAAAAGAAATTTAACAATACTTCATGAATGTACCTTGAAAATATTATGCTAAGTGAGAGAAGCCAGTCACAAAAGACCACATATTTTATAATTCCATTTATACAAAATGCCCATAATAGACAAATCCATGGAAATAAAAAGTAGATCAATGTTTTCTGGGGCCTCTAAGAGGAAGAGAGAAGAGGAGAGACTGCTGTAGGGTACAGGGTTTCCTTTTACAGTGTTGAAAATATTCTTCAGTTACATAGTGACGATGGTGACACAACTTTGTGAACATACTATGAGCTATCGAAGCGTACACCTAAAAAGGGTATATTTTATGGTATGTGAACTATATCTTAATAAAGTAGTTATTTAAAAAGTGGCCATTATCAACAGAATGAGAAGACAAGCCACAGACTGGGAAAAATTTGCATTTCTGATAAAGGACTGCTATCCAAAATATACAAAGAACTCATAAAACTCAACAACATAAAATGAACAACCCCACTAAAAAATGGGCAAAAGACCTGAGCAGACACCTTGCTAAAGAAGAGGTACAGAGCGAAAATAAGCATATGAAAAGATGCTCCACATCATATGCCATGAGGGAATTGCAAATTAAAACAATGAAATAACATGACTGCACAACTATTAGAATGGTCAGAATCCAAAACATTGGCCACGCCAGCTGCTGGTGAGGACACGGAGCAACAGAAACTCCCATTTATTGCTGGTGGGAATGTAAAATGGTACCGTCACTTTAAAAGGCAGTTTGCAGTCTCTTAAAAAATTACATACGCTCATCATAAGATCCAATGGTCGCGCTTCTTGGTCTTTCCCCAAATGAATTAAAAACTTACGTCTACACAAAAACCTCCACATAGATCTTTACGGCAGCTTTATTCATAATTGCTAAAACTGGGAAGCAACTAAGGTGTTCTTTAGTAGGTGAAGGGGTAAATAAACTGTGGTGCAACCATGCAATAGAATATTATTCAGCACTTAAAAATGAGCTATCAAGCCATGAGACACAGAGGCCCCTTAAATTCACATTACTAAGTGAAAGCAGCCAAAATCTGAAAAGGCTGCATACTGTGATTCCAACTGTATGACGTTCTGAAAAAGGCAAAACTATGGAGACAGTAGAAAGATCAGGTTGGGAGGGATTAGGGAGGAAGGAGGGAGAGGTGACTAGGCGGAACACTGAGGATTTTCAGGGCAATGAAACTATTCTGTATGATACCATAATGCTAGATACGTGTCATTATACATTTATCCAAACCCATAGAATGTACAATTCCAAGAGCGAACCCTAATGCAAACTTCGGGTAGTGATGATGTGTCAGTGTAGGATCATCAGTTGAAACAGATGTGCCACTCTGGTGGGGGATGTTGACAGCGGGGTAGGCCGTGCATGCGTGGGGGCCAGAGATATCTGAGAACTCTTCACTTTTCCCTCCGTTTCGCTGGGAACCTAACACTGCCCTGAAAAATAAAGTCTATGAATAAACGGTGGCCACTACACCTCTCTGACAGCTTCTGGGTATTGTGGAGTGGGTTAAGACAAGTGGCCTCTGTCCTGCTTGTTCTCTCTCCTGCACCTCCATCACCGTAAAGTAGGTTGTTTGGTCTGAGGCGATATTATAAGCGGTCTTACGTTGGAAGATCAAAGACACTGTAATCCCTTGGGTAATGGTGCTAACTAAGACTCATGGGCAGGACAGGCAAACCCATTTCTGGAATATGGATCAATTTCTGTCAGGATGAATTACTGTGCTTCTAAGGTGGAAGGAGTCTGATGTAATCAACTCATTGCCAAGTGGCACGTTGGTTTCTTGAAGGGAGAGTCCATGTTGGGGACTCAGCATTGGTCTCTCGATGGCAGGTTGGCCTTGTTTTGCTGAGTTAGGAGACCACTCTTTGAGGCCCCTCTGTAGCCTCCATCTGTGCCATGACTTTATTCGTATGCCCATTTTGCCAGCCCTATGGAGGGTGATGATAAAAGCTGGCTAGTATCAACTGACCAAGCTATTCTGCCTTTCTTGGGCATTTGGTGCCTGTTCCCTTGCAAATGCTCCCTGGTGTGCCTTAACTTGTAAAAGTAAGATCTTCACATTTTGTGCTCACTCCCATGTTTCTGTTTACATGCCTGTTCCTGATCTACCAATGTTTCTTCTTTAAGGTTCCTGACTAACTAGCCAAGCTATTTGCTGCTGCCTCTCAGTCCATGTATGTTCTTACCCTAGGCTACTTGTCTTGACTGCCACACTAGCAAAAAATTTTTTTTGCCCTTGGGACCATGGTGTTTTATTACAAAAATAGAATAAAAACTTCAAAAACAGAGCAATCTCTTCTAATTTAATGAAAAAAAAAATTTTTTTTTATTGTTTTCTGTGTGTGAATTATATGCAACTTGAAAAAGTTCATGCAACTCCCAAGGTGAAGAGACGTGTGAGTTACATATGCTTCATGAGGCCCTGGGCTCAAAACTAGTGTGAGTTAAATACAACTCATGTGGCATTTAATGTGTTAACAGAAAATGAGCTCTCTGCCCATGGTGAAAATTTTCATTCATTGCTATCTGTTGGCATCACTCCAATTGAAGGTGAGTGCAGGAGTTTATTTTTGACTTGACCCCCACACACAGCTGGCCAGTCTGGCCCAGCTCGTGCCTCATCCCAGATATACCACTTCCGTGCCATGATGGTTTTCTCTTGTGCTTGTCTGTACTTACAACGTGGTGTGTCTGACTGAACCCAGGTTATGATGGGCAGTTCTGTTGGAATGGTCATGTACTGTCCCTTGAGCAGGCATCTCTCGCTAGCAGGGCTGAATAGCACACTTGGAGCTGTTTTTCAAATGGCATTAGTTCTCCACTGCAGATGGTGTGCCTTTGCTCCAGGACCCTGAGGGGTTATACTGTGATTCTATTATTGGAGCTTGCCAGAAACTCTACAATGCATTTACCCCTCACTTGTAGCTCTAAAACCATAGCATCTGCCTGGCTGTATGGCCCTATGAGAAGGGACACTGACGCCACTGCCCTGAGCTGCTGCAGAGTCTTTTCCTGCTCTGGACCCACTCAACACTGGCAACCTTTGTGTCACCTGGTGAACAGGTCAGAGAAGTATTCAGTAGAAAAAGAGGCCTAATTGGTGCCGGAAGGTTGGCCATGCGGTTGTTTGTCCCTTGCTTTGGTGGAAATGTCCTAGTATGCCCCAGGTCATTGTATCCATTAAAAAAAATCCAGCTGTGAGGCAGACCATGAATCTTGTTAGAATTTTTCTCTAATCTTATGGAACACATGCATCAAAGCCTCTGATACACTTGCCATATGTTGCTTATTTATTCTGATTAGCATGATACTGTTGGTATAATGGACCAATATGATGATCTGTAGAATGTCCACATAGCCTAGGTTGCTTGAGAATGGATTAGGTCAATGGATGTAAGTAAGACCATGAATGTATATTGTTGTCTATACCAAGTGAATGACCTAGAAAAATGTAGAAAGCTTAGCAATTCATATTATGAAGCCTACATAATTTTAATGTTGAAAGCTGATATTGGACAGTAAGTCCTCACTTAAAGTCAATAAGGTCTTGGAAACTTTGACCTTAAGAAAAACAGTGTACAGCAGGACCTCTAATAATGTCATGCCTTCAATGTTGTTTCGTTATAACATTGGTGAGAAAAAAAAAATTGGCTTCATTATACATTGTGTTGCATAAAGTCATGGTTTCTGAGAATCTGTTGATAATATTAAGTGAGGTCTTACTGTGTATAAAAAATTCTAACTAAAATACTCAAAATTGGAATTCAGAAAATGTATTAAGAGGATAATAACTCTGACCGATGAAAGTTTATTCTAGGAATATTAGAGTGTTTCACTGTGTTATCACAGTCAACAAATTTGTTCGGAAAACTCATATGACTGTATTAAATGCATCCTGAAAAAGAATTTGATAATGTTCAGTTGACATTCCTTATTTAATATGTAGATAAAATAGAAAGTATTTAGATATGATGCAGATTATTTATCAACAACTATCAAAACCCATGTAAATTCCTATAAATGGCCAACCACTAAGATTAAAATCAAGAAATAAACAAAGATGCTTTTGATTACCATTATTTCCAAAGATATAACCAAACCAATGTGATTTATCACAAGAATAGACAATTAGATAAGTAGACTAGAATATAGAATCCAGAAATAGATCTTAGGGTCTTAGTATGCGTGACTATATAACAAAGATAGTATTTCGATTTAGTGGCAAACGGGTGGTTCATTAATATATGATGTGGGTGCAAATGTCTATCCACCTGGAGTAAAATAAAGGTGGCATCCTTACCTTATAATATATATGAAAATAAATTCTATAAGGATTAAGGAGTCACATATGAACAAAATAAAATCTTAGAAGGACATGTAGGAGCCTACACATTTAATCTAGTGGCAGGAAGAGAAAAGCATTCTTAACCAAGATTTTCACCCAGAAAATACAGACTGTTTTCTCAGTAAAAGTTAAAAGCTATTGTATAGAAAATATTGGCACAAAGAGAATCATTGGAAAATACATTGAGGGCAATTTGTAAAGAAGACAGCAGGCAAAGGGTTAATATCCATAGCGTACAAAGAATTTTTGACATTTGTAAATTATATTTCTATATAAACAGTTCAATAGGTGAATGAACAGAGAGACACACAAGCAATTCGTAGAAGAATAAAACCAGGAAGCTCACAAATACGTAAAAAGATGCTCAAATTCATGATAGTTGTAGCAAAAGTGAAAAAGCGATGGCATTTGCTTGCCAGGTAGAAATATGAATAGATTCACCCTTCTATTAAATCAGTCTGGTGTTTTCTATTGAAATTATTTATTTATTATGTGTTTATTTATTCACATACGTATGCATGTATGTGTGTATTTAGAGATAGGGTCTCGCTCTGTTGCCCAGGTTGGAGTGCAGCGGCCTGCCTGATCTCAGTTCACTGCAGCTTGAACTCCTGGGCTCAAGTGATCCTTCTGCCTCATCTTCCCACGTAGCTAGGACTATAGGTTTGTGCCACCATGCCCAGCTGTTTTTTAAAAAATTATTTTATAGAGATGGGGTCTTGTTATGTTGTCTGGGTTTCTATTAAATCTTCAAAAATTACATATTACATAAAATTTAACTTCTGAGACTCTATCCCTTATAAATGAAGGCATCAGTGTGTGTGTGTGTGCATGTATGGGTGTGTGGAAGCTATCAAAATATCAGAAAGGGTTAAATACATTTTGATACATCTAATCATGATATATAGTCATTAAAAATGATGTGCTAGAGCTATCCCAGTTGACTTGGAGAAACTTTCATCAGGTGTTACTGAATAAGAATAGCAAGCTGGAGAAGAAACAATATCTATAAATTTTACAAATCACTGACAAACCCTCTATGTAGGTATGTATTTGTGAATGAATATGTATGTATGAATGTTTAGGTGTATGTTTAAATAAAATTAATAAAAATAAGGGTAAATTATGGAAGAAAAACTTGTTCTATTGGCTTGTTAACCTGGAAGAAATGGATGGGAATGACAGGGAGATGTTTGTAGGCAGAGAAAGGAGTGAAGTGGAGGGAAGAAGTAATAAAAGAAAAAAATTTAATTCTGCAAAATTGACAAAATAAAGAGAATTTCAACGAATAAAATGAAATAAAAGAAAAGAAATGGAAAATTTGAAATTATTTTGAATGCTCGCGAATGTGGGTATTTGTTGACCGATGGCTTACATCGTCAAGAACTGAAACCAAATCAGGAAAAACTGTAAAAAGTGCCCAAGAAATAGTATATTTGATTGGTTAGGAGCAAAGATTGGGTCCAGGTATCAACTTTGCCTTTGGGGATGGTACATAAGGTACAGGGTACCAGGATCCAGGCATCTCCATTGATGTGATCTGAATTGTTCTTTAAAAAAATTAACAGCTTGGTGGGGGGTTCTTTTGTAGCAAATCATACAACTAAATTTTCAAAATGGAGATCATTTGCTTTATATCACTGAATATCTGGGTATCCCCCAAAAAAGCGGATTTCATATTTAAAGATTAACTATTCTCTGTGTTTTGTCAGAAAAACAGCAGGATCAAGAACTTGTTCTTAAAGTACAATTTAAAGAAATGACTTTCCCTTTGACCTTAGTGAGTTCATAGCCTAAAATAATGCAGCTACATGAACCAGGAATGTATAAATAAAATAATTACAGTGATGCCTGTGAATAGACAGGTCGGGTTTTACAACACTTCAGGTATGGGGACGGAATTCGAATCTGGTAAGACTGACACCAAGTGGATTTAGGGTCGTTAAAACATTAAGGAGGCTGAAGGGATTCCAAAAGGATAGTTTTTAGTCTTAAAGATTGAGGAGGGCATAGGTGGTCACATAACATAAATACCTTCAGAAAATTATTCTAAAGGATTGAGGAGTCTAAATTGGCATCCCGTCAAGATTAGAGACATTTTAAAGACAGAAAAACTTATTTAGAAATTTTAAAAGCAAATAATTGACATCATAATTTTAGTTTGGAGTAATAGCTACTTAATTTCTGTTTACTAGAGGGCATTTGAAACATAAGCTCTGCAAAAATCATCTCCTGGAACTTTTGTCATACTGTATATATGGTGTTTTGGAATGATGTAACATTTTTTTAAGATTACTTGTTCTTTGCCTCAGAATTATTTATCAGAGTTTTTCCATTGCTCGTCAACCTCATTGTACTGGAGACTCTCCTCCATGCATGTATAAAATATAAATTCCTTGATCTCACACTGATGTTTTCATATAGTCAATCCAAGGGGAGGAGGGCTTTGTAATTGGCTTTTTAAATAAGCGCCCCAAGGGATTCTAGATAAAATGGAGACATATATACATCATTAAATCTTCTAGTGTTCATAAAACTGTACTATAAATATTACATTAAAAGCAAAACATCCTGACATGTGTTCAGTGAAGGGTTCAACAATGTGATCTGAAAATGGATAAAGGCTCTTTTCAACTTCAAAGTTTCTCAAAGTCAGGCATGTTATATTCTTGAGCTATTCAATGGATATTGTTATATCAGAGTTTTAAATTCATATCATAATTTATTGAGAAGAAATTGTAATAGTGCCTTTTCCCTTTCAATGCCAGCTTGACCTCCCTTGTCAGTTCCCCCAATGTATTTTCTGCCTTGTGGTCTGTGATCAATACAGAAAAATCGGTTTGTGTTTTGACTCTCGCATTCCTGGAGTTTCTGATTAATTTAGCCTCAATGACTCTACAAACTTCTCCACTGCAAATTGGAAGGTGAATTTGAACTTGTCAGTCAAATATGATTAAAAGCCTTTTAAGAAGATGTAATTTTCTTATATATTCTTTTAGCAGCCTTTGTACTTGGCCTTCTTGTAAACGGGAAAAACAAGGTGAAGACTTGGTCAGGTGGTCACCAAATCACTGCTCTCTCCAGTTTGCGTTTTCCGTACTGTCTCAGTTTTTCAGCCCAGCTTTGGTGTTTCTGAGATCTTACCAGACCGGAAAAATGGGGCTGTGAAGCTGAGGTTAAGTAAGCCATGGTCCACTTCTGTGTTTGACTATATATTGCTCATGTTTGTGTGGTTGCCATGATGAGAGTGCCCCCTTAGGGTCTTTTCAGAGGAAGGGTTACAAATTAATATCTGTATATAAAATATGAATGTTAAGAATATCTCTAGGTAAAATGGGAAAACAAAATTGAAGGTCTAATATGTGATACTTCCTGTGATCTTCTGCCAAATTACGTCATGTTACATGGAAAATTATTTTAGATTATTTGATTACTTAATATTTCTTATCTTTTAAGGAAAACATAAAATCATAAGGGAACTTTTTTAATTTTAAAAGTAGAAAGGAATAAATGGGGAAAAAAACTGAATCTTTTGAACACTGTTTAAACAATATGTATGATTGACAAAATTATACTGTTAGCTACAGTCAAGACTATGATCGTGGCCTAGTCATGTTAGATTGAAAAGATCATTGTTTCTGATTCATCGTATTTTCTAATACTACTTAGTGCATCTTTGATGAATAGTTAATGATAGCTTGCATAGTGATTCTCAAATAGCTGTGTGAATCAGAATTGCATTAAGAACTTTTTCAAAAATGTACATTCTCAAGCCTCAGATTTTTCTTGAGTAAAGCAAATACATGTGAATTTCAAAAAATCTCCCTAGTGCTGATTCACTATTTTAATGGTCTGATTTATCTTCTTACAATTTTGTAAGTTGCTATGAGGTTAATTTTCCTAAATCACCTCTTTATTCCAAAGCCTTGGTGGCTCCTCATCCCTACAGGATGAAATTCATAACTTACAGTGTTTAATTAAGGCCTTTCTCACCCCGAATAGGCTGGAATGTATACATTTTAACATAGTTCTTCTGAAAGCTACAAACAAGCAGTGAGAGTTGACATGTAAGATAAAATCAATTTTCCACCATATTCTACCTGAATACCTTATAGAATTCAGAAAAAAATATTTAATATTTTTTTATAGTAAAATATTTCATGCATACAAAAGAATATCTGTTGCACGTACATATAACTTACAAAGAACAATAAACTCTCATGGGCTCACCATATAACTTAAGAAATAGGACATTATCAGTGGCTTTGAAGCCTGTTTTATGTTCCTCCCTATGTGTCTCTCTCCTTACTCTTGGGGTTACCAGTGCTTGAATTTTGTTTACATTTATCACTTTCTTATTTTCTCTTTAGTTTTACTGTATATTCATGTAACTCTATACAATTGTTAAGTTTTATCTTTTTTGGATTTCATATAAATGCTTTTATACTCTGTTCTTCTACAGTGTGCCTTTTCAATTTAATATATTTTTGAGATTCGATGATGTGAATGTGTAAAACTGTACTTTGTTGATTCTTTCTGCTCTGTAGTAGTCCATTGACCAAATCTACAATTCATTTATCCTCTTGTTGAAGGACGTCAGTTTATTTTGTGTTTTTGCTATTACATATAATGCTGTTATGATCATTTTTGTCCATGTTGAATGATGTACAAGGGCAAGAGTTTCTCTAGGATGTACATCCAAGGGAGGAACTGTTACACCTTCAGCTCTACGAAATGAAGGCACACTGTTGTCCAAGGTGGTTAGTGTGAACCTATACTCCTACAGTCAGGGTATGAGAGTTCTTTTTGTTCCACTGACTCACTAAAATTTTTAAATTTCTGCTAATGGTTTTACCAAGATGGTGAGTTTTCAGTAATATTCAATACTCTTCTTTTTTGGCTTTCTGCATTAATACAGTGGACATGTATTACTTATTAAATTGAAACCAAAAATTTAAAATATTTTGATGGAAAAATAGGCTGCATAAGTCTTATATTATGATTGAAAATATATAAATATACTACTGATGTACACATGTACATATAAAATAGAGTAGATGACTGCTTCATTAATATTGTTTGATTAAATGGGACCACTTGGCTTTCTCATTTATTCTTTGCACACTGTTGACTTAGGGATGAATATGTAGTTTGATAGACGAAGCAGATGAAAGTTTTTGACAGGTAGGAGGCAGTATAGGCACATAGGGAGGTAGAATTTGGGGAATCTACCACTAGTATGTCACTTAATTAGCCATGTACAAATTGATTAACCTCTCAAATTCAAATCCCTCATCTGACAGTTGGTATAAGAGTAGTGGAAACTTGAATCTGCTGAAAAGGATTGAGAACAGTTTAAATAATAACTATTAATAACTGATTTAATAATAACTAAAGGGAAAAAAAAAGACTAGTGCCTATCTTGTTTGTGTGAAGATTACTTGATAATAATTTACGTAATGCACTTTGTATAGAGCCTGGCGTATAGTAAATGCTCAGCAAACTTTAGTGACTATTGTTAAGGCATTTACCATATGCTTGGAGGAACAGGATGTACATGAGGAAAAGAGCAGCACAGAAAACATGTGCTAGGTGCCAAAGTCAGACCAGTGCATCATTTATAACCAAATCATTGTTTATATCAACTCATGCGGCTGGGCATGGTGGCTCACACCTGTAATCCCAGCACTTTGGGAGGCTGAGGTGGGAGGATCATTTGAGGTTAGGAGTTCAAGAGCAGCCTGGGCTGCATAGCGAAACCCTATCTCTACCGGGAAAAAAAAAAAAAATGAAATAGGAATGTTAACTGTTAAACACTATGCAAAGGAAATCCCTCAAACTTGAGAATCCAAAACTGTTCCTTATTTTCCATCTATTCACTCTTTACCACTTTCCCCCACTGGTTTTATTGAAAGACAGATGAGGGGGGAAATCCATGAAGAAAATCTCAAAAAATGTATATGCACCAATAGAAACCAGAGAGGAATTACAGTGCTCACAGAGCCAGCTTTCTATTTCAGGTTCATATTTCTTCGAACATGGATGGCTGCCAGCCCTCGATGAGGGACGTGTTTTGCTAACTGTGCACTTTCCTAGTTCTTAGAAACATTGTCCCCTGGCGTGGTAACCTTGTAGAAGCTGAGCTTCCATAATGGAATGTGCTTCATGACAGGTCATACAGGTCTGAATTTTATGTGTGCAGTTCTGGAAGGCTCTCTGCCAGGTCATTCTGTCATCTCTTCATAGCAAATGGGGCCCACTTTCTGAACAAGTACAATGTGGAAATGGGAAATGATGCCTTTATGTTTAGACTGTATGAAGGGACTTTTCATTGTACCTACACATTTTTTTTTTCCTCCTCACTTCTAATGCTAGTTCTTTACCCACCCTGTTCATTTACTCCTCCAAGTCTTAAAAGGAGCAAACAAAGTACATGTCAGTAAGCTCAAAGGTAAAAATAGGAAGAAAGGATAACCAGTACTTAACACAAAAGCTCCCTATCGGTATAGGGACTGCCTGGATGATGATGCATTAAACTGTAATTTTTTTTTTTTCATCCCAGAAGGAGCTGGTGTTTTAAACTGGTGAACAGGGTACGTGGATATTCCAGAAGGAGGAAACATAGCAGCTCAATTCTTAAGATTACACTGGAGTGGACTCCAGACCACTCTTTATTATCTTGGTGATGGCAGACAAATTCCTTCATTGCCGTGAGCCTTAGTTTCCCTCTCTGTAAAAGAGAATAGTCATAGTACCTCCATTGTAGGGCTCATGGGAAGATTAAATGAGCTCATAGCTGGGCACAAGATGGTCGATAAATGACAGAAATTACCATTAGCATTTGTCTTTTAATACTTTAAATATTTCTTAGCACCAATATTCAGTATGAAATACTTTTAATAAATAGAATCCTGATATTTCTCCCTGACAGTCTTGCTCAAAATGACACATTAAATTGTTGGATTTCACTGTCATCATCTATCCTGTGCTAGATATGCCCTCACTGATGTTCCGGCCGTATCTATGGGAGACCTTAGGGTAAGAGGAAAATATCTTTGCACATGTTAAAATTAATGGGAGGCTTTCTTTAGAAAAAGACCATTTATATACCCCTTTATAAGGTGAAAAATCAACTCAAGTATTTTTTAATGTGCGAAGGGTGATATTCAACGTATTTTTGAAGCAGCATGGTACTTCCCTGTCAGAATAGGCAGGAGCTGTGCACAGTTGGCACAGCTATGCTGTGTGCACCTGGGCTGAATACCACCCTAGAATGTGGTCAAGCAAGAGCTGGGTTGTGGCTGCAAATCTTCAGCAATTTCCTGGCTTTTAGTTACTAGTCCCTATAGAAACGGCAGCTTTGTTTTTGATTTCTGTCCTCCACTCCTGCCTCAGGGAAGCTTATTGCACAGAAAAACACCACCTACCAAGGACCTGGATGTCCACACGTCCTTTATGTCCTTATTTTCATAAAATATATACATTTTCAAAATGCCCAAATGATAATAAACATCATCTATTCAAATACATATGCTCCAATAAAATAGAGCATCTTCAAAATGAACATTAAATGGGAAGACTTTTAGTGGGATAAATCAGAATACATCCTTTTTGTTGTTCCTTGAAAAATATGTCTCAAAGCACCTGTTTTGCTAAGTAAAATAATAGATCTCTGACCCTGCAAATAATTGGGCTCAGGAGGAATACATGGGGAGAGAATTTTAACTAGAAGTTCAGCATTTTCAGCTTTCTTACCTTGTGATAAAACCTTAATCGCTCTGCTTTCAAACTGTAAAATTAGTAGATTATGTAACCAAAATAAGGAGCATTCTTATTGCACCCGCTAAAGTGTTTCACAAGCAGTTACTTGTCAATCTTTACAAAATCCTTTCAACTCAGTATCACCTCCATCCCCACTTATATAAAAAGCCATACTGTAGATGGATGTTAGGGGTCTCAATCACAACGCGTCAGCTCAGATGGCACAAGAAGTCATGCTTCCTGTATTCCTATAACTCAACTTAGCTTTTATTTTTTTTAAATGGCACACTCTCATTCTGTGTCCCAGGTGTCCTGTCATATTTCCCCATATTTCCCAGAGTCTTTGTAGAGCTTATGAATTATGAAATGGATGATGATAAGACTTGGCATGATGGGTGGTAGATCATACATTCATCCTTCCAGGTTGTCTCTGTCCTATGTCCCTTCTCCTCAGGCTGCCCTTGTCTGCTTCTGGGTCTTGTAATCTCTTGTAGGTCCCTTTCTTGGGGAGATCCAGGTTAACCATTATTCTCTTCTGTGTTGTCACTCCGCAAAAATAGCTTTTTGGTCTTGAAGGAAAATTCTCCCTTTTCTGCTAAGGAGTTCCTGCTGAGCCTTTTGTTGAATCTTCTCAGTGGTTTTTTTGAAAACTGCTTGTGCTTTTGGAAGCAATTCATCTGGGGAACAACAGTTCTCTTCCCATCAAGTCTCTGCCTCGCCTGCTTCCAGGAGTCACAGAACTAGCAGCAGGGGGAGATTCAGGGAAAATAAAGCCAAGCTAAAAATGGTAAAACAGACATCAAGGCAAAGATGCCATTCAGTCTTGTCACTGGCAGCTAGAACTGGAATTTGGAAGCTCCTTGTGTTTTAGCCAGTGGTTCCTGAATGCATTGACAACCCCACAACAGAATTACTTTGGGAAGTTTAAAAAAATATACAAATTCTGGGCCGGATGCCTGGAAATCATGATTCAGTGGGCCAGGGGATCTGTGTTTTTACATAGCTCCCCCAGATGGTCTGTTATGGAGCCAAGTATGGCAACTGCTCTCCTAAATCTGATGTTCATTAATTCGACACATATTGTTTTGAGTGTCTGCTGTGGACTGGGCACCATGATAGGCTTTTAGGTGTACAGGGGGTTGGATGCACATACGAATGGCTAGGCAGAGAGTGAGCACAGCAGAGCTTACCTCACTGGAAGAATAATCTCAACAGGGTTTTTTGCTAATGTTGTTCCTCTCTTATAAGAGTAAATATTCAGAGGCCTGAAACTCCTGACCCACAGGACACATCTTGTCTACAGGCAAGTTTTGTTAGGCCAGCTCCATGTCAAAAAAAAAAAAAAAGAAAAGAAGAGATGACAGGTTGGCAATTATTGCCTAAAACGGAGAGGCAACTGGACCTTTTTAGTGAGTAGGTGCCTAGCAGCTCAACACTGTACCCTCTGGCACCCTGCACAAACTTATAATACCTACCTGGTTCTTTAATATGCTCAAATTCTGAGTATATTGGGAAAACTGGAATATGCATTTGTGATAACCTCCACTTGTTTTTGTTATTCTAAAATGTGAAGGCCCAGTGCGGGGAACTTGTTCTGTTCCTACAAAATAAAATATGTCTTCAAATGTCCACCTGGTGGTACTTTATTTGAGGGGCTAGAGAAGCAAAAAGAAAGTGAAGTCTGTGCTCTGAACAAACCAGGAATCTCAAAGTCCATTCCTGGGAGCATATTTGTTATAAATGTATTCATCCAAGCAGCGTTCTAGGTGCTGAAGCAACAGCACCAGTTTTCCGAGTTGGACCCTTATCTCTAAATCTATGTGTTGCTTTTTGGTAAATTCAATTTTTTCCCCCACATCAGTCTTAGAAAGTGAGGAAATGAAAGCATATTGGTTACTATTGTGTGAACTGAAATGTGTCAGCTCTTTGTTTTACCTCAACATCTTTATTAAGGTCCTCAGACTTTTCCTGCCAGTAGTTACAAATGCTTTTCTATTATTTTGCATACAGCACACAGAAAATTTTACAGTTTCTAAGGCACACTGGGTTACAGGGGTGAGGCTCATTGTGGTCTGGGGCAGCCTGTGGACGCAGGGCTGAGGAAATCTCCAATCTGGCACAACTTTGGGACCCTTTCAACATTTGTTGCAAAATTTTGGTTCTATCATACAAATTCATTCATGAACGAATGAGAACCGTCTCCTTGAATAAAATATAATAAAATGGAGTACTCTCTACATAATAGATTTTCTCCTTTGAAAAGTAGGGGAACTGCCTCCTCTTCCTCATTGTCACATTTCCCTCAATGAAGATTGAAAATTAAAAAAATTATTCCCGATTAAAGGAAAATATGGAAGTGTTTCTAATGTGCAGTGTTGCATATTTCTCCAGGAGCAAAGGAGTGATCAGTTATGCTTTTCAGAATTTCAGTTGGGAAAATGCATTTCGGTTAGAGGTTTCAAGATGGGCTGCATCTGAGTTGCAGATATATTTGGTTTTGTTGACACAAATGTTTCTAATTTGTGGTTTTTATTAGTTGCTTGCTAAGGCTTAAAAACTTGGAGATGAAAAGAAATACACACACACACACACACACACACGCACACACGCACACACACACACGCACACCTGGGAGATCTCATAGAAAACTCTGGATGCCCAGGGTCTACTGAAAAATCAGACTGCCCGGCAGCCCTGGGCTCACATGGCCACGTGTGGGCGGCCCCTGAGGTTAAGTTAGATGGGCTTGCATATACGCCTGCTGTCAGTTTCCACCCTCCTTATGCTTTTGTATCTGGCCTGTTGGACTTAGGTACATTCTGGATCATTCCATACAGGCAGTGAGTTTATGTCTCCTCCTGTCCCCATCTCCCCATTGAGCATTACGGGCTTCCTCTTGAATCATTGCTATCTGTATGAGAACAAACAGAGGTGGCTTGTTGCTATGTGGAGAGGGGGCTTGGGGTACTTCTCCTGCCTCGATCTCTCCAGCTGAAATTGATACTGTGGTTATAAATTCAAGCTGCTATCACAGTTTGCCCCAATTTAGATTTACACTTCTGTGTTGATAAAGTGAATGTTTTATACACCTAGATACAGCCCCTAATAGGTGTGAATTCTAAGCAGATAACTATTCATAGCCGTGATTAGCATTTCCAGAAGGTGTCAAAATCACCCCATTCACTGTGATAAAAGCAACTTTAAAGAAAAAAGAGTTAAGCTGAACAAGTGTTTTTTAAAAAAGAGATGTAAGCAGCCACAAGCATTTTATTTCTCTTTAAAATGAGTTAGAGACCTGTGTTTGAGTGCACACTTGATTTAAGGCTTTGATTTATCTCCACACAAGGTGCCAATTATATTTAATTTTCTTGGAAATAATAGCAGTAACTGTCACAATTTGAATACCAGGGAGTTGGTTCAGTATATAATCATAATCTTAGTTAGTTCTTATAATAAACCAGTGATGGACATGGCACTCCCATTTCGCAGATGTGAAATTTGAGGGCAGAAGAGGTTTGAGTAACTTGCCCAAGGATATATATATTCTGTGGTTAGCCATAGGTATGTTATTCTGCCTCTTAAACATTTAGAAATGTTTATGACCACCAGTCATAGTATAAGAAATACGAGAATTATTTCAGGTCTCAATATTTACATACATTGCACTTCCATAGCATAATTTAGACAGCAGTATTAACCCTTATTAAATTCAATATATCCCAGTGGTTTCTGTGCTGTTTTCTTTCATTTGTTCAAAACAAACAACCTACTTTTAGCTCCCTCAATGGGACCCAACCTGCCATTTGAAAAATGCTGACTTAGAAGCTTAACATATAATGGAAAGATCTTTGTTTTATTTGAAAGTAAAAATAATTCTTTAAAATTCCATATTAAAAATTGTACAGCTAAGATTTTTACATTTTAACATATGCAAGTTATATGAAATCTACATGTAAATAATGAAAAAAATGATCTAGTAGAGGGATGGGAGGGTGAGTAGAACCATAGACAAAACAAGTATAGCAGAAAATTAATTTTTTTTTTTTTTTGAGATGGAGTCTCACTCTGTCACCCTAGGTAGAGTGCAGTGGCATCATCATGGCTCATTGCAACCTCAAACTCCTGGGCTCGAGTGATCCTCTTTTCTCAGCCTTCCGAGTGGCTGGGACTACAGGCACGTACCAAGACACTTGGCTAATTTTTCTGTTTTGCTCTTTTCTGTTGCTCTTGCTAAGGCTGATCTCGAACTCCTAAGCTCAAGCAATCCTCCCACCTTGGCCTCCCAGAGTGCTAGGATTATAGGCGTGAGCCACCGTGCCCAGCCAAAATGTTGATATTGTTTGAAGTTAGATGATGAGCATATGAGAATTTATTATTCTATCTGTTTCATTTTTCTTTGTTTGGAATTTTCCATAAGAAAAAGTTAGTTTTAAAAACTAGGGCCACTGAGCTCTTATATTCCATTTTGCAACAAGGCTTGTGGTTGTCGGAGAACAGGACACGTGAAGGGTGAAGTGTGGCCTTTCTTTGGTGAAGTTCTCAACAGTAAGTATCCAGGTGGCATGGAATCTGTTTTACAGTCTTCCGATGCTAAGCTGCTCTGAAGTTAGGTTTCTCACCTTGACGTGATTGTCATTTGTGGCTGGATAATTCTTTATTGTAACAGGTGGCTGTCCTGTGCGGGGTAGAATGTTTGTGACATCCCTGCCCCTACCCCTGGGTACCAGTAGACATCTGCATTCCTCCCAGTCTTCTTGCCAAGTGATGACAACCAAAAAGCTCCTCAGACATTGTCAGATGTCTGCTGGGGGCCAAAATCTCACCCCTGCTTGAGAACCACTGCACTAGTGCTTGAAAATACAGTTGACCCTTGAACAATGCTGAGGTTTGGGTTGCTGATCCCCTGTGTAGTCCAAAATCCACATATAACTTTTGATTCCCCCAAAACTTAACTACTAATAGCCTACTGTTTACTGTGGAAGCCTTACTGATAACAAAACAGTCGATTAACACATGTTTTGTATGCTATATGTGTTATAGACTATATACTTACAATAAAGTAAGTTAGAGAAAAGAAAATGTTATTAAGAAAATCACAAGGAAGAGAAAATATATTTACTATTAATTAAGTGAAGCGAATCATCATAAAAATCTTGATCTTTGTTATCTTCATGTTGAGTAGATTGAGGAGGAAGAGGAGGGGTTGGTCTTGCTGTCTCAGGAGTGGCAGAGGAGAAAGAAACTCCACATATCAGTGAACTCTTGCAGTTCAAACCTGTGTTGTATAAGTGTCTGCTGTATTGCCTAACCTTGTATATGTGCCTGGCTAAGCTTTGAACAGGGTTATAGAACTTCAGAGAACCACTTTCTGCTCAAGTCTTAGAATAATCCAGAAAACAGATTAAGCAGAATAACAACCAGGAATTGACTGAGGAATACCAGACTCAGGCACGACCATCTGTATGAAATTAGGCATGTGAGTTAACCTTTTCTTAACTCAGTTATCTTATCTGTAAAGTACGGATGGGGATAGTAAGTCTTCATCAGGTAACATGCATATATATTTATAAAGCACTTAGGATCTTGCCTGGCATACATTCAGTACTTAGTGTTTGTCACTATTATCTGCCTCAACGCCATTGTATCCGAATTGTGGTTTGGCTATCTGGGGGATACAGGAATTCTCTGAAGTGTTACATTAGTATTATATTTAGTTATCAGTGTTCCTAATTGTATCTGAGTGCTTTGAGGTTCACTTGGTGTGTTCAGTCTAATTGTGCTACCTGAGTAGTTTCAGACTTGAGGAAGTGTGGTGCTAGTATAGCTGGTTTCTAGAGCTCCTCTAAATGGAGTGACTCTATAAAATAAAAACCATAATTTCTGAATTAATTTACTCGGGAGTATAAAAAGACAACCCCAGGCATACAGGACATACTGAGCATCTGGTCCCTGGCCCGGTATCCCCATTTCTGTGACCCTTGGAGACCCTGATAAGGAGCCTCAGAGATGAGCCTGATGTTGATCCAGAAAGAGACCAACCAGACGGTGCTGCAGAAAAGGCCTCCTTGCCATAGTCTGCTTTTACCTTTTGACCATTGAATAGCAGCGAATCACTTTAGTCGATCACTTCTCTTTCCTTGTCAGCGTACTCTTAGTCTGGCTCGTGTGATGTTGGCTGAGGTAGAATCATTACCATGCAAGTCAACTCCCAAAAGATTCTCCCCTCTAGAAAATCAGACCCTTTTCTTCTCATGTTTTGAATTTTCCCCCTCACTTTGTAAATACGGTTGGTCCCCTCTTCTCCAGTTTCATTGTCTCAGGTTTCAGTTACCCATGGTCAACTGTGGTCTGAAAATATTAAATGGAAAATTCCAGAAATAAACAACTCATACTTTTTAAGTTGCATGCCGTTCTGCGTAACGTGATCAAATCTCCTGCCATCCCACTTCATACCGCCCTGCATGTGAATCCTCCCTTTGTCGAGCACACTGAGGCTGTAGATGCTCCCTGCCTGTGAGTCACTTAGGAGCCATCTCAGTTACCAAATTGACCGTTGCGTATTGCAGTGCTTGTGTTTAGGAACCCTGATTTTACTTTTATAGCATATTGCTATAATTGTTCTATTTTGTTATTAGTGATTGCTGTTAATCTTTTACTGCCTAACTTATAAATTAAACTTTATCGTAGGTGTGTATGTGTAGGAAAAAACATAGCATACATAGGATTTGGCACTCTCTACAGTTTAAAGCATCCGCTGGGGGTCTTGGGGCATATCCCCTGCCGACAAGGGTGGACTACAGTGTGCTCAATAATTTTTCACCCTCAAACAATCCTTCATGGACTCTCTATCAGCGCCCCCAGCGCCCCCATCTCTAGCCACTATCCCATCTCTCTCATTCTGACTTCTTGCAAGAATAGCTGATTCTCTCTGTTTCCAGTTCCTCACCCATTGTTCATACCTCTGCCCACCACAATGTGGCAGATCCTTCCCGAAGACTCCGCTGAAACTGGGGTCGGTAACATCACCAAAGGCATTTATTTTGCAGACCTTAACTTTCTTGCCCCTTTCTTCCTTCTTGTTCTTTTGCTCTTGTTCTTTCTCTTTTTTCTTTCTTTATGACTGTTTAAAAATAGTTTTATTGAAACAAAATTTACATGCCATAAAATTCTCTGGTATTTGTGCACAATTCAATACATTTCACTTTCCAGGGTTGTGCACCCATCACCGCATCCAGTTTTAGAATACTCCCGTTGCCCTAGAAGGAACCCCCGTGCCTGTTTGCAGTTACCCCCCATGGCCCTCCCAGCCCCGGGCAGTCTGTTTCTTCAGACGTTCTCCCTCGCTCCCTTGCCCTTGTAGAACTAAACGCTCTGCACCCTTAGCTTTCCTAATGCAATCACACACAAGTCATCCCGGACCTCTCACAGTGTTCCTTTTGTCTTCTTCAGGGAGCTCATCTCCCTCCGCTCACACCTTAAAAATTGGACTTTCCCAGCCTCGTCCAGCCCAGTGCTCTCTGGGCTCTCCCTGAGTCAATTTTTCACTCTTACGAATCACCCGCTGTACTGGAGTTTGCTGCTGTTACATGTTCCTGTACTTACCTCCTTCCTTGTCTCCTAGGTAAGCCCTCCTCTTTCTCTAAGAATTAGGTCAGATTCCACCTGTCCTAGGACGTCCCTATGATTGTTCCCATTTTCTAACCATAGGTTGCACTTTTTGTTTGAAACTGTACGTGGAAGAAGCACAAGTCCTGAGATGCCACTCTAAGGCACTTTTGCAGTCTGTCCCAGTCTCCTTGTGGGAGTCCCTCTCTTAGCTCTTCTCCTCCTAGAGAAAAACTGAGGGAGGCTCTACTTTTAACAATGCTTAGGGAACAGACATAGTATCAATCAAACAATTAAAATGCCCTCTCTCCACATAATGGTTAAAACGTGGCACTTGCTTTGAAGGTAAAACCACTCACCCTCCTCAGTGCTAAGCTGCAGCAGAGGGAAAATCTGTAGTTAAGGAATGTTCTGGTTTCTTTTCTCACCTAACACACCCACACTGCCTGGCCTAACTAGCAGATTCTAATTCTGCTAAGTATTTTGCAAGGGAAGAGAAAAGGGTATGGTTCTTTCATGGGTCCATTTGAGATCCCCAAACACTGGGGATGTTTCCTCCTCACTTCCCTTAATGTGGTGATCTGCTCCCCGCATCCCCAGCCAGTTGCTTACTTTTTTCTCAGGCCCCAGAGATACCCCAGCTTCCCTCTCTAAGATGTCCTTACCCCACCAGGGTGTTCTCCTGCTCAGGATATGGAGCCTCCACATTCTATAGGTGCTCACCTGTATGTATCTGGCTCATAGGACACATCATGCATTCTGTGCCCCTGACGTCTCTGAGGTTCCCTTTCCTTCCCCAGTTGCAATCCTGTATTTTGCTTCAGCCTGGGATTCTTTAGAGGCATCCCAGACCTCTGCACCCTCCCAAAGGCAGCTCTCTGTGGTGGTCTTAAAGTACAACCCCCATTGAAGGAAGTACCCTCCTTCCTCCCCTAGGAAGAGTTCTCTCCAAAGACACTCTTTTCTCAACTCCTCTGCTTACTCTCTCAACACCTCTGTGGGAGTGATCCTCATGAGCCAGACAGAGGGTTTGCAGGGTCTCCTTTGGAGACTTGTACCTCATTCTGGCATTTCCCTTTGGGACCTCCCTCTGGAATACCTGCTGTATGTTGGTGACGCCAGGAAACTTCCCATCAGCATCCTGTTCCAGTCGCCTGTTCCCCAGTCTAGAATCTATTACGAAAATGTAGTACAATTACGTTTATGGGGTCAGTGTGCTTCTTGAGAATGTGAGTGCCTCGAGGGCAAAGATTTACTTTAACATGTTCTATGTCTGCGCTGTACCTAGTGTGCTGTAGGCACTCAATGCATGTGAGGTTTTCACCAAAATCACTCTGCTCCTTCCACAATTATGAGGTAAGGAACAGAATGGCCTGGCTTACGGCGTGTGAAGTTAGAGCCCCTGTTGAAATTGCTTCTATCTTAGCCCAAAAGTCCTTTTTAGCACTTTTCAACCCCTTTTTACATTTTTCTATTGAACCCTTACAACAATATTATTTACAGATTTTTAACCTCTTACATATTTAAAATGGAGTGGGGTTTTTTCTTTCAAAAATGTTCAATTTTGTAGTTTCTACCACGACAGACACTAATAAATGATTCAAAAACATTTTGGGTGGAAAACTGGGAGACCTAGGGCAACCTCTCAAGAGTTTCAGAGAAACTTCTGAATGAGGCTAGGGAACCACTCAAAAAAATAAGTAAAGTTTTGTTACCACTGAATAAAAATATTTTAATTCTAAAAGCAAATTTATGGCATCTACATAATAAGGCAAACAAAGACAAATTTATTCTATGAGTTACCACAATGTATTCCAGTTTGTAAAGAATTTCTAAAGCACACATGATCCCAGCTAGGCAGAAATCCTAGCTTAGGAAGAGATAATGCAAACAAAATTTCAGTGCTGCAAGTTGACCTCTAAAGTGTTGGAAATATTTTAACCAAGAGTATACATTGCTTTTGAATTATTAAGCTATTAAAAAAGTTTATTAATGTTTTGAGTAATCAATATATGTACATTGTGGAACATTTAAAATTTTTAAGAGACTGTATGGTGAAAATTGTTTTATCTTTTTATTCCCCGCACCTGAATCCGTAGTTCCACTCCTCAGCACCAGCTGCTTTCTTCATTTTTCCTTATATCCTTCCAGAGCTATTTTGTGTATTTATATATGTATATGCGTGTGCGTTTCTTGTTTCCATACAAAATGTACCATAATTTGCACACACTGTTTTGCACCTTGTGTTTATGGCTTCGTAAGTCTTTGAGCTATTTTGATTTAATCCCAAAGAGAATTGCTGTGTTCTTCTAAATTCATGCTTATTATAAGGATGGTGCTTATCACAGTGCATAGGCTTGAAGTCAGGCAGCAGAGTTGTTTACATTAATAGTGGAGCCTTTTCCCTTTACAGAAGAAGTAATTGACATTTAATGCATTATCAATTATGTGACTACTTTGAATCACCAGTTATATTAATATAAACTTTTAAAAATATATAAAATATCAAGTTATGCTTTATGGTTCTCTAATGATCTGAATGCTTAAGTATTCCATTTGATACCTACTGTGTGGGGGGAAATGTTGAAAGTACACAGATTCTAGTTTTGTTTCCTTGGGCATGTTGCTTGACCCATCTATGTCTCTGTTTCTTTATCTGAAAAATGAGGGTGATAACAGAATGAGCCCCCATGGATTGCTGAGAGGATTAAGTGGGTTAATATGTAGAAAGCACTTAGGGCAGTGTCTGGCACATAACCAGCACTCAATAAAAGTTAGCGATTATTATATTACTATTTGGTTTCCTTCCTGGCATTGTGAAAATTGTCTTTGTACCATAGTGTGTTATTAAGCTATTTTTAAATTCTAAATAACTATATGATGGCAAAAATGTTGTTATGCAGACTTAGGAAAGATACATTCGTCCTCATCATCGTGTAATGAGGTCTGGAGTAATTTCCCATTGAGTAGGAAGGAAGGAAAATCCATGCAGCCTTTATAATTATGGAAATTTGTCTTTGTTTTGTTCCGTGTTTAATTTGGAAACTGATGGAAAAGAATATGTCATGGAACCTGCTTATCATTTAGTTTTCCTTTCATTGTTAAATGTGGAAGGACTCAAAAGTCTAAGTCCCTTGTATGTGTAAAGGTTCTTCTCAAGGGAAATATGAAATTCCAAAGGAGCACCTTAGATTTGGCTACTTTGGAGAAACGTTAGACAGTCCTGTTCTTTTTCAGGGATGAAGATTCACTTTGAAAGTCCTTCACCTTTGTTGAACCTCAGACTTGCTCTAAAACAAAAGTCTTGTCCTGAAACAAGTGTCATTATTGCATGTCAAGTAGAAGTAATCACACGTGATTGGAGAGATGTTTGTAAAGCAGTTGCCCTGGAAATGGCCAAGTTAGTTTGAGATTTAAAGCAAAGCAAGAAAATCGAAGTAAACCCCCTGTCAAGTATGCTCAACAAGTCTTGACATTTTGTCTGATATTTTCAAGCAGGTTATTGGTTGGCAAGATTTGGTAGCTGTCTCTTTTCCCTTCAGCTTGCACTTGGATGAAACTAGTGGAATCAATTGAAAAACAGTTTTGTAATTTTTTTCTGACATAGCAACAGAGACGTTGGTCTTGCCATAGAAGATCTCTTTGAGGGGAGGACAAAGCGAAAGCAGCTCTGAAATCAATACAAGGCATCTCAGAAAGTTCTGGCAATATTTTCGTATAGCTTCCTCATCTACTGTGATGGGCACACAAGAAGAGCCCTGCTTCTGTTTACTACCACTTGTGCACACTGATTGCTAGAACACCAAAAGCAAAAATTAACAGGGTGTCAGAAATGACATGCCTCATCATATGAAAAACAGTTTTCTAATTTCAACTTCTTTGATAAGCCTTGCAATAGTAGCCTTCTCAGGAACATTTGTTTCTTTGCGCAAAATTTATTTTCTTTTCAATTTGCATAGTTTAGATTTATTGCCATTTCCATAAAGTTTCTATTTCTGCATGAAAAAATAAGAAATAAATCTCTGAATATACACACATACAAACACCACATATACATCTATATATGTACACACATACACACATGTAATGTCTCTGTGAAAGAAATTATTTTTCAGTGTAATAAAACAAATCGTGTACACAAAAGTTAGCCTGTGTGTCTGTCTGTGTGCATTTGAAATAGAGAAGTAGATGAGTCCAGAGATTTGGCTGATTCTAAAAAAGGACCTTAACCTACCAAAGTTTACCACTGGGGTTTTTTTTTTTTTTTGCAGATTTTAGTTTAGTTGGAGAGGAAGATATGGTCTAAATAACTATTATAGAAGGTGATGAAAGTGTTGAGGGTCAAAGGAGAGAAAATAAAGTGCTGTAGGTGTCCACAGGAGCATGAGATGACTTCCAGCTGGAAATCACTTGATTTGCTGAGTGTGCTGCTGTAAACATGGAACTGCTGTGTGGGAGTGAACATCAAACGAGGCATATTACATTCTTGCCTCTTTGCTGCGGAAAGCTTGTGAACTGCAGGGAGGATGAGTAAAGTTGTCGAGAATCTTGGACTTGGCATACAGAGTTCATGTAACTTCATCCACTACCTGGCCATTTCCAGCAGGACGGAGGCAGGGTCGATATGCAGAATGGATGAACTGCATTTCTGGAAGATGCCCATGAATTATTATGAATGGAATGATTACAAATGGAAACAAAGTGGGAATGTGATGCATGGTTTCTGATCTGGCGGGATTTGCAATCTCAACAAGCCAGTAAGCTCATTTGTGGTATTTGGGTTGCATACCATGATAGTAAGTTAATATAAGGTTTAGGAGATTCATAATACAACACCCGTAGGTATCAAACTTTTATCCATTAATAATTGAATATTTTACTATAATAAATGTTTCTAGCCTGCTCAAGGTTTTTTTGGTGATGCATAGAAATTGTGTATATTGCTAAACAGAATTTGTTTCGGAAATAACAAAGTTGGAGGTGACTTTCTGTGGATGTGAGAGATGGTGGTGTGTTAAGCAATCCTTGTAGGTGAAATTGCTGCAGGGTTTTACTCTTTGAAAAAGAAAATGCTTGTTATGTACCTGTTACTCTGATGGAAATGAATCCAAAGCATTATCACATCTAAACTTTCCCCACAAAAACTTAACTCTGAACATTTGCCAAGACTACATTCAAGGTTGTCTATATACGTTTAAAATAATAAATATATTATCAATATTTCATGATCTGAAGTCTTGGTAGCAATTTTGTAAAATATATGACAAAAGCCACAAATGGTCTCTTCCTTCTTTTAGAGCAATCAGGAACAACTATTTAGAGCATTTTTGGTTTTGAGTCCAAGGTCTAGCATTTTTTTAGCTCAGCTAACATTAAGAATAGATAGTACAGTTATCAATATGTACTAAATTTGGGGACTATTTAAAGACCACCATGAGAAACATGTTGTGAATGTATTAAGCTTTAGCTCTTAAATGCAAATGTCTATTAGCAGGGAAAATTCTAAAGGCTGTCTGTTTTTTTTTTTTTTTTTCCTTTTTTTTTTTTTTTTTTTTTTTTTGGTTTAAAACGTTCCTGTGAATAATAGAATATTCTCATTGTAGCAGATGACATTTTGATTTGTATTTGTCTTGCTTCAGTTGCTTCCTTTGTATTTATTTTAGCTTGTGGTTTCAGAAGCGGGATGAGCTTTAATGTGTCCCTTCTCTCCGTGACAAAACTTGGCAATGCCACGAAGTCAGATTGTGATTGTATTAATTACCTTCTTTATTTATAAAGTCAATGCTCTACTTTAACATTTATTAAAAGTAAGCACCGTAATTTAAAAAAAAATCTTATTCAAGATTTTTTTTATCTTCAGACATTATACAGTGTATGTATGTATGCATATACATGAATGTTAGAATATGTATTAACATATTTCTTCTCTTAGATAGTTTGCCTAATATTGTCTAGTTTCTGATTTCCATGAATTTGTGGGTGAGAGTAAAATTAGTGTGTTCGCAAAATGTTTTCTTTTCATCCTGCCAAACCAGATACAGATTATAATATGTCTGATTTGAATGTTTATTTCAAATCTGATCATGTCAAATCCATGGTTAAACTTGCATTGATCTTTCAAAGGGCTTTATCTTGGGATGACTGTCCTTAGCCAGGCATATAAGATTGACTCGCATTATGTATTTGCAATCTCATTTCATACCACACTCAGCTTCGTCATATGCATTTTATGTTACTCCTCTTTTTTTCTGTTCTTGCAACCCATGAGCAAGAACATATCATGAGCACTTATGCCACAGGGCCTTTGCATATTCTATTCCCTGTGCCCAGAGGGGATTGCTAAAATATTTAACCGGCAGTAGAGCATAGGTACTAACCAATCAGAAATGACATGGGCTAGAGCAATATTCTGGAAGCCTCTTACTGAGCCAGGCAGTAGCCCTTTTGGTGGTGGATCCAGGGGAGAGTGGTGGGGTCCTGGGGCAGCCTGGAGATGAGATGATAATTAATGGGTGAGTGTTCAGACAGTGGACATGCACAAGCCTGTTTACCAGCTCATAAATTCATACCAAGTCCTTGTCTATACCTCGAAAACTTATTCCTTCCCTCATCCTACAACACAATACACTCGCCTGATTATGACATTTCTCTTTTTCTTCCTTTATGCTCTATATCCTCAGAGGAGCTTTCCCAGCCCTTCCCGATGAGGACTGTTCTCATTTAGGCTTTCATAGAAACATCTACCTCTCCACTATACCTTTCACAGTGGGCAGTTTGCAAGTACTGTATAATCATTTGAACAAGGTGTCACTCACCCTAGTTGATCTGCTCCATGAGGACAGGCGTTATCAGTCTCCTGACAGCCCATCACCACTTCTGCCTCCCTCTAGAATTGTAATCCCAGCACCTAAGAGGTGCTCAGTGAATATTTATTGGGTGAATGAGTTTTCAAAAAGATTTTAGAACTTCTCTGAACACATTTATACTTTTTAAATGTAACTGATATACATGTTACCTTGGGAATGCATTGTTGGGAAAAAAAATTTTTTTAAAGCTGTTACCCTCTTTATGCCTTCTTACACACTTTCCTGAAATAATTTTTAAATGATGGCCAGATCCCGTGCTGTGACCTATCCTTTGGTTCCAACAGAACTAACTGCTTTTCACTCACTTGAAATCCAGTGCGAAGATTTAATCTCTTGAATTGATGTATTCATTGTTCTTAAAGCTCAGCAAGACACATTGCTCGAAAGCCTCCTACGAACAAGGGTGTTTAGAACATTGGAGCAACCAGTGCTGGATAAACCGTGGTTCTACCTTCAGAAATTTTTCAGTCAATCTAGTGCTTACTCCTTATCTTATTTATAAAAGTTTATAACATTTGATTTTTCAATTTCAGTATTATAACATACAATTTGTCCTCCATATGACATAGAGCAAAGCTTCATGTATCTATTTGAATGCTTTTGGTGATGATGATGATGATGATAATGGAGATACTACTACAGGATCCTTTGCTAGAGTTTGTCCTTTTTTCCCTGAAATTCCCGATGACCTATTCTTTTTAAGTCTGTTATTTTGTTAGTACCAAGTTCTTTACAGATTAGATTAAGCATCAATATGGATAGCTATAACTTTCTCAAGGGAGGAAATACCAGTTCAATCAACATACTCCTCAAGCCTTACAGTGGTCAAGTCTTACTGTCTGCAGAATTTAATATATGTTTCTGTCACTCCCTAGTTTTACATCAGTCTTAGACATATGCATATTAATGCATCTCATGTTTCCCATGCCTTTTATGAATAGTTGGCATTGCATTTTATTTGATGATTTAAAAAAAATTCTTGATTTTTTACTGTGTGTGTGTGTGTGTGTGTGTGTGTGTGTGTGTGTGTGTGTGTGAGAGAGAGAGAGAGAGAGAGAGAGACTTCTCATGATTTCTGGACCACAGTTTCCTCATGTATGTGATTAGAAGGAGATTATGGTTATGGCTGTCAGTTATAAATTAAATCTAATCTAGAATTATTTCAGTTATCATTTAAGTTAGTAATTGAAAATAACTATGTACACAGGAAGTGTCACTGATTGAGCAGAAGAAGGAAGGAAGGTTAGGTATCTGAGACCCTTTGGTCCAAGTAGGGAAAATCAACCACTGGAAAGGCTTGAGCACTATAATGATGGATTGAGGTAGAATGTGCCCGTCCCTCATACACTCAAATTATTCAATAATTTTGGTCATCAGTCACCTGGGACCCAATGCTGTTAAAAATAGCACCAAAAAGTCTCATTTTATTAAATACATGTGCCCCAGTCATATCCTGTGGCCCGTATCACTTTAGTGCACACACCACTTTTAATTGCCAGCATATGCAATTCTTTCCCTTGTTTTTTCTTTTACCTCTGGCAGTATTTTCTTCACCAGTAAGAAGCTAGAAGTACTAGGTAATTAATACTCCTTGGGAGTAGCCCCCAGCAGTGACTAATGGGAATTGAAGCATGAATACCCCAGCTTCCTTGGCTCCTGGGCAAGAATAACTTTGGGCAATTCAGGGATCACTTTTGGATGATCTGAGCCTGTTCTACAGGGGCTGGACTTCCAGGAATAAACTCTAGGCATCCACAATGGTAGGAGGCTTTATATCTCATCCTTTATGGGCTGCCTTCCTTTCCCTGTCTCTCTTCCCCAGCCCCTGACTGTTTGTGTCCTTCACTTCTGAAGTAAACCATTAATACTTTCACTTGAATTTAGTTTGCAGTGTTTGCATTAGGGGGGACGCAAACCTAGACATGCACAATTTGTAGTAAGGGGGGTACTGAGAGAAAGTTAGATCCTGTGATGGCGTAAGTTGTTCACCTGCAGTTCTTACAACAGTAATTCTCAATTGTATTTCCACTTCTTTCAGACTCCCATAGCCACAGTCAGAGTTGCAATTAATTCTTGGATTTCTAGCTGCAATTCCATCTCTTAAATTCCACCCAAGAACATATATTATTAATAAATGGCAAGCACACAAACAACTACATTACTATAGGAATGATTGATTTAGCATATTATTTTTAGGTACATATTTTGCAAGTTGTTTTACTCTTTGAATTCTTATTTGGGACACACTTAATATCTGATTGGATACACCATACGTCAGGAACCCATCCTTGAGAGCTTGAGTCTGAAGGAGGCTGAGAATTCTCTCTTTGGCTCAATGACAACTGAAACAGCCCCGTCAGTAGCAGCCGCTGAATCAGAGTTGTACACGTTCTTTGCTAAAGTAGACTTTAAAGTTGTTAATTCCCCTGCTTGGAACCAGCTGAGTTTTAGTAGTCCAGAGAAGACCGTCTCATTTTAGGTGCATATATGTAGCCTACTTGATCATTAACCATGCAGGTTGACTGGTTTCAAGTGGCCACTGAAAATGACACAAGACTTTCACATAATGTGTTTCCTCTCAGGCAGCACATTCAAGTTTATGAAAATTCGAGAAAGCAGAAAAGAAAATGGTTTCATTTGCAGGGTTCTCAGGCTGATCATTTTCCACCATTAGCAATTTTAACTCTGTTTTAGGCAGCATATGTAATTGGGAGCTTTCTGAAGTTGCCTGAAAAAAATAGGCTTAAGATGGATATTGATAATATTATTTATAATTTGCATGCCTTATTAGGGATTCAGAAACTATGGAAAGTGGTGCTTCAAGATATCTGCTTGTTTGACTCTTTTAGTTTTGCAAAAATGTTGTCATTAGAGAAATTCCGAACCTTAGAATTTTAGGTTAATGTTTTATTTGTTTCAATTATTATCTAGCAAAAGTTTTAATAATGAATATATTGAAATTTAATATTTTAGCATTGGTGAACATTTCTAATTTTATAAAGCCACTTCCATATGCCTATCAGTTACATATTTTTTTAATTATCTACATTTTAAGCATCCTCTATTTTGCATCAAAAAAGATTCGTTTCATCTGAGCCTTTTGAGTGTTTCCCTGAATGATACAGTTTTTAAGGAAAGAAGAAAATCTCTTTTTTAAAGCAACTGGTTTTTAAAAGTCTAACTTCTTTGTACATATATTTTACAGATTAAAGGATTTACCTGAAGACAAAGCATTCTATTCATCAGAGACTGGACAAGAGTTACTCTTGCTTTGGGCAATTAAAGATGATGTTGCCATGGAAACAGTTGATCCTGCTTTCATTCATTGGCTGCTTAGGAGGTAACAATACCCTGTATTTTCTAAGTTGAGGTTAGAACTATACTCGAGCCATATGTTTAAATAATTTTTAAATGTTGAGATAAAACTCTTCTAATAGCAAAGTAAAACAAATCTTCTTTCCTCAGAAAGAAAATCTAAATTCTTTTTTCTGATAATTAGAGTCTTATTCCCCCCTAATTTTTATAGGCCATTTTATTTCTGTAGCAAATATAGTGACACCTGATATTACAGATGTACTGTAGTATTATGCTTAGTATTATGAATAAAACAATCAAAATTTGAGCTTGTTAATTCATGACTTTGTTTTTTCAAAACGAGCTGAAAGTGGTAGGCTCCAGCATATACGGGGGAATATAAATTTAAAGAGTGCCAGAATTTTCATATCCAAATTAAAAACAATGTTGTTTTCCCTTTAGCAAATAAGTTATTCAAGAAACCAAAATGAAATAGATAATTTCCTTTTGTAATTTTGCAAAATTTGAAATTTAGAACAAAGTAGAAAGAAAAAGGAAAAAATTCTCATCTTCGCATCATACAAAAGCAACTATTATGAATCATTTGATGTATTTGCTTCTGTTCAGTTTATTTTTCTGGAAGAGTAGGTAGGAAAAGGATTTTTTTGGAAAAAAACAAAGTCATATATATACAACTAGTTTGTTTATTTTATTATTTTTCTTCTTTTTATTGTAAATATTCTCAAGCACTGAAAAGGTTGAAAGAATCTGCATAGGCATCATTCAGATTTAACTATCAGACCATTTTATTGTATTTGTTTTGTCTGTATGCATATGTAGGTACATTTTTCCATTTATTATTTTTTGGCTAACCCATTTGAAAGTAAGTTATAGAAATCATCAATTCACCACTAAAAAATTCAGCACCTGTCTCCTAAGAAAACTAATTTTCTACCTAAATACAATTTCTTTTTGATACCTAAGGAAACTAACAAAAAATAGCTTGTCACTTTTATTTTTTTATTTTTTTAATTTATTTTATTTTATTTTATTTTATTTTTTGAGACAGAGTCTCA